>NC_141874.1:686252466-686563266 GCF_056163025.1 Triticum urartu
TACATGGCAGGGATCCCCTCATGATGCTTGAAAAAAGATGAACACTGAGCTACGGTTAATTCATCCATTAACAGGTTCAAACAAGCATGGCAAAAGTGCAAATGATAACAGGTTTCAGACTTTGTGAAATTAACACAAGTCTGGAATTTATCATCAGGAAGCACACTTTAGAGCATGAAAACTACATGCTACAGGAACTTATCATGGCAAAGAAAGGCATGGCATGAACCTACTCAAAGCACTTAACAAAAGTCCCTTAGTGACCTTGAGCCAAAAGGGATCAGAAAATACAATTACAAGCATGTGAACATGACAAAAACATAAACTGATCTCAGACTTAGTGAAAAACTGGAGCATGCAAATCAGTTAACGAGTAGGCATGTTTACGAGCTCGAAGCACTCACTACAGAGCATGGAATGACAAACTAAGCATACACCCGTCAAGAATACATGTCATAGAAGCTAGACATGGCAAGAACAACAACATAGTATGCACGGATCAATAGCAACATCCTCGGCAAAATCGCTAAACATGTCAACAATCTGCCAGGATTCACGATATAGCAAAAGCAGAGCTCGATTGACTCAAGCTAGGGTGCTCCATAAATGCAAACAAAGACATGGATGGATAGAGCGCGACAATGTTAACAATTTATCCTTACTGATCATCCTCAAAAGAGGCATGGATCACTAGGAAACAACATGAACATATGGCATAACGACAAAAACAGGACAAGGACTTAGAGAAATTCTAAGCCCCTGAAATTAGCATTACCGATTACGCTACTTTGCAAGCTTGTGCTAGACACCACAAATATCACAAAAATACATGGCAAGAACCTCTGTAAAGATGGCATGGCATATAACAAAACACATGTAGAGCTCAGGATCATATCATGCACACATTAATCATGGCAAAAATGACAAATAGCTATTTGATGAAACAGATCTGACAAATTCACCACATAGCCCTTTTCCAACAGCATTTTGGGCATCAAGATGACCTCAAATGAAAATGATGCAATGAGATGAAATTATGTACTCGTCGAGACGAACATTTTGATATGCTATACGCACAAATCGGAGCTACGGATGCAGAGTTACGACATGATGAAAATTGCAAAAAAATAAGGGGAGAGGGGAAAGTCAACCCTACTGGAGGTACTGTTCCCCAGAGCACGCCTCCCGAGGTTCGCCGGAGGAGGAGGATGCCGGGGTGCGCCAGCGACGGAGAGGAGGACGACAGCGTCGGGCGCCGGTGGCCGGGGCGGCGACCCGGGCGGCGGACGCCGGCGTCGAGGTGGCGCGACGGCTCCGGGCGGTGATGGCGAGGCGGCGGAGCGGCGGAGGCGCGACGCCGGCGCGGTGGCGGAGCTCGGCCGGCGCGGTGGCGGCGGGGATCCGGCAAGCGGCGCAGGAGGAAGGAGAAGGGCGGCGGGCGCGGCGCGATGGAGATGGGCCGGGGAGGGCCGACTGCGGGCTCCCCGGGCCTCGGCGGCAGCGGGTGGCGGTACAGGCCACGTGGCGGCGTACTATTGGTGGCGGCGGTGCATCCGGGTGGCGACGGACATGTCCGGCCTCGTAGAGAGGGATTGGATCTAGGTTTAGGGTAGGGAAGACCCGAAAATTTCGGGGGAGACCTAGTTTTATAGGTAGGAGGAGCTAGGAGGCTCCAAATTGAGCACGGTTTTTGGCCACGCGATCGTGATCGAACGCTCTAGATGATGGATGGGTTTTTGGTGGGTTTTGGGCCAAATTTGAAGGGTGTTGGGATGCAACACAAACGAGGCCTTCTCGGTCCCTCGGTTAACCGTTGGAGTATCAAACGAAGTCCAAATGGCACGAAACTTGACAGGCGGTCTACCGGTAGTAAACCAAGGCCGCTTGGCAAGTCTCGGTCCAATCTGGAAATGTTTAACCCCCACACACGGAAAGAGGTAGAAAGGGGCACCGGAGGAGATAGGAGCGCCGGAATGCAAAACGGACAACGGGGAAAATGCTCGGATGCATGAGACGAACATGTATGCAAATACAATGCACATGATGACATGATATGAGATGCATGACAAAGGCAACAACACACGGAGACAAAAACCCAACACCGAGGAAAATAAAATAACTTAGGTCGGAAACGGCAAGAGTTGGAGTACAGATAAGGTAAATTACATCTGGGGTGTTACAACACTCCACCACTATGAAAGGATTTCGTCCCGAGATCTAGGACTAGAAAAACGCCGGGTACTCAGAACGGAGGTGATCCTCGCGTTCCGAGGTGGCTTCACGGTCGGAATGGTGTGACCACTTGACTTTGAGGAATTTGATTGACTTTTTGCGAGTCTTGCGCTCAGTTTCCTCAAGGATAGCAACGAGGTGCTCACGATAAGAAAGGTCTTCTTGGAGATCAATGTCTTCGAAGTTGACGGTGCGATCAGGGGTCTTGAAGAACTTGCGGAGCTGAGAGACATGAAATACGTCGTGCACATTTGCAAAGTTGGAGGGAAGCTCAAGTTGATAGGCGAGATCGCCTCTCTTGCTGACGATCTTGAAAGGACCCACGTATCTAGGGGCAAGCTTACCTTTGATACTGAAGCGATGAGTACCTTTCATTGGAGAGACGCGAAGGTAAACATGGTCTCCGATCTCGAAAGCCAAATCACGATGCTTACTATCATAGTAGCTCTTCTGGCGCGATTGCGCTGCTTTGAGGTTATCACGAATGACTTTGCACATTTCCTCTGCCTCTGTGATCAAGTCATTTCCAAGATTGACGTTCACCGGTCTCTGACCAGTTAAGAGGAGTACGACACTTCCTGCCAATAGAGAATTTCAAATGGGGCCTTGCCCGAACTCGCTTGAAAGCTGTTGTTTTAGGAGAACTCAGCATATGGAAGACAATCTTCCCACTTCATACCGAAAGAGATAACGCAAGCCCTGAGCATATCTTCGAGAATCGGATTGACACGCTCGACTTGGCCGCTAGTTTGAGGATGAAAAGCTGTGCTGAAACGGATGTTGGTGCCCATGGCCTTCTGAAAAGAATCCCAAAACTTGGAGGTAAAGATGCTGCCACGATCTGAAGAGATCAACTGCGGAATGCCGTGCATAGAGACAATCCGAGAGGTATAAAGCTCTGCCAATTGAGTTGCAGTGATAGACACTTTGATAGGCAGGAAATGAGCCACTTTAGTGAGTTTGTCGATGACAACGAATATAGCATCATTACCATGCTTGGACTTTGGAAATCCCGTCACGAAGTCCATCTCAATGTGGTCAAACTTCCATTCTGGAATGGCAAGAGGTTGGAGGAGACCAGCTGGTCGTTGGTGTTCTGCCTTCACTCTTCTGCAGACAACACATTCATTCACGAACTGAGCAATCTCACTCTTCATTCGAGTCCACCAATACGCCTGCTTGAGGTCTGGTACATCTTTGTACTTCCGGGGTGGATGGAGAGGAGAGAGTTGTGAGCCTTGTTCATAATGACTTTACGAAGGTCACCTTTAGGCACCACAATGCAATCCTCGAAGAAGAGAGTATCCTTGTCATGAAGGCGATAGCACTTGTACTTGGATTGACTCTTGGCAATCCCAATCTTCACCTTCTTCACCATAGCATCAAGAAGTTGAGCCTCGCGAATCTGATCTTCTAAAGTAGGAGAGACTTGAAGGTTGGCGAGGAAACCTGGAGGAACAACTTGCTGATTGAGTTTGCGGAAAGCTTCACAAAGCTCGGGTTTGTAAGGCTTGAGAATCAAGCTATTGCAGTAAGCCTTCCTGCTCAATGCGTCAGCAATTACATTGGCCTTGCCTGGAGTATATTCGATGCTCGGATTATACTCTTGAATCATTTCGACCCAACGAGTCTGCCTGAGGTTGAGATTAGGCTGAGTGAAGATGTACTTGAGACTCTTGTGGTCAGTGAAGATGTCCACTTTTCTTCCCAATAAGAGATGTCTCCAAGTCAAAAGAGCATGCACAACTGCCGCCAACTCGAGGTCATGAGTGAGGTAGTTCTTCTCGTTGGGCTTCAACTGGCGAGAGATATAAGCCACAACTTTCTTCTCTTTCATCAACACTGCACCAAGACCTTGAAGAGAGGTGTCGCAGAAGACCTCGTACAGTTTGGATTCATCAGGAGGAGTCAGAACTGGAGCAGTGACTAATTTCTCTTTCAGGGTGTTGAAAGCGATGTCACACTCAGGAGACCAAACGTACTTCACGTGCTTCTGGAGAAGGTTGGAAAGCGGCATTGCAATCTTTGAAAACTTCTCAACGAACCTTCGACAGTAGCTTGCGAGCCCAAGGAAGCTGCGGAGTTGCTTCACGTTCTGAGGTGGTTCCCAATTCACAATTGCATACACCTTCTTAGGATTCACCGCTATGCCCTTGGTAGAGATGATATGTCCAAGATAGAGAACCTCATCGAGCCAAAACTCGCACTTTGAAAACTTGGCGTAGAACTGATGTTCTCTGAGCTTATCCAGCACCAAACGCAAGTGCTTGGCATGATCTTCCTTGTTCTTGGAAAAGACCAAAATGTCATCGAGGTAGACCAAGACGAAGTCATTTGTGTAGGGGTTGAAGATGAAGTTCATCATGCGAGAGAAAGTCGGAGGAGCGTTGACGAGGCCAAAAGACATGACAGTGTATTCATATGAACCATAGCTTGTTCTGAATGCTGTCTTGGGGATATCCTACTCACAAATTCGAATCTGGTGATAGCCCATACAGAGATCAAGCTTGGAGAATACTTGAGCACCTTTGAGTTGTTCAAACAGCTCGTTGATGTTGGGAAGTGGGTACTTGTTCTTTATAGTCTTCTTGTTCAATGGACGGTAGTCAACACAGAGTCGGTCCATTCCATCCTTCTTCTTCACAAAAGAACTCCACAACCCCATGGAGAAGAACTAGGTCGGATGAGACCCATACGCTCTTGTTCATCGAGTTGTTTCTTCAGCTCCTTCAACTCTTTGGGTCCCAGCTTGTAAGGACGTTTGCAAACAGGTTCTGTGCCAGGCTCAAGATCGATGACAAATTCAACTGGCCGGTGCGGAGGCATTCCTGGAAGCTCTTCTGGAAAGACGTCTTGATATTCGCAAACGACTGGAATTTGAGAGATGGCATCCAGTTCACCCTTCTCATTGAGAGAAAACAGACGGATGGTATCGTCATTAGTGGCAAAGACAATTACATCCTCAGACGAATGAGTCAATTGAATCTGCCTGGCAGCACAATCAAGCCGAGCCTTGTGCTTATAAAGCCAATCCATTCCAAGAATAAGATCAATATCCGAGTTACCAAGGACCACTGGAGAGGATAGAAACTTGTAGTCACCCAAAGTGATAGTAACATCCGGGACGCAATTGTTAGAAGTCATTTGCTTGCCCGGGGACACAATCTTCATAATATGCTGTTCTCATCCATGTTTAAGATGTTTAACATGTTGTTTGTTTTAATTCACATAAATGACATTCTAAAATGGTTTAATTCATATCTAAATAACCGTAGCTCCATTTTAAATAAACTTTATATGTAAATGGGGTAGAAAAATGCCTAGTTTAACATGGTGGCTTTACTTTGCATGTTTAACAACTCTAAAATTGTGTTTAGGGCAGAACAGTACCAAACCTTAAAATATGCATATGAGGTTTTACCGGAATCGTTGTTTGTTGTTTCCGGCCTCATTTAAACTTGCCTAGATAGGTAGTTTTGTTGTGCTTCACCCCCTTCCCATGTTAATCAACAGTTAATATTGTTAGGTACATAAACGAGATCGAACTAAATAACTTGTCGTGGTGTTTCATCAATATGCACCTTTGCATATTGAGCTCCACTTAATTTGTAGGATTGCTTGTGCACTTTTGCCATGCCATGTATCTTTAAACCAGACATGCATCATATTTGGTTGTGCATCATGCCATGTTTATGTGGTGGTTGTTTACTATGTTGTTTGCTTCTTTCCGGTGTTGCTTCTTTGGGTTAGTTCCGATAACGTCGCGTTGTGAGGATTCGTTTGACTTCGTCCGTTTGTCTTCTTCATGGGCTCATTCTTCTTCCTTGCAGGATTTTAGGCAAGATGACCATACCCTCAAAATCACTTCTATCTTTTCTTGCTAGTTGCTCGCTCTTTTGCTATGCCTATGATGTGATACCTACCACTTGCTTATCATGCCTCCTATATTGTTGAGCCAAGCCTCTAACCCACCTTGTCCTAGCAAACTGTTGTTTGGCTATGTTACCGCTTTGCTCAGCCCCTCTTATAGCGTTGTTAGTTGCAGGTGAAGATTGGAGCTTGTTCCATGTTGGAACATGGATATTTTGTTGGGATATCACAATATCTCTTATTTAATTAATGCATCTATATACTTGGTAAAGGGTGGAAGGCTCGGCCTTATGCCTGGTGTTTTGTTCCACTCTTGCTGCCCTAGTTTCCGTCATATCAGTGTTATGTTCCCGGATTTTGCGTTCCTTACGCGGTTGGGTTATAATGGGAACCCCTTGACAGTTCGCCTTGAATAAAACTCCTCCAGCAATGCCCAACATTGGTTTTACCATTTTCCACCTAGCCTCTTTTTCCCTTGGGAGTCGCGCTCCTGAGGGTCATCATTATTTTACCCCCCCGGGCCAGTGCTCCTCTGAGTGTTGGTCCAAACAGAGCCACTTGCAGTGCCACCTCGGGGAAACTCGAGGGCTAGTTTTAGTTGTACGTAGTGCTCATCTGAGTGTGCCCTGAGAACGAGATATGTGCAGCTCCTATTTGGATTTGTCGGCACATTCGGGCGGTGTTGCTGGTTTTGTTTTACCATTGTCGAAATGTCTTGTAACCCGGATTCCGAGCCTGATCGGGTCATCCCGCTAGAAGGAATATCCTTCATTGACCGTGAGAGCTTGTGATGGGCTAAGTTGGGACACCCTTGCAGGGATTTGAACTTTCGAAAGCCGTGCCCGCGGTTATGGGCAGATGGGAATTTGTTAATGTCCGGTTGTAGAAAACCTAAAGTTGATCTTAATTAAAAATACATCAACCGCGTGTGTAACCGTGATGGTCTCTTCTCGGCGGAGTCTGGGAAGTGAACACGGTGTTGGAGTTATGCTTGACGTAGGTTGCTCTAGGATCACTTATTGATCATAGTTGTTTGACCGTGCTTTTGCCTTCTCTTCTCGCTCTCATTTGCGTATGTTAGCCACCATATATGCTAGTCGCTTGCTGCAGCTCCACCTCATACCTTTTACCTTACCTATAAGCTTAAATAGTCCTGATCGCGAGGGTGTGAGATTGCTGAGTCCCCGTGACTCACAGATACTTCCAAAACCAGTTTGCAGGTGCCGATGTTACCAAGCAGGTGACGCAACCAAGCTCAGGAGGAGCTCGATGAAGATCTCGTCCTTGGTGTCGTTTTGTTCTAGTTGATCAGTAGTGGAGCCTAGTCGGGTCGATCGGGGATCTGTGTAGCATTTGGGTTAGTTTTCTTTTATTTGGGTTCCGTAGTCGGACCTTGATTGTATCTGGATGATGTAATGCTTTATTCATGTAATTGTGTGAAGTGGCGATTGTAAGCCAACTATGTATCTCTTTCCCTTATGTATTACATGGGTTGTTGCGAAGATTACCTCACTTGCGACATTGCTTTCAATGCGGTTGTGCCTCTAAGTCGTGCTTTGACACGTGGGAGATATAGCCGCATCGAGGGCGTTACAAGTTGGTATCAGAGCCAGGTTCGACTTTAGGTGCCCCCCTGCTTGATCGAATCGTTGGCGTTGTTGAGTCCAGAAAAATATTTTTAGTCATTTAGGAATTATATATCGGAGAGTTAGGAATTCTTTTTACTCCTCAGCCCCTTCGTCGCTCTGGTGAGGCATCCTGACGTAGAGTTTTGACTCTTCTCTTCTCAAATTTCACTAATTTTTTTAGGATCACGCGGGTATCTTGGAATCGTTCCGATGGTTTTGTGACGAGAACATTGTTCTTGGTGCCTCCTGACATTTAGGGGTTGTGGCAGTCACTACAAGAAATATGTCAACTTATGACCTTCTGTCAGTGACCCTCGAAGAATTGGTCATAAATTTATGACCATTTTAGACCAATTGGTCAAAAGCTGTTCAGGGGGCTCCAAACCCTAAACCATTGCGACCATTTTGGTCAGAAAGGTCGTAATTTCCTTACACGAAATGGTCACAAAGCAAACAGTGCTAGTCCGCTGCCTTATTTCTAGTTGTTAATGACCAATATAGATGGTCATAGCCTTGTAGATTGTGGTGGGTTGTGATGACTAGGCGCCATATCATCAGTTTTGCCTATGTGTCATGTCCATGTGGCAGTTTTTGCCCTAGGTTATGAAGCAACCTATATTTCTATCATTCCCAAAATTCCCAAAAAAATCTCATAAATTCTTTGGGGCATATCTTCATCAAATATGTAAAAATCCTTCCTTGCCTAGTTCAAAACTAATTCAACAATATTCATTTTCCTATTCTGTTCACAACAACACTTTATGAAGGAAGTGCTATTTATATATTCTTGATTGCCCTCGGAATTTTTGGGCACTCTTTCCTATCCAAATCATTACCGCATGACAAAATTCAGCTCCATTTTCCTAGCAAATCTTCTTCGGCAAATTTCCAAAGTTTTTGTCCACCTAGAAGCATTGTGAAGGAAGTACCTTTTTTATATCTCTAAATGACATGAAATTTATACAGTTCCTTCATATGTCCAAATTATCACCCTCCTCCAAATTGCAGCTCAGTCAAATCATCTATGTGAGCCCAGGTTCAATTTATATTTTATGGCCAAATTGGCACGTTGCAAAGCAAGTGTTATATAGACCCCTCATATTACCCTCAAACTTTTCGGGCACTCTTCCATACCCAAATCATTGCCACATGATAATATTCAGCTCAATTTTCCTAGTAAATCTTTCTCGGGAAATTTCCAAAGTTTCTACCTCGAGAGAAGCTTTGTGAAGTAAGTACTAGCTAGGCTTACCCAAATGATCTGAAAATTTACCAGCGCATGACCATACCTAAGTAACTTACCTACACCAATTTTGAGCTCATTTCATTCATCCAATCTCTCTCACTAGTTTTCCCAAGTTTCTATCCATAGAAGAGCATTGTGAAGGAAGTACTACTTTGGCATGTCCAAATGGTATCAATTTTCTACAATGCTTTCCTATGCCCAAAGAACCATCCTTCACAAAATTTCAGCTCACTCCATTCATTATTTTGAGCCCAGCTTCAACATTCATATTTTTGTCCAGCGTGGTACTTTACAAAGCAAGTACCACCTAGGATCCTCCTTTTGAGCTCAACATTTTTGAAGACATTCTCCTTAGTAGATGATCATCCTCAGACAAAACTCACGCCCATTGGCCATGTGCATTTCCCGTACCGCTAATCAAACACTTGGCTGCTAATTCATGTTTGAGCATCGGTCGGTCTCCTCGTGAGAATCTTATGTTGTAATTTTCTTCCTAGCACCAACCTAGGGAGTGCCCAACCCACTAGACATGCCTAGGCCGCCCAGAACACATGGCAACATTACGGTCACGCGGTGACCACGCGACGGGCATACGAGTTTACGCGCTCTAGAGTTGGGGCCCTCAGCCACCGTCCAAACCTCGACATATCGCCACCAAACCATGTATTTGTGATTAAATAGGTCCTTATGTAACTAAAAATGATTTTTGGAAAAAATAAATAGCAAACTATGAGGTAGCTGCAGTTCAAATTTGACCCGCTTCCAGCTGAATCGGTGGAAATTTGTCTTTTTCACGAGAGGTGGATCAAAACATTTTACACCCAACAATTTTGTCAATTATGCATTAAATATGGCCTAGTATTTTATAAAAATGATTTGGTCCAATTTTGCAACAATTATTTGGTAGTTCCTTCACAAAAAAACCACCTTTCGGGCACTCGGAAAATGAAAAATGGTTTTTTCGTCCAAAGAAAATGAAAACTTCCTTAGGCAACATTGTTTGCCATTCCAATATGCACCCTTGTGCACAATATGAGATCATTTGAACAAACTATGCCACGAATGTGGCCATAAGATTGATCATTTGGCTTGAAAGCTATGAATCTTGAGAGATGATACCTCATTTCTGAGAACATTTTTTTAAATAATTGCCGTATTACAAGTTTGTTATTTTTCTTGGGAACTAGGCCACATATAATGACACAATGTGAAGGTTTCCCAATTTTTAGAATTTTTTTGAATTTTTTATGCCCGTTTCAAAATGCGGTCAAAACGGCGGGCTTGACCGTTCCAAGCTAGTGGTTGACTCTTGGAAAACTTTTGGCGTTTCTCTGACTAAATAGATACTTATGTACCTAGAAATGATTTTTGTAAAAAATAAATAGCAAACTATGAGGCAGCTGCAGTTCAAATTTGACCCGCTTCCAACTGAATCGGCGGAAATTTGTCTTTTTCACGAGAGGTGGATCAAAACTTTTTACACCCAACCATTTTGTCAATAGTGCATTAAATATGTCCTAGTATTTTAGAAAATTGATTTGGTGCAATTTTGCAACAATTATTTGGTAGTTCCTTCACAAAAAAACCTCCTTTCGGGCACTCGGAAAATGAAAAATGGTTTTTTCGTCCAAAGAAAATGAAAACTTCCTTAGGCAACATTGTTTGCCATTCCAATATGCACCCTTGTGCACAATAAGAGATCATTTGAGCAAACTATAACACGAATGTGGCAAGATTGATCATTTGGCTTGAAAGCCATGAATCTTCAGAGATGATACCTCATTTCTGAGAACATTTTTTTTAAATAATTGCCGCATTACAAGTTTGTTATTTTTCTTGGGAACTTGGCCACATATAATGACACAATGTGAAGGTTTCCCAATTTTTAGAAATTTTTTGAATTTTTTATGCCCGTTTCAAAATGCGGTCAAAACGGCGGGCTTGACCGTTCCAAGCTAGTGGTTGAATCTTGGAAAACTTTTGGTGTTTCTCTGATTAAATAGATACTTATGTACCTATAAATGATTTTTGTAAAAAATAAATAGCAAACTATGAGGTAGCTGCAGTTCAAATTTGACCCGCTTCCAACTGAATCAGCGGAAATTTGTCTTTTTCACGAGAGGTGGATCAAAACTTTTTACACCCAACCATTTTGTCAATTGTGCATTAAATATGTCCTAGTATTTTAGAAAATTGATTTGGTCCAATTTTGCAACAATTATTTGGTAGTTCCTTCACAAAAAAAACCTCCTTTCGGGCACTCAGAAAATGAAAAATGGTTTTTTCGTCCAAAGAAAATGAAAACTTCCTTAGGCAACATTGTTTGCCATTCCAATATGCACCCTTGTGCACAATATGAGATCATTTGAACAAACTATGCCACGAATGTGGCCATAAGATTGATCATTTGGCTTGAAAGCCATGAATCTTCAGAGATGATAGCTCATTTCTGAGAACACTTTTTTAAAATAATTGCCGTATTACAAGTTTGTTCTTTTTCTTGGGAACTTGGCCACATATAATGACACAATGTGAAGGTTTCCCAATTTTTTGATTTTTTTTGAATTTTTTATACCCGTTTCAAAATGCGGTCAAAACGGCGGGCTTGACCATTCCTAGCTAGTGGTTGAATCTTGGAAAACTTTTGGTGTTTCTCTAATTAAGTAGATACTTATGTACCTAGAAATGATTTTTGTAAAAAATAAATAGCAAACTATGAGGCAGCTGCAGTTCAAATTTGACCCGCTTCCAACTGAATCGGCGGAAATTTGTCTTTTTCACGAGAGGTGGATCAGAACTTTTTACACCCAACCATTTTTTCAATTGTGCATTAAATATGTCCTAGTATTTTAGAAAATTGATTTGGTCCAATTTTGCAGCAATTATTTGGTAGTTCCTTCACAAAAAAACCTCCTTTCGGGCACTCGGAAAATGAAAAATGGTTTTTTCGTCCAAAGAAAATGAAAACTTCCTTAGGCAACATTGTTTGCCATTCCAATATGCACCCTTGTGCACAATATGAGATCATTTGAACAAACTATGCCACGAATGTGGCCATAAGATTGATCATTTGGCTTGAAAGCTATGAATCTTGAGAGATGATACCTCATTTCTGAGAACATTTTTTTAAATAATTGCCGTATTACAAGTTTGTTATTTTTCTTGGGAACTAGGCCACATATAATGACACAATGTGAAGGTTTCCCAATTTTTAGAATTTTTTTGAATTTTTTATGCCCGTTTCAAAATGCGGTCAAAACGGCGGGCTTGACCGTTCCAAGCTAGTGGTTGACTCTTGGAAAACTTTTGGCGTTTCTCTGACTAAATAGATACTTATGTACCTAGAAATGATTTTTGTAAAAAATAAATAGCAAACTATGAGGCAGCTGCAGTTCAAATTTGACCCGCTTCCAACTGAATCGGCGGAAATTTGTCTTTTTCACGAGAGGTGGATCAAAACTTTTTACACCCAACCATTTTGTCAATAGTGCATTAAATATGTCCTAGTATTTTAGAAAATTGATTTGGTGCAATTTTGCAACAATTATTTGGTAGTTCCTTCACAAAAAAACCTCCTTTCGGGCACTCGGAAAATGAAAAATGGTTTTTTCGTCCAAAGAAAATGAAAACTTCCTTAGGCAACATTGTTTGCCATTCCAATATGCACCCTTGTGCACAATAAGAGATCATTTGAGCAAACTATAACACGAATGTGGCAAGATTGATCATTTGGCTTGAAAGCCATGAATCTTCAGAGATGATACCTCATTTCTGAGAACATTTTTTTTAAATAATTGCCGCATTACAAGTTTGTTATTTTTCTTGGGAACTTGGCCACATATAATGACACAATGTGAAGGTTTCCCAATTTTTAGAAATTTTTTGAATTTTTTATGCCCGTTTCAAAATGCGGTCAAAACGGCGGGCTTGACCGTTCCAAGCTAGTGGTTGAATCTTGGAAAACTTTTGGTGTTTCTCTGATTAAATAGATACTTATGTACCTATAAATGATTTTTGTAAAAAATAAATAGCAAACTATGAGGTAGCTGCAGTTCAAATTTGACCCGCTTCCAACTGAATCAGCGGAAATTTGTCTTTTTCACGAGAGGTGGATCAAAACTTTTTACACCCAACCATTTTGTCAATTGTGCATTAAATATGTCCTAGTATTTTAGAAAATTGATTTGGTCCAATTTTGCAACAATTATTTGGTAGTTCCTTCACAAAAAAAACCTCCTTTCGGGCACTCAGAAAATGAAAAATGGTTTTTTCGTCCAAAGAAAATGAAAACTTCCTTAGGCAACATTGTTTGCCATTCCAATATGCACCCTTGTGCACAATATGAGATCATTTGAACAAACTATGCCACGAATGTGGCCATAAGATTGATCATTTGGCTTGAAAGCCATGAATCTTCAGAGATGATAGCTCATTTCTGAGAACACTTTTTTAAAATAATTGCCGTATTACAAGTTTGTTCTTTTTCTTGGGAACTTGGCCACATATAATGACACAATGTGAAGGTTTCCCAATTTTTTGATTTTTTTTGAATTTTTTATACCCGTTTCAAAATGCGGTCAAAACGGCGGGCTTGACCATTCCTAGCTAGTGGTTGAATCTTGGAAAACTTTTGGTGTTTCTCTAATTAAGTAGATACTTATGTACCTAGAAATGATTTTTGTAAAAAATAAATAGCAAACTATGAGGCAGCTGCAGTTCAAATTTGACCCGCTTCCAACTGAATCGGCGGAAATTTGTCTTTTTCACGAGAGGTGGATCAGAACTTTTTACACCCAACCATTTTTTCAATTGTGCATTAAATATGTCCTAGTATTTTAGAAAATTGATTTGGTCCAATTTTGCAGCAATTATTTGGTAGTTCCTTCACAAAAAAACCTCCTTTCGGGCACTCGGAAAATGAAAAATGGTTTTTTCGTCCAAAGAAAATGAAAACTTCCTTAGGTAACATTGTTTGCCATTCCAATATGCACCCTTGTGCACAATATGAGATCATTTGAACAAACTATGCCACGAATGTGGCCATAAGATTGATCATTTGGCTTGAAAGCCATGAATCTTCAGAGATGATAGCTCATTTCTGAGAACACTTTTTTAAAATAATTGTCGTATTACAAGTTTGTTATTTTTCTTGGGAACTTGGCCACATATAATGACACAATGTGAAGGTTTCCCAATTTTTTGATTTTTTTTTGAATTTTTTATGCCCGTTTCAAAATGCGGTCAAAACGGCGGGCTTGACCGTTCCTAGCTAGTGGTTGAATCTTGGAAAACTTTTGGTGTTTCTCTGATTAAATAGATACTTATGTACGTAGAAATGATTTTTGTAAAAAATAAATAGCAAACTATGAGGCAGCTGCAGTTCAAATTTGACCCGCTTCCAACTAAATCGGCGGAAATTTGTCTTTTTCACGAGAGGTGGATCAAAACTTTTTACACCCAACCATTTTGTCAATTGTGCATTAAATATGTCCTAGTATTTTAGAAAATTGATTTGGTGCAATTTTGCAACAATTATTTGGTAGTTCCTTCACAAAAAAACCTCCTTTCGGGCACTCGGAAAATGAAAAATGGTTTTTTCGTCCAAAGAAAATGAAAACTTCCTTAGGCAACATTGTTTGCCATTCCAATATGCACCCTTGTGCACAATATGGGATCATTTGAACAAACTATGCCACGAATGTGGCCATAAGATTGATCATTTGGCTTGTAAGCCATGAATCTTCAGAGATGATACCTCATTTCTGAGAACATTTTTTTTAAAATAATTGCCATATTACAAGTTTGTTATTTTTCTTGGGAACTTGGCCACATATAATGACACAATGTGAAGGTTTCCCAATTTTTTGATTTTTTTTTGAATTTTTTATGCCCGTTTCAAAATGCGGTCAAAACGGCGGGCTTGACCGTTCCTAGCTAGTGGTTGAATCATGGAAAACTTTTGGTGTTTCTCTGATTAAATAGATACTTATGTACCTATAAATGATTTTTGTAAAAAATAAATAGCAAACTATGAGGCAGCTGCAGTTCAAATTTGACCCGCTTCCAACTGAATCGGCGGAAATTTGTCTTTTTCACGAGAGGTGGATCAAAACTTTTTACACCCAACCATTTTGTCAATTGTGCATTAAATATGTCCTAGTATTTTAGAAAATTGATTTGGTGCAATTTTGCAACAATTATTTGGTAGTTCCTTCACAAAAAAACCTCCTTTCGGGCACTCGGAAAATGAAAAATGGTTTTTTCGTCCAAAGAAAATGAAAACTTCCTTAGGCAACATTGTTTGCCATTCCAATATGCACCCTTGTGCACAATATGAGATCATTTGAACAAACTATGCCACGAATGTGGCCATAAGATTGATCATTTGGCTTGAAAGCCATGAATCTTCAGAGATGATACCTCATTTCTGAGAACATTTTTTTTAAAATAATTGCCGTATTACAAGTTTGTTATTTTTCTTGGGAACTTGGCCACATATAATGACACAATGTGAAGGTTTCCCAATTTTTAGAATTTTTTTGAATTTTTTATGCCTGTTTCAAAATGCGGTCAAAACGGCGGGCTTGACCGTTCCAAGCTAGTGGTTGAATCTTGGAAAACTTTTGGTGTTTCTCTGATTAAATAGATACTTATGTACCTATAAATGATTTTTGTAAAAAATAAATAGCAAACTATGAGGTAGCTGCAGTTCAAATTTGACCCGCTTCCAACTGAATCGGCGGAAATTTGTCTTTTTCACGAGAGGTGGATCAAAACTTTTTACACCCAACCATTTTGTCAATTGTGCATTAAATATGTCCTAGTATTTTAGAAAATTGATTTGGTCCAATTTTGCAACAATTATTTGGTAGTTCCTTCACAAAAAAACCTCCTTTCGGGCACTCAGAAAATGAAAAATGGTTTTTTCGTCCAAAGAAAATGAAAACTTCCTTAGGCAACATTGCTTGCCATTCCAATATGCACCCTTGTGCACAATATGAGATCATTTGAACAAACTATGCCACGAATGTGGCCATAAGATTGATCATTTGGCTTGAAAGCCATGAATCTTCTGAGATGATAGCTCATTTCTGAGAACACTTTTTTAAAATAATTGCCGTATTACAAGTTTGTTATTTTTCTTGGGAACTTGGCCACATATAATGACACAATGTGAAGGTTTCCCAATTTTTTGATTTTTTTTGAATTTTTTATGCCCGTTTCAAAATGCGGTCAAAACGCCGGGCTTGACCATTCCTAGCTAGTGGTTGAATCTTGGAAAACTTTTGGTGTTTCTCTGATTAAGTAGATACTTATGTACCTAGAAATTATTTTTGTAAAAAATAAATAGCAAACTATGAGGCAGCTGCAGTTCAAATTTGACCCGCTTCCAACTGAATCGGCGGAAATTTGTCTTTTTCACGAGAGGTGGATCAAAACTTTTTACACCCAACCATTTTGTCAATTGTGAATTAAATATTTCCTAGTATTTTAGAAAATTGATTTGGTCCAATTTTGCAACAATTATTTGGTAGTTCCTTCACAAAAAAACCTCCTTTCGGGCACTCGGAAAATGAAAATTGGTTTTTTCGTCCAAAGAAAATGAAAACTTCCTTAGGCAACATTGTTTGCCATTCCAATATGCACCCTTGTGCACAATATGAGATCATTTGAACAAACTATGCCACGAATGTGGCCATAAGATTGATCATTTGGCTTGAAAGCCATGAATCTTCAGAGATGATAGCTCATTTCTGAGAACACTTTTTTAAAATAATTGTCGTATTACAAGTTTGTTATTTTTCTTGGGAACTTGGCCACATATAATGACACAATGTGAAGGTTTCCCAATTTCTTGATTTTTTTTTGAATTTTTTATGCCCGTTTCAAAATGCGGTCAAAACGGCGGGCTTGACCGTTCCTAGCTAGTGGTTGAATCTTGGAAAACTTTTGGTGTTTCTCTGATTAAATAGATACTTATGTACCTAGAAATGATTTTTGTAAAAAATAAATAGCAAACTATGAGGCAGCTGCAGTTCAAATTTGACCCGCTTCCAACTGAATCGGCGGAAATTTGTCTTTTTCACGAGAGGTGGATCAAAACTTTTTACACCCAACCATTTTGTCAATTGTGCATTAAATATGTCCTACTATTTTAGAAAATTGATTTGGTGCAATTTTGCAACAATTATTTGGTAGTTCCTTCACAAAAAAACCTCCTTTCGGGCACTCGGAAAATGAAAAATGGTTTTTTCGTCCAAAGAAAATGAAAACTTCCTTAGGCAACATTGTTTGCCATTCCAATATGCACCCTTGTGCACAATATGAGATCATTTGAACAAACTATGCCACGAATGTGGCCATAAGATTGATCATTTGGCTTGTAAGCCATGAATCTTCAGAGATGATACCTCATTTCTGAGAACATTTTTTTTAAAATAATTGCCGTATTACAAGTTTGTTATTTTTCTTGGGAACTTGGCCACATATAATGACACAATGTGAAGGTTTCCCAATTTTTAGAATTTTTTTGAATTTTTTATGCCCGTTTCAAAATGCGGTCAAAACGGCGGGCTTGACCGTTCCAAGCTAGTGGTTGAATCTTGGAAAACTTTTGGTGTTTCTCTGATTAAATAGATACTTATGTACCTAGAAATGATTTTTGTAAAAAATAAATAGCAAACTATGAGGCAGCTGCAGTTCAAATTTGACCCGCTTCCAACTGAATCGGCGGAAATTTGTCTTTTTCACGAGAGGTGGATCAAAACTTTTTACACCCAACCATTTTGTCAATAGTGCATTAAATATGTCCTAGTATTTTAGAAAATTGATTTGGTGCAATTTTGCAACAATTATTTGGTAGTTCCTTCACAAAAAAACCTCCTTTCGGGCACTCAGAAAATGAAAAATGGTTTTTTCGTCCAAACAAAATGAAAACTTCCTTAGGCAACATTGTTTTCCATTCCAATATGCACCCTTGTGCACAATATGAGATCATTTGAACAAACTATGCCACGAATGTGGCCATAAGATTGATCATTTGGCTTGAAAGCCATGAATCTTCTGAGATGATAGCTCATTTCTGAGAACACTTCTTTAAAATAATTGCCGTATTACAAGTTTGTTCTTTTTCTTGGGAACTTGGCCACATATAATGACACAATGTGAAGGTTTCCCAATTTTTTGATTTTTTTTGAATTTTTTATGCCCGTTTCAAAATGCGGTCAAAACGACGGGCTTGACCATTCCTAGCTAGTGGTTGAATCTTGGAAAACTTTTGGTGTTTCTCTGATTAAGTAGATACTTATGTACCTAGAAATGATTTTTGTAAAAAATAAATAGTAAACTATGAGGCAGCTGCAGTTCAAATTTGACCCGCTTCCAGCTGAATCGGCGGAAATTTGTCTTTTTCACGAGAGGTGGATCAAAACTTTTTACACCCAACCATTTTGTCAATTGTGCATTAAATATGTCCTAGTATTTTAGAAAATTGATTTGGTCCAATTTTGCAACAATTATTTGGTAGTTCCTTCACAAAAAAACCTCCGTTCGGGCACTCGGAAAATGAAAAATGGTTTTTTCGTCCAAAGAAAATGAAAACTTCCTTAGGCAACATTGTTTGCCATTCCAATATGCACCCTTGTGCACAATATGAGATCATTTGAATAAACTATGCCACGAATGTGGCCATAAGATTGATCATTTGGCTTGAAAGCCATGAATCTTCAGAGATGATAGCTCATTTCTGAGAACACTTTTTTAAAATAATTGTCGTATTACAAGTTTGTTATTTTTCATGGGAACTTGGCCACATATAATGACACAATGTGAAGGTTTCCCAATTTTTTGATTTTTTTTTGAATTTTTTATGCCCGTTTCAAAATGCGGTCAAAACGGCGGGCTTGACCGTTCCTAGCTAGTGGTTGAATCATGGAAAACTTTTGGTGTTTCTCTGATTAAATAGATACTTATGTACCTAGAAATGATTTTTGTAAAAAATAAATAGCAAACTATGAGGCAGCTGCAGTTCAAATTTGACCCGCTTCCAACTGAATCGGCGGAAATTTGTCTTTTTCACGAGAGGTGGATCAAAACTTTTTACACCCAACCATTTTGTCAATTGTGCATTAAATATGTCCTAGTATTTTAGAAAATTGATTTGGTGCAATTTTTGCAACAATTATTTGGTAGTTCCTTCACAAAAAAACCTCCTTTCGGGCACTCGGAAAATGAAAAATGGTTTTTTCGTCCAAAGAAAATGAAAACTTCCTTAGGCAACATTGTTTGCCATTCCAATATGCACCCTTGTGCACAATATGAGATCATTTGAACAAACTATGCCACGAATGTGGCCATAAGATTGATCATTTGGCTTGAAAGCCATGAATCTTCAGAGATGATACCTCATTTCTGAGAACATTTTTTTTAAAATAATTGCCGTATTACAAGTTTGTTATTTTTCTTGGGAACTTGGCCACATATAATGACACAATGTGAAGGTTTACCAATTTTTAGAATTTTTTTGAATTTTTTATGCCTGTTTTAAAATGCGGTCAAAACGGCGGGCTTGACCGTTCCAAGCTAGTGGTTGAATCTTGGAAAACTTTTGGTGTTTCTCTGATTAAATAGATACTTATGTACCTATAAATGATTTTTGTAAAAAAATAAATAGCAAACTATGAGGTAGCTGCAGTTCAAATTTGACCCGCTTCCAACTGAATCGACGGAAATTTGTCTTTTTCACGAGAGGTGGATCAAAACTTTTTACACCCAACCATTTTGTCAATTGTGCATTAAATATGTCCTAGTATTTTAGAAAATTGATTTGGTCCAATTTTGCAACAATTATTTGGTAGTTCCTTCACAAAAAAACCTCCTTTCGGGCACTCAGAAAATGAAAAATGGTTTTTTCGTCCAAAGAAAATGAAAACTTCCTTAGGCAACATTGTTTGCCATTCCAATATGCACCCTTGTGCACAATATGAGATCATTTGAACAAACTATGCCACGAATGTGGCCATAAGATTGATCATTTGGCTTGAAAGCCATGAATCTTCTAAGATGATAGCTCATTTATGAGAACACTTTTTTAAAATAATTGCCGTATTACAAGTTTGTTATTTTTCTTGGGAACTTGGCCACATATAATGACACAATGTGAAGGTTTCCCAATTTTTTGATTTTTTTTGAATTTTTTATGCCCGTTTCAAAATGCGGTCAAAACGCCGGGCTTGACCATTCCTAGCTAGTGGTTGAATCTTGGAAAACTTTTGGTGTTTCTCTGATTAAGTAGATACTTATGTACCTAGAAATTATTTTTGTAAAAAATAAATAGCAAACTATGAGGCAGCTGCAGTTCAAATTTGACCCACTTCCAACTGAATCGGCGGAAATTTGTCTTTTTCACGAGAGGTGGATCAAAACTTTTTACACCCAACCATTTTGTCAATTGTGCATTAAATATGTCCTAGTATTTTAGAAAATTGATTTGGTCCAATTTTGCAACAATTATTTGGTAGTTCCTTCACAAAAAAACCTCCTTTCGGGCACTCGGAAAATGAAAAATGGTTTTTTCGTCCAAAGAAAATGAAAACTTCCTTAGGCAACATTGTTTGCCATTCCAATATGCACCCTTGTGCACAATATGAGATCAATTGAACAAACTATGCCACGAATGTGGCCATAAGATTGATCATTTGGCTTGAAAGCCATGAATCTTCAGAGATGATACCTCATTTCTGAGAACATTTTTTTTAAAATAATTGCCGTATTACAAGTTTGTTATTTTTCTTGGGAACTTGGCCACATATAATGACACAATGTGAAGGTTTCCCAATTTTTAGAATTTTTTTGAATTTTTTATGCCTGTTTCAAAATGTGGTCAAAACGGCGGGCTTGACCGTTCCAAGCTAGTGGTTGAATCTTGGAAAACTTTTGGTGTTTCTCTGATTAAATAGATACTTATGTACCTATAAATGATTTTTGTAAAAAATAAATAGCAAACTATGAGGTAGCTGCAGTTCAAATTTGACCCGCTTCCAACTGAATCGGCGGAAATTTGTCTTTTTCACGAGAGGTGGATCAAAACTTTTTACACCCAACCATTTTGTCAATTGTGCATTAAATATGTCCTAGTATTTTAGAAAATTGATTTGGTCCAATTTTGCAACAATTATTTGGTAGTTCCTTCACAAAAAAACCTCCTTTCGGGCACTCAGAAAATGAAAAATGGTTTTTTCGTCCAAAGAAAATGAAAACTTCCTTAGGCAACATTGTTTGCCATTCCAATATGCACCCTTGTGCACAATATGAGATCATTTGAACAAACTATGCCACGAATGTGGCCATAAGATTGATCATTTGGCTTGAAAGCCATGAATCTTCAGAGATGATAGCTCATTTCTGAGAACACTTTTTTAAAATAATTGCCGTATTACAAGTTTGTTATTTTTCTTGGGAACTTGGCCACATATAATGACACAATGTGAAGGTTTCCCAATTTTTTGATTTTTTTTGAATTTTTTATGCCCGTTTCAAAATGCGGTCAAAACGCCGGGCTTGACCATTCCTAGCTAGTGGTTGAATCTTGGAAAACTTTTGGTGTTTCTCTGATTAAGTAGATACTTATGTACCTAGAAATTATTGTTGTAAAAAATAAATAGCAAACTATGAGGCAGCTGCAGTTCAAATTTGACCCGCTTCCAACTGAATCGACGGAAATTTGTCTTTTTCACGAGAGGTGGATCAAAACTTTTTACACCCAACCATTTTGTCAATTGTGAATTAAATATTTCCTAGTATTTTAGAAAATTGATTTGGTCCAATTTTGCAACAATTATTTGGTAGTTCCTTCACAAAAAAACCTCCTTTCGGGCACTCGGAAAATGAAAATTGGTTTTTTCGTCCAAAGAAAATGAAAACTTCCTTAGGCAACATTGTTTGCCATTCCAATATGCACCCTTGTGCACAATATGAGATCATTTGAACAAACTATGCCACGAATGTGGCCATAAGATTGATCATTTGGCTTGAAAGCCATGAATCTTCAGAGATGATAGCTCATTTCTGAGAACACTTTTTTAAAATAATTGTCGTATTACAAGTTTGTTATTTTTCTTGGGAACTTGGCCACATATAATGACACAATGTGAAGGTTTCCCAATTTCTTGATTTTTTTTTGAATTTTTTATGCCCGTTTCAAAATGCGGTCAAAACGGCGGGCTTGACCGTTCCTAGCTAGTGGTTGAATCTTGGAAAACTTTTGGTGTTTCTCTGATTAAATAGATACTTATGTACCTAGAAATGATTTTTGTAAAAAATAAATAGCAAACTATGAGGCAGCTGCAGTTCAAATTTGACCCGCTTCCAACTGAATCGGCGGAAATTTGTCTTTTTCACGAGAGGTGGATCAAAACTTTTTACACCCAACCATTTTGTCAATTGTGCATTAAATATGTCCTAGTATTTTAGAAAATTGATTTGGTGCAATTTTGCAACAATTATTTGGTAGTTCCTTCACAAAAAAACCTCCTTTCGGGCACTCGGAAAATGAAAAATGGTTTTTTCGTCCAAAGAAAATGAAAACTTCCTTAGGCAACATTGTTTGCCATTCCAATATGCACCCTTGTGCACAATATGAGATCATTTGAACAAACTATGCCACGAATGTGGCCATAAGATTGATCATTTGGCTTGAAAGCCATGAATCTTCAGAGATGATACCTCATTTCTGAGAACATTTTTTTTAAAATAATTGCCGTATTACAAGTTTGTTATTTTTCTTGGGAACTTGGCCACATATAATGACACAATGTGAAGGTTTCCCAATTTTTAGAATTTTTTTGAATTTTTTATGCCCGTTTCAAAATGCGGTCAAAACGGCGGGCTTGACCGTTCCAAGCTAGTGGTTGAATCTTGGAAAACTTTTGGTGTTTCTCTGATTAAATAGATACTTATGTACCTAGAAATGATTTTTGAAAAAAATAAATAGCAAACTATGAGGCAGCTGCAGTTCAAATTTGACCCGCTTCCAACTGAATCGGCGGAAATTTGTCTTTTTCACGAGAGGTGGATCAAAACTTTTTACACCCAACCATTTTGTCAATAGTGCATTAAATATGTCCTAGTATTTTAGAAAATTGATTTGGTGCAATTTTGCAACAATTATTTGGTAGTTCCTTCACAAAAAAACCTCCTTTCGGGCACTCAGAAAATGAAAAATGGTTTTTTCGTCCAAAGAAAATGAAAACTTCCTTAGGCAACATTGTTTTCCATTCCAATATGCACCCTTGTGCACAATATGAGATCATTTGAACAAACTATGCCACGAATGTGGCCATAAGATTGATCATTTGGCTTGAAAGCCATGAATCTTCTGAGATGATAGCTCATTTCTGAGAACACTTTTTTAAAATAATTGCCGTATTACAAGTTTGTTCTTTTTCTTGGGAACTTGGCCACATATAATGACACAATGTGAAGGTTTCCCAATTTTTTGATTTTTTTTGAATTTTTTATGCCCGTTTCAAAATGCGGTCAAAACGGCGGGCTTGACCATTCCTAGCTAGTGGTTGAATCTTGGAAAACTTTTGGTGTTTCTCTGATTAAGTAGATAATTATGTACCTAGAAATGATTTTTGTAAAAAATAAATAGTAAACTATGAGGCAGCTGCAGTTCAAATTTGACCCGCTTCCAACTGAATCGGCGGAAATTTGTCTTTTTCACGAGAGGTGGATCAAAACTTTTTACACCCAACCATTTTGTCAATTGTGCATTAAATATGTCCTAGTATTTTAGAAAATTGATTTTGTCCAATTTTGCAACAATTATTTGGTAGTTCCTTCACAAAAAAACCTCCTTTCGGGCACTCGGAAAATGAAAAATGGTTTTTTCGTCCAAAGAAAATGAAAACTTCCTTAGGCAACATTGTTTGCCATTCCAATATGCACCCTTGTGCACAATATGAGATCATTTGAATAAACTATGCCACGAATGTGGCCATAAGATTGATCATTTGGCTTGAAAGCCATGAATCTTCAGAGATGATAGCTCATTTCTGAGAACACTTTTTTAAAATAATTGTCGTATTACAAGTTTGTTATTTTTCATGGGAACTTGGCCACATATAATGACACAATGTGAAGGTTTCCCAATTTTCTGATTTTTTTTTGAATTTTTTATGCCCGTTTCAAAATGCGGTCAAAACGGCGGGCTTGACCGTTCCTAGCTAGTGGTTGAATCATGGAAAACTTTTGGTTTTTCTCTGATTAAATAGATACTTATGTACCTAGAAATGATTTTTGTAAAAAATAAATAGCAAACTATGAGGCAGCTGCAGTTCAAATTTGACCCGCTTCCAACTGAATCGGCGGAAATTTGTCTTTTTCACGAGAGGTGGATCAAAACTTTTTACACCCAACCATTTTGTCAATTGTGCATTAAATATGTCCTAGTATTTTAGAAAATTGATTTGGTGCAATTTTGCAACAATTATTTGGTAGTTCCTTCACAAAAAAACCTCCTTTCGGGCACTCGGAAAATGAAAAATGGTTTTTTCGTCCAAAGAAAATGAAAACTTCCTTAGGCAACATTGTTTGCCATTCCAATATGCACCCTTGTGCACAATATGAGATCATTTGAACAAACTATGCCACGAATGTGGCCATAAGATTGATCATTTGGCTTGAAAGCCATGAATCTTCAGAGATGATACCTCATTTCTGAGAACATTTTTTTTAAAATAATTGCCGTATTACAAGTTTGTTATTTTTCTTGGGAACTTGGCCACATATAATGACACAATGTGAAGGTTTCCCAATTTTTAGAATTTTTTTGAATTTTTTATGCCTGTTTTAAAATGCAGTCAAAACGGCGGGCTTGACTGTTCCAAGCTAGTGGTTGAATCTTGGAAAACTTTTGGTGTTTCTCTGATTAAATAGATACTTATGTACCTATAAATGATTTTTGTAAAAAATAAATAGCAAACTATGAGGTAGCTGCAGTTCAAATTTGACCCGCTTCCAACTTAATCGGCGGAAATTTGTCTTTTTCACGAGAGGTGGATCAAAACTTTTTACACCCAACCATTTTGTCAATTGTGCATTAAATATGTCCTAGTATTTTAGAAAATTGATTTGGTCCAATTTTGCAACAATTATTTGGTAGTTCCTTCACAAAAAAACCTCCTTTCGGGCACTCAGAAAATGAAAAATGGTTTTTTCGTCCAAAGAAAATGAAAACTTCCTTAGGCAACATTGTTTGCCATTCCAATATGCACCCTTGTGCACAATATGAGATCATTTGAACAAACTATGCCACGAATGTGGCCATAAGATTGATCATTTGGCTTGAAAGCCATGAATCTTCTGAGAAGATAGCTCATTTCTGAGAACACTTTTTTAAAATAGTTGCCGTATTACAAGTTTGTTATTTTTCTTGGGAACTTGGCCACATATAATGACACAACGTGAAGGTTTCCCAATTTTTTGATTTTTTTTGAATTTTTTATGCCCGTTTCAAAATGCGGTCAAAACGCCGGGCTTGACCATTCCTAGCTAGTGGTTGAATCTTGGAAAACTTTTGGTGTTTCTCTGATTAAGTAGATACTTATGTACCTAGAAATTATTTTTGTAATAAATAAATAGCAAACTATGAGGCAGCTGCAGTTCAAATTTGACCCGCTTCCAACTGAATCGGCGGAAATTTGTCTTTTTCACGAGAGGTGGATCAAAACTTTTTACACCCAACCATTTTGTCAATTGTGAATTAAATATGTCCTAGTATTTTAGAAAATTGATTTGGTCCAATTTTGCAACAATTATTTGGTAGTTCCTTCACAAAAAAACCTCCTTTCGGGCACTCGGAAAATGAAAATTGGTTTTTTCGTCCAAAGAAAATGAAAACTTCCTTAGGCAACATTGTTTGCCATTCCAATATGCACCCTTGTGCACAATATGAGATCATTTGAACAAACTATGCCACGAATGTGGCCATAAGATTGATCATTTGGCTTGAAAGCCATGAATCTTCAGAGATGATAGCTCATTTCTGAGAACACTTTTTTAAAATAATTGTCGTATTACAAGTTTGTTATTTTTCATGGGAACTTGGCCACATATAATGACACAATGTGAAGGTTTCCCAATTTTTTGATTTTTTTTTGAATTTTTTATGCCCGTTTCAAAATGCGGTCAAAACGGCGGGCTTGACCGTTCCTAGCTAGTGGTTGAATCTTGGAAAACTTTTGGTGTTTCTCTGATTAAATAGATACTTATGTACCTAGAAATGATTTTTGTAAAAAATAAATAGCAAACTATGAGGCAGCTGCAGTTCAAATTTGACCCGCTTCCAACTGAATCGGCGGAAATTTGTCTTTTTCATGAGAGGTGGATCAAAACTTTTTACACCCAACCATTTTGTCAATTGTGCATTAAATATGTCCTAGTATTTTAGAAAATTGATTTGGTGCAATTTTGCAACAATTATTTTGTAGTTCCTTCACAAAAAAACCTCCTTTCGGGCACTCGGAAAATGAAAAATGGTTTTTTCGTCCAAAGAAAATGAAAACTTCCTTAGGCAACATTGTTTGCCATTCCAATATGCACCCTTGTGCACAATATGAGATCATTTGAACAAACTATGCCACGAATGTGGCCATAAGATTGATCATTTGGCTTGTAAGCCATGAATCTTCAGAGATGATACCTCATTTCTGAGAACATTTTTTTTAAAATAATTGCCGTATTACAAGTTTGTTATTTTTCTTGGGAACTTGGCCACATATAATGACACAATGTGAAGGTTTCCCAATTTTTAGAATTTTTTTGAATTTTTTATGCCCGTTTCAAAATGCGGTCAAAACGGCGGGCTTGACCGTTCCAAGCTAGTGGTTGAATCTTGGAAAACTTTTGGTGTTTCTCTGATTAAATAGATACTTATGTACCTAGAAATGATTTTTGTAAAAAATAAATAGCAAACTATGAGGCAGCTGCAGTTCAAATTTGACCCGCTTCCAACTAAATCGGCGGAAATTTGTCTTTTTCACGAGAGGTGGATCAAAACTTTTTACACCCAACCATTTTGTCAATAGTGCATTAAATATGTCCTAGTATTTTAGAAAATTGATTTGGTGCAATTTTGCAACAATTATTTGGTAGTTCCTTCACAAAAAAACCTCCTTTCGGGCACTCAGAAAATGAAAAATGGTTTTTTCGTCCAAAGAAAATGA
This sequence comes from Triticum urartu, assembly GCF_056163025.1. NCBI lineage: Eukaryota > Viridiplantae > Streptophyta > Magnoliopsida > Poales > Poaceae > Triticum > Triticum urartu. The sequence goes on from NC_141874.1 coordinate 686,279,670, forward strand.
AAACTTCCTTAGGCAACATTGTTTGCCATTCCAATATGCACCCTTGTGCACAATATGAGATCATTTGAACAAACTATGCCACGAATGTGGCCATAAGATTGATCATTTGGCTTGAAAGCCATGAATCTTCAGAGATGATAGCTCATTTTTGAGAACACTTTTTTAAAATAATTGCCGTATTACAAGTTTGTTATTTTTCTTGGGAACTTGGCCACATATAATGACACAATGTGAAGGTTTCCCAATTTTTTGATTTTTTCTGAATTTTTTATGCCCGTTTCAAAATGCGGTAAAAACGGCGGGTTTGACCATTCCTAGCTAGTGGTTGAATCTTGGAAAACTTTTGGTGTTTCTCTGATTAAGTAGATACTTATGTACATAGAAATGATTTTTGTAAAAAATAAATAGCAAACTATGAGGCAGCTGCAGTTCAAATTTGACCCGCTTCCAGCTGAATCGGCGGAATTTGTCTTTTTCACGAGAGGTGGATCAAAACTTTTTACACCCAACCATTTTGTCAATTGTGCATTAAATATGTCCTAGTATTTTAGAAAATTGATTTGGTCCAATTTTGCAACAATTATTTGGTAGTTCCTTCACAAAAAAACCTCCTTTCGGGCACTCGGAAAATGAAAATTGGTTTTTTCGTCCAAAGAAAATGAAAACTTCCTTAGGCAACATTGTTTGCCATTCCAATATGCACCCTTGTGCACAATATGAGATCATTTGAACAAACTATGCCACGAATGTGGCCATAAGATTGATCATTTGGCTTGAAAGCCATGAATCTTCAGAGATGATAGCTCATTTCTGAGAACACTTTTTTAAAATAATTGTCGTATTACAAGTTTGTTATTTTTCTTGGGAACTTGGCCACATATAATGACACAATGTGAAGGTTTCCCAATTTTTTGATTTTTTTTTGAATTTTTTATGCCCGTTTCAAAATGCGGTCAAAACGGCGGGCTTGACCGTTCCTAGCTAGTGGTTGAATCTTGGAAAACTTTTGGTGTTTCTCTGATTAAATAGATACTTATGTACGTAGAAATGATTTTTGTAAAAAATAAATAGCAAACTATGAGGCAGCTGCAGTTCAAATTTGACCCGCTTCCAACTAAATTGGCGGAAATTTGTCTTTTTCACGAGAGGTGGATCAAAACTTTTTACACCCAACCATTTTGTCAATTGTGCATTAAATATGTCCTAGTATTTTAGAAAATTGATTTGGTGCAATTTTGCAACAATTATTTGGTAGTTCCTTCACAAAAAAACCTCCTTTCGGGCACTCGGATAATGAAAAATGGTTTTTTCGTCCAAAGAAAATGAAAACTTCCTTAGGCAACATTGTTTGCCATTCCAATATGCACCCTTGTGCATAATATGAGATCATTTGAACAAACTATGCCACGAATGTGGCCATAAGATTGATCATTTGGCTTGAAAGCCATGAATCTTCAGAGATGATACCTCATTTCTGAGAACATTTTTTTTAAAATAATTGCCGTATTACAAGTTTGTTATTTTTCTTGGGAACTTGGCCACATATAATGACACAATGTGAAGGTTTCCCAATTTTTAGAATTTTTTTGAATTTTTTATGCCTGTTTCAAAATGCGGTCAAAACGGCGGGCTTGACCGTTCCAAGCTAGTGGTTGAATCTTGGAAAACTTTTGGTGTTTCTCTGATTAAATAGATACTTATGTACCTATAAATCATTTTTGTAAAAAATAAATAGCAAACTATGAGGTAGCTGCAGTTCAAATTTGACCCGCTTCCAACTGAATCGGCGGAAATTTGTCTTTTTCACGAGAGGTGGATCAAAACTTTTTACACCCAACCATTTTGTCAATTGTGCATTAAATATGTCCTAGTATTTTAGAAAATTGATTTGGTCCAATTTTGCAACAATTATTTGGTAGTTCCTTCACAAAAAAACCTCCTTTCGGGCACTCGGAAAATGAAAATTGGTTTTTTCGTCCAAAGAAAATGAAAACTTCCTTAGGCAACATTGTTTGCCATTCCAATATGCACCCTTGTGCACAATATGAGATCATTTGAACAAACTATGCCACGAATGTGGCCATAAGATTGATCATTTGGCTTGAAAGCCATGAATCTTCAGAGATGATAGCTTATTTCTGAGAACACTTTCTTAAAATAATTCTCGTATTACAAGTTTGTTATTTTTCTTGGGAACTTGGCCACATATAATGACACAATGTGAAGGTTTCCCAATTTTTTGATTTTTTTTTGAATTTTTTATGCCCGTTTCAAAATGCGGTCAAAACGGCGGGCTTGACCGTTCCTAGCTAGTGGTTGAATCTTGGAAAACTTTTGGTGTTTCTCTGATTAAATAGATACTTATGTACGTAGAAATGATTTTTGTAAAAAATAAATAGCAAACTATGAGGCAGCTGCAGTTCAAATTTGACCCGCTTCCAACTAAATCGGCGGAAATTTGTCTTTTTCACGAGAGGTGGATCAAAACTTTTTACACCCAACCATTTTGTCAATTGTGCATTAAATATGTCCTAGTATTTTAGAAAATTGATTTGGTGCAATTTTGCAACAATTATTTGGTAGTCCCTTCACAAAAAAACCTCCTTTCGGGCACTCGGATAATGAAAAATGGTTTTTTCGTCCAAAGAAAATGAAAACTTCCTTCGGCAACATTGTTTGCCATTCCAATATGCACCCTTGTGCATAATATGAGATCATTTGAACAAACTATGCCACGAATGTGGCCATAAGATTGATCATTTGGCTTGAAAGCCATGAATCTTCAGAGATGATACCTCATTTCTGAGAACATTTTTTTTAAAATAATTGCCGTATTACAAGTTTGTTATTTTTCTTGGGAACTTGGCCACATATAATGACACAATGTGAAGGTTTCCCAATTTTTAGAATTTTTTTGAATTTTTTATGCCTGTTTCAAAATGCGGTCAAAACGGCGGGCTTGACCGTTCCAAGCTAGTGGTTGAATCTTGGAAAACTTTTGGTGTTTCTCTGATTAAATAGATACTTATGTACCTATAAATCATTTTTGTAAAAAATAAATAGCAAACTATGAGGTAGCTGCAGTTCAAATTTGACCCGCTTCCAACTGAATCGGCGGAAATTTGTCTTTTTCACGAGAGGTGGATCAAAACTTTTTACACCCAACCATTTTGTCAATTGTGCATTAAATATGTCCTAGTATTTTAGAAAATTGATTTGGTCCAATTTTGCAACAATTATTTGGTAGTTCCTTCACAAAAAAACCTCCTTTCGGGCACTCAGAAAATGAAAAATGGTTTTTTCGTCCAAAGAAAATGAAAACTTCCTTAGGCAACATTGTTTGCCATTCCAATATGCACCCTTGTGCACAATATGAGATCATTTGAACAAACTATGCCACGAATGTGGCCATAAGATTGATCATTTGGCTTGAAAGCCATGAATCTTCAGAGATGATACCTCATTTCTGAGAACACTTTTTTAAAATAATTGCCGTATTACAAGTTTGTTATTTTTCTTGGGAACTTGGCCACATATAATGACACAATGTGAAGGTTTCCCAATTTTTTGATTTTTTCTGAATTTTTTATGCCCGTTTCAAAATGCGGTCAAAACGGCGGGCTTGACCATTCCTAGCTAGTGGTTGAATCTTGGAAAACTTTTGGTGTTTCTCTGATTAAGTAGATACTTATGTACATAGAAATGATTTTTGTAAAAAATAAATAGCAAACTATGAGGCAGCTGCAGTTCAAATTTCACCCGCTTCCAGCTGAATCGGCGGAAATTTGTCTTTTTCACGAGAGGTGGATCAAAACTTTTTACACCCAACCATTTTGTCAATTGTGCATTAAATATGTCCTAGTATTTTAGAAAATTGATTTGGTCCAATTTTGCAACAATTATTTGGTAGTTCCTTCACAAAAAAACCTCCTTTCGGGCACTCGGAAAATGAAAATTGGTTTTTTCGTCCAAAGAAAATGAAAACTTCCTTAGGCAACATTGTTTGCCATTCCAATATGCACCCTTGTGCACAATATGAGATCATTTGAACAAACTATGCCACGAATGTGGCCATAAGATTGATCATTTGGCTTGAAAGCCATGAATCTTCAGAGATGATAGCTCATTTCTGAGAACACTTTTTTAAAATAATTGTCGTATTACAAGTTTGTTATTTTTGTTGGGAACTTGGCCACATATAATGACACAATGTGAAGGTTTCCCAATTTTTTGATTTTTTTTTGAATTTTTTATGCCCGTTTCAAAATGCGGTCAAAACGGCGGGCTTGACCGTTCCTAGCTAGTGGTTGAATCTTGGAAAAATTTTGGTGTTTCTCTGATTAAATAGATACTTATGTACCTAGAAATGATTTTTGTAAAAAATAAATAGCAAACTATGAGGCAGCTGCAGTTCAAATTTGACCCGCTTCCAACTGAATCGGCGGAAATTTGTCTTTTTCACGAGAGGTGGATCAAAACTTTTTACACCCAACCATTTTGTCAATTGTGCATTAAATATGTCCTAGTATTTTAGAAAATTGATTTGGTGCAATTTTGCAACAATTATTTGGTAGTTCCTTCACAAAAAAACCTCCTTTCGGGCACTCGGAAAATGAAAAATGGTTTTTTCGTCCAAAGAAAATGAAAACTTCCTTAGGCAACATTGTTTTCCATTCCAATATGCACCCTTGTGCACAATATGAGATCATTTGAACAAACTATGCCACGAATGTGGCCATAAGATTGATCATTTGGCTTGAAAGCCATGAATCTTCAGAGATGATAGCTCATTTCTGAGAACACATTTTTAAAATAATTGCCGTATCACAAGTTTGTTATTTTTCTTGGGAACTTGGCCACATATAATGACACAATGTGAAGGTTTCCCAATTTTTTGATTTTTTTTGAATTTTTTATGCCCGTTTCAAAATGCGGTCAAAACGACGGGCTTGACCGTTCCTAGCTAGTGGTTGAATCTTGGAAAACTTTTGGTGTTTCTTTGATTAAATAGATACTTATGTACCTAGAAATGATTTGTAAAATATAAATAGCAAACTATGAGGCAGCTGCAGTTCAAATTTGACCCGCTTCCAGCTGAATCGGCGGAAATTTGTCTTTTTCACGAGAGGTGGATCAAAACTTTTTACACCCAACCATTTTGTCAATTGTATATTAAATATGGACTAGTATTTTAGAAAATTGATGGAGTCCAATTTTGCAACAATTATTTGGTAGGTTCTTTAAAAAAACCTATTTTTGCCACTCGGAAAATGATTAAAAATAGCTACAAAGATCAGAAATGCATACAGATTAGTCCTTATCCATGAAATGTGGTCTAACTCTAGTGAAAATTTGTGTGATGCCCTTTTGCAATATATTTTTGATAGCTACTTCACAAAATCAATGAATTTTTAGTACTTGGAAACTACTTAAATCAATGGTTTTTCCAAACCAATCAAAACTCTTCCCACGGATCGATGATATGGCGCCCATCCATCCATCCATCCATCTCTCCATCCCACATCCATCCATCCATCTATCTACAGAAAAAAAGAAAAAAACTGAAAAGGAGATACCCCACCCGCAGCCCAAACCCTAGCTCTGATCCCCCATCTCCTCGCCGCCGCCGCCGCCCCCTCCCAAACCAGTCCTCCGCCTCATCCCCCTCCTCTCCCTGATCCCATCCCTCCCACATCGCTGGCGCCACCGATCCAAACCTCGCCGGCCGGTGGCCTTTCCCTCTCTTCCCACCTTAGGCAGAGCCACCACCCACCCATCTCTCTCTCCTCCCACCTCAGGCAACCCCTCTTTCGCTCGTCTCTCCCTCTCCCATGCACCACTCCTATCTGCCACAACCACCTACGGATCCCGCTTGATTCCGGCATCCTCCGGCGTCGCCAAGCCTACCCACAGCTTCCTCTCGCTGCACTCCCTCTTCACCACCGCGTCGATTTGCTTTACCCCGCTTCATGTGGTCGCCCGCATCACTTCCTCCCGCTAGGGTTTCGGTGGTGGTGTGGACCTCTTCGTTGCGCACGGCTGAGATGAACATCCTCGGCGGTGGTGGCGGTGCGCGTGAGATCCTCCTACAAGGCCGCCGCCGGATCAGCTCCTCTCCGCCGGTGGATCCTCGCCTCTCCGACAAGGCCGCCACCGGACCCCCTCCTCTTCGACAGCAACGCCTCCGGATCCGCTCGTCCTCGACAACCATGGCACCGAGGAGCACCAGGAGCTTCGGATCAGGTAACTTATTATCTCCCTCTCTCCCTCCCGCAGGGCATGGAAGCAGTACCTACTTTGGATCAGGGCTTTACATATAACTCTGATGCAGCCGACTTCCATTTTGCGATATAACTAATCATGCTGTTTTCTGTTCTTGTTGTGTAGTGTGCCAAGCTCAGTTTGGTCCTTGCCAGTGAGCCTGCTATTCAGTACCTCGGTTTCTTATGTTCAGTGTTTTTTTAGCTCTCCCGCTCATGGTGCGTGAATTTTCTTTGCGATTTAAGGACCTCAACTGCCCAAGAAGATCCATGCTCTCGCGTCCTTCAAGGAATACACCTTTGCTGCATACGGAACCGATATCGCGGTTTTTAAACAGACCGATCTGGTAAGGGAATTGTTGTGTTTAGGATAGCTGAATTAATCTTATCAGTCATGTTAGCTATTAGCAGTCAAGGCCTTGCGTGCTGATGATTCATTGCTGTAACAGTTGGGCATTGATCCATTTTGAAAGTAGTCTTAAGTGTTGATTCATTGCTGGAACAGTTGGGCATTATTCCATTTTGAAAGTAGTCTGTCTAAGTGATGATTCATTGTTTGGTGCCTGCTGAATGAAATTATTATCGGCTACTTATTCCAAACTTCCAGAATTGAGTTCCTGACCAGAAAATACCTTTGTATCAGATGTACTTGTAGATCTCTTGTGAAATCAGATGTTGATTGTGGATTAATAGGTGCACTTGTAATGTTCTGCGAAACAGCATGTTTGATTGTGTGGTTAAACAAAAAAAGATAAATTGTGGGAACTTTTAGTTTCTATATTAGCTCCTTTTCCTTATTTTTACAGCACATAAAAACAAACTTGTTGTGCCTGGGTTTGTGGATCTTAAAAAAAATCACCTATGCTTTCCTTGCTCATACAAAACGCCCAACTGTAGTTCTTGTAAATACAAGCGTGCATACCATCGGCACCTTAACCAAAAAGAAAAGGCTCTAGCCACTTCTTATGACAAGAAAAATAGAAGTGACCCTAAATTTAAACATATTCCTCTTTACTGAAAACTCATTGTTCTTTTCTAAACAATTGCAAAAGTTGAGCAGTGGAACTGATTATATAAATTTTATATTGTCTTGGTAGCTTCGCTCGTGTCTGCCACTGATTGGTTTCTGCTTAACCCATGTGCAGAGGACGTGTATAAGAATCTGAAGAAGAACGGCAGCGGGGGGCAGGAGCCGGAGGCGACCGGCGTGACGCCGGCTGTGTACGGCGGCGACCACAAGCTCTCCGGTGAGTCGGCTCCATCTTCTAGCCCTAGCGCCCTATTTTCTGCTCCTATATTATGCTCTGTTGGCTTAGAACACTGGCAGCAGTAGCCTACCATGTATATGTACTAAACAGCAGGATTTCAATCACCTTTTGTACACTAGCAGCTTGCTTACATAGTTGTCACGTTTGCTTGTGGTAGCCATTATGTGGCTGAATCATGTCTGTGTCTACTAATCATCAGTTAATAGCATTTGGCTTCTTTGTGATGGCCTGGGACTATTTTTATGGTGATGTGGATATACTTTCTGATTTAAAGTTACTAATATGTGGTCTGGTGTCATATTATGGTATAATATTCTTTGTTTTGACTCTTTCTCTGGTGCGAGGAAAGTTGTGAGTAGACATCAACGATGCCTACTTGCTTGGCTGCTACAATGATGCATGCGTCGGTCAAGCAAGCACACATGCATATACGTACATGTTGGGATAGTAGCAGATATTCCCTCTGTTCCTGCTATATGCCTACTTGCTTGGTTTGCAAAATGCTGTGGTGAATCATGAAATCTACAACGTATGTCAGACTTTAGAGATGCCATTTGGCATTGATGAGAAGATATTTCATATTCTGAGCAATAATGTTTGCATTTCATACCGATAGTTGCCAAACTATAAATTGTTATAGCCTTTTTTCTTGCTTTCCATGCATGCTTATATGTTTGAGGGTCAAGTGATGAGGAATAAACCATCAACAATATGATGGAGCTATGCTGCTTTGATTCTTAGTATTTAAGTCTCTGATGATACCTCAACACCCTGATATGTTTGTGGCTTTCTATGATGTCCACATACTGAAGGAAGTCCTACTATCTTCACAACAAATATAATTTTTCTTGAACGAGTTTATAAATTGAACTATCTCCACAACAAAGATACTTACCATTTGTAGTTCCAATCTAAAATGTTGCCTGATTTCATTTGTGGTTCAAGTGATGATGAGAAACTGCAACAACATGACAGGAGTTACCTTCCTGTGATTCGTAGTTTAAAGTCTGATGATTTCTTACCTTCAATTAACCGTTGTCTTGTGAAATGCGCTCACGTTCTTGTTTTCTTATGAATTGCTTGATGCAATTTCTAAGTCTGGTGTTCTTGAATAAATTGCAGCAATATGACAGGACCATGTTTTGTACTAGTTTTCTGTTTGATTTCTCTATCCAAAATTTTCCTTTGCCTTCTGTTTTGCAATCTTGTTTCACTTTTCTTCTCTGACTTCTACCATGATCATTTCCGAATGTGTTGTCTTAACTACCAATGATCACTTCTTTTGATCATGATCATGGCTGTTACCTCACCATGCCATTTACTAGCTATTACCATCAAGGAAACTCGAAGTATTTAATAACCAGAAAGCTTATGGTTTGGTCGGATTAAGGATGTAAAGAAAACGAATTTTGTCGCTATTGAGAATTGTATTTGTTGTTGACAATGCTGCGTACATAGAATACCTAATTGTCTTATGTAACTTAATTTCCTTGCATTTTCAACTCTGATTTTGAATGACTAAAGTTACTCCCATGAACAATTTTGCTAAACATTTATCACATCTTGGATCTGCTCTACTGCTTACATTAGTGTTGCCATTCAAGTTGTTTGGTTCTGGTCTCACCAGCAGTACAATCTAATGCTGCTTTATGTTCACTCTCTTACAGGAGCTCCCTGCCTATTCTTTCTGGAGTGTGAAGCCGTGAAGCCAAGCAAGCTGTGAAGCCCTATTTAGCAAAGAGTTTTTGATCTGTCTGACTGTAAATTGTAATATTGTAACAGATTGGAAAAGACTAATGTAGTGTTATTTGATGAATTATATTTGTCCTGTCCTATTTGAAATAGTGATTATGTATGATAAAAATATATGAAATGGAAACATGACCAGTGGGACCAATTTATGTCCCACTTATGAATATAATCTGAGAAATTCTGAAATTTTTGACATGTGGGACCACCATCAGACTAGTGGGACCATCTCTAAAATAAATGATTGAAACATAGAAAATCAATTGATGGTAAGAAGGCCACGGCCCAACAATAAAAAAGGCTACAATAATGGGCTTGGCCCATGAACCCAATCAAAATTTGATGGAAAAAACACAAATAGGCTAAATTAATGGGCTCGGCCCATGTAAAATGCCGAATCGGACCGGGCTGAATCTTGTGCCACATCAGCTTGCCACGCTGGATGCCTACGTGGCCTGGGGAGGTTGCTAGTGACCAAAACGCCACAGTAGATATATTTTGGTCATAAACGTCTACGACCTTCTCACAGAGAAGGTCGCTATAGTCAGTTTACGACCGCCAGCTTTTGACCTTCTGTTTTTGGTCACAAAAAGGTCGTAAATGGAAATTTGTGACCTTTCAGTGACCAATAGTCAAGGTCACAAGTTGACATATTTCTTGTAGTGAGTGTCCGGGGGAGTTGAGCTCCGAGGTGTTGTCATCACAATTTTATCCTTGCAGTTCTGGAATACCTGAGTTTAGCTTCACCGACATCGAAAATCTCTTTTATGTAGTTGTTGGTGAGATAACCTCGACGCCACCCAGTACTTGGGTGGGAGTTCGGGAGTATTGCCATAACTCGTATAACGGATGCTCTTCGAAGGTTGAGGTAGACGATTTCCGAAGGTTTCTTGGTTATGTGTTGAAGGATGGATACAGCTGGATGTAGGATTTGCTAGTTTTGGGTGAGATATTATGCTTCCCCTGTATCCCCAACACCTGATTGCATAACTGGGAAAGTTTCGGGAGTTTATAAGTGGGAATTCAAGTAGATCTTAGGATATCTTTCCGACGAATGTATGATATGAAATTGGGGTTCGACGTCTAGTGGTCCGCCTATCCACGGTTGGTTTTATAGTGGTCTCGTTGTGTCTTAAAGAGTCCTTGGCTATGCCGACTCGGGGACGCTTCATATGTCATGTGCACTGCCTTGTACATGATGGTGCTGTACGATCGAGCCTGTGTTGGCCCCACCATGAAAACTTCGGATGAAATCTCTATCATATGTTTGTTCCGGCTTATTCCGCAAGCCAATCTTATGTTTTGTTTTGAGTTGTGGTATTTGAGTTGCTTCGAAGTCAAATGTTGATTCCATACCTTCCCCAAGCGGTGTTCTCATACTCCGATGTGAATACTAATCCTTCTTGATAATCGAGATTGTCATGTCAATCCTTTTCACCGGTGTGTTTCTCTTCAAGTGGATCCGATCTTTTAAACATCCACAAGATCCAATCTCAGCTTTCTCAACGGTGCTCGTTTCATGCATCCCAAGCTTCGGGGACTACTGTCGGAGTAATGGGCCGCGGGTAGGCCAACCCGAGCCCCAGAACCTTCCAAAACATCAGGGCAGGTTGCGCCCCTCAAGACCCCAGGACGAAGAGCCGCCTCCTGGGGAGTCGATGGCAAGACGGCCGACTGCCCGCACACGGCCGAGTCCCAGGGATGACTTCCAGAGAAGCCGGCTTTGGGGAGTCGGCCTGCGACTCGAACAAACCCCATGACCTCATCAAAGGGGACGAGGCAGGGGCGTGGCCACAGTTAAGCCCACCCCCGCCCCTCACCAAGGGCAGGCATGGCCACAGCACGCCGTACCCTGGAAGATCTCCGTCCGGCGTGGCACTGTTGCCATGCCAGCCCTGACATCAGCACCACAGGGCCGAATCCTGCACCCACGACGGCTTGTTTGTACGGCCTGGAGGCAGCAGGCCCCACCAATCAGTGAGACCTCGGGAGACGGCAGGAGAACCACCAGTCGAACCCGTCAGGAGTCGGCCCGGGGGAGTCGGCCGAGCCCTCCCCCGAGGCCCACACGCCATTAATCAAGATGTGATGGGGAGAGGCAACAGTGATTGCCCGCCAGGCGGCGGGGCTGTTGCCATGACCTCATGATCAAGCCCGCGTCATCAGAAGCACGGCTACAGTAAGCAGCAGCCGGCAAGACCCGCCCGCGGCGAACGCGGGCTGTCGGCTCCGTACCAGGCCAGTCGGTGGGGCCCGCCAGTCGGCAGGCCCCAGCGGTCGGCAGAGAAGATGGAGGCCAGAGACACTGACGGCTGGGCATGCGCCCAGCCGGATTACCATTGTACCCCTGGGGGTAGGCCTATATAAACCCCCCAGGGCACCCATGCAATGGGTTGGAACTCATTAGCTCTAGACCAGATCATATAGAAGGGAGAGAGCTAGCCTTGCCCTCTCCTACCACCAGAAAACAGCTCAAGGAGCAACCGTGTAAACACTTTGGCCATAGTGATCATGCGGAGACCCCGCAGAGCAGCAGTAGGGGTATTATCTCCCCGGAGAGCCCCGAAGCTGGGTAAGATTCGCCGGCGTGCATGTCTTCGCCTCATCCCGTTTCCAGGCACCGGCGACGTTCTACTCGCCCCCACCATGATAAGCCATCTGTTGGCATATGTCGCACCAAACCCCTGACATTTGGCACCCACTATGGGGCGTGGTGCACCGTCGTCCGGAGATCTGTTCTAGACGGAACCCTTTTCCTCCCTAGCGAGCGCAGCCAGCCAGGCACGCCAGACGGAGTTTGCGCCGACGCGCTAAGCGGCGTCGAGATCGCCTGCGCGGTCAGCTCCTTGGCCGAACTTGTCGGCGAGGTTCGCCTCTCCGACGAACCTGCATCCCACGCAGGCATGGGCGGCCCCGAGAACCTCCTCCCGGGCCTCCTCGATCAACTCCACATTTCTGGCGAGCCTGCCGTAGACTTGGAGTCCGTAGGCTCCACCGACCCGATGCTGGTCGACTCCGACACTGCGTCGCTCGACGCGTTCCCCACCAATGTGGTGGTCTACGACGAACCTCTCCCCCACGCAGAGAGTAACGGAAGCACCGTCAGCGAGGTGCTAGTCATCAGTCATGACGAGCTCCCCGGCAGAGGAGCGCACGATTCGCTCGGCGCGGCGCTCCAAGACCTAACTGCGCCCATTCCGGAAGACGCTGACGCAGAGACGTTGGAGGCGCGCCGCCTTTAGCTCGTTGAAGGCGCAAAGAAGCTGGCCAGCATGCGGCGCTTGTCAGAAGCCTACCAGCGGGAGATGGATCGCGTCGTCGGCGGCTCGCTGGCCCCGGCGGGGCCCAGCCGCCTTGATGCGGTTCGGCAGCGCGGCGTAGCCATCGCCAACCTGTTTGGGGCAAGCCGCCCTGTGTACACTACACCAGCGGAGAACATCCGAGCCGCCCAGACAGTGGTGGACGAGCTGGACAATTTCGAGGGCGAAGAACGCCGCCTCATGATGGAGCGAGTCCAGCGGCTTCTCAACGCGGCTGCCGCGTAGAACGAGGCTGACTGCCGCGCGGAGGCGCCTCAACGGCCCGTCGACGACCTTCACCGAGATCAAGGCGTGACGTCTCAGACGCCGACTGGCGGTGCCCGAGGAAGAAGAGACAAGGAGCCGACTGTCAGCCACAGTCGGACTCGCATTACCATAGAGCGCGACTGAGACGGCCGCCCAAGAGAAGTGGAACGACGGGACGACTGTCTGCCTCCCCCTCCCCGCAAGGAGAGGCGAGTCTCCCCGCCGCCTGTTGACCATCCGACTCTTGGTGACCGCCTTGGCCGCCGAGAGGGAGTTGGGGAGAATGACGCCCGCCACCGGATCGACCAACTCCACCGATCCTTAGCGCTGGAAGAAGAAGACGAGGTGGGTCCGCCTTGTTTCGGGCCCCGCATTCGGGACGAACACTTTCCCAGAGGGTTCACACTCCCAAGAGACACGCCCAAGTATACCGGCTCCGTGAAGCCGGAAGACTGGCTAGTCGACTACTCCACGGCTGTCAGCATAGCAAACGGCAACAAGCATGTCTCCGTAAAGTACGTTCCGCTCATGCTCCAGGGCACGGCCCGGACATGGCTGAACAGCCTAAAGCCCCGCAGCATCAACAGCTGGGTCGACTTCACCGAAGCGTTCGTTCGCAACTTCACCAGCACGTACAAGCGTCCTCCCAAGCCTCGTCAGCTCTCCTTGTGCGTGCAAGGCCCCGACGAGTCGACTCGCGATTACCTCACGCGTTGGGACGAGCTCCGGAACTCCTGTGAGGGCGTGCACGAGGTGTAGGCCATCGAGTACTTCACAGCCGGGTGCAGAGAAGGCACCCTCCTCAAGCACAAGCTCCTTTGCGAGGAGCCAGAAACCCTCGACGAGCTGCTGATCATAGCGGACAAGTACGCCACTGCCGACTCCTTCATGAAGGCGGAAATTCAAATCAGCACAACTGGCAAAGTGGCTCCTCAAGCTCCAAGAACTCCGGCGGCAGATGCCGGCCGGCGACAACAGCAGGGAGACAACAAGCGCAAGGCCCCGCAGCCGGCTTCCAGCAGCCGGCAGGTCGCGACCGTTGAAGCCCAGCAGCCAGATGAGCAGCCCCCGCCCAAGCGACAGAAAGGTGGCAAGCCAAACTGGTTGCCGGCCTTCTCCTATGAGCAGACCTTGGATGGACCTTGCAAGTTCCACAGCGGCGCAAAGCCATCGAATCACACCACCCGGAAGTGCCACTGGCTCACCAGGATCGCCAAGGGAGACGTCCTCCTGCCTCCCCCGCCTGCTGGGCAGCCGTCTCCGCCTCCGCCCCAGCAGCCGGCTGTTAGGCCAGTCGGCGCAATACAAGACGAATACCCTGAAGAGCATGGAGCCTATGTGGTGTCACCAGTGTGGCTGATGATCGACGCAGCAGGCGGCTGCAGCGGCAAGAGGTGAATGCAGTAGCGTCGGAGACGCCAGAGTTCATGCACTGGTCTGAGAAGCCCATCAGCTGGAGCAGGGCTAACCACCCAGAAGTGATGCCGAGTCCGGGCTCCTATGCCTTGGTCCTGAACGCCACCGTTGCTACAGACAGACGAGCCGCGCGTTTCTCGCGTGTTCTGATAGACGGGGGCAGCAACATCAATATCCTGTACAAGGACACCATGGAGAAGTTAGGGATCAAGCAAAGACAGCTTCAGAACAGCCGAACCGTGTTCCACGGCATTGTTCCTGGGCTTTCCTGCTCGCCAATCGGCAAGATCCTTATGGACGTCCTCTTTGGGGACAAAGATCACTTCCGTAGAGAGCCCGTTTGGTCTGAGGTGGTGGATCTTGAGAGCCCATACCATGCGCTGCTTGGCCGACCTGCCTTGGACAAGTTCATGGCGGTCCCCCACTACGCCTACCTCAAGATGAAGATGCCCAGCTCCAAGGGAATTCTGACTGTGGCTGGCGACTACCGGAAGTCGTCTGCTTGGACAACAGAGAGCAGTCGGCTGGCCGAGTCCTTGGTAATCGGTTGACGAGGGCGTCTTCCGCAGCCGCCAGCTCCGGCTGGGCCTCTGACCGAAGCGTGGCCAGCCGGTCTAGGTCCAGCCCCGGATACCATGCCTTGACGAACTCCAAGGCCCGGCGCGCTCCAGCTCGGGCCGAAGAGCCCTTCTAGGGCTCAAGACGACCAGCCACGACCTCCAGCCAGTCGGCCGTCAGGCTGGGGGTGCACAGAGCCTGCATATCCGGCCACAGGGCGGCAATCGCCTGGGCACCGACACGCTGAAGCCGGCGCAGCATCCGGTGAGCCGGCCGGAGGCGAGCCTCGATGCTCAGGATGTGCTCATCAAGAGTTCGGGGGGCATCGGCGGCAATCTCTGTGCCCTCCGCCCTCCGACCTTCACGGTCAGCCTCGATGGCTTGGATGGCGGCCTGCGACTGCCCAGGGAAGAAGTCTGCAAAGACACGAAGAAACGAAGAAGCAAGTCAAAAACCAGGAGTCAGCACGATCTAAGTCGGCAGCTCGAAGAAAGAAAATAAAGAAACTCACCATCAACGATGTCTTCAATCTCGTGGAAGCCGGAGGATAGCAGCGCCTCCTTGTCAGACCAAGAGGAGCGCTCGCTCGCGAACTCGGCCAGGAGGGCGGTTTCCATTTCCTCCGCCTCCCTCTGTGACTTCACAAGCAGCTCCTTCTGCTCTGCCAATTGAGCGGCCAGCAGATCGCGCTCCGTGGCGAGCTTGCTGCACTCCTCCTCTTTGGCACGCAAAGCGGAGTTGGCGTCGCTCAGCTGCTGTTGAAGAGCAGCATTGGCCCCTGAGAAGAAGAAAGAAAGAAGGCGTCAAGTCATCAGTAAAGAAGGTCGCCGGGGAGATCCGGCCCGACTGCTCAGCAGTCGGCCTGAATCTCGAGGACTACAGCCCGCGGGTGCACCAGCGTGCCCCCGCGAAGAAGGAAAAGGACTTACTCCGGCTCTCCGACAGATCGGCGGTCCGCTTTCCCAGCTCTTCAACGTTACGGTTGAAGGCAGTGACGTGGAGGTTGTGGTAATCCTGCGACGAACGTTTCAGACAAAAAGTTAATACCCAAAGTTCATCAACTGGAGTTCTGGGCTGCCTGCTCAGCAGCCAGCCCAAAACTCGGGGACTACGCCCAGTGGGTGCACTGGCGCACCCCCACAGAGAGGAACAAGAAAAACAAAGGCCGAAAGGAAAAACATACCCGGACGGCTGCCCGCGACGCCAGGTACGCCTTGGTGCAACTCTGGAGAGCGTCGCCCTCGGCACGAAGCTTCTCCTGGACGTCCAGAAGCGCCTGGTTCAGTGGCCCTGTGCCGCCTCCTCGCACCCACCCAATGGGCGCGGCGCTTGTCGCCTCGGCGTCTGGGATCGCCGAGCTGGCAGCGCCGGCTTCCAGGGGGCGGGGCGCTGAAGTCGCCTTCTCTAGACGGCGGCGCGTTGGCGAGCCGACTTGGAGGAGTAGCCTCGCCATGGCCTTGTCTTCGGTCGGCGGCACCAGAGGGCCCGCCGGCTGCTCGCCCTGCGCACCTTCAGACGGCGGCGGAGGCGGCGGCGGAACGTTCACATCCGGCATATAGGGGTCGCCGCCCTCCCCCTCCACGACGGGGTTCTCCCCGCCGGTTTCCCCAGTCTACCCCGTGAACTCTGGAGGCGGCGGCGCAGAGTTCAATGGAGTGACGAGCACCGCTGACTGGCAGCGTGCGGCTTCCTCAGCCTGCTGCTTCGCCGCGGCGGCGGCTTCGGCCTCCGCTAGTTTTTTTCTTAGCGGAGGCCTCCGCCCTGTCGGCCTCCGCCTTCTCCAGGCGGAGGGCCTCTTCTTCGTTGCGCTTCTCCTGCGCATTCCGCTCCGTCGCCTCCCGGAGGTCAGCAGCGGGGTTAATCCGCCGAGTGGTGGCAGACGTCTCCGCAGACCTCATGACGGAGGCGGCGGTGACCCTCTCAAGAGAGAGGGGAGCCCTGAAGCAAGAGGGGCAAGCAGAGACTCAGACAAATCACAAAGAAAGAATAAAACTCTGAAGACAGAATACTTACGCGGAGACCAATGGCGGCTTCTTCACTTCCTTACAGAAGCGGATGGCCTTCGCGGCCGCCTCGTCCCGCCGGGTCGCCGCACCGAACCCTTGGGCTTCTTCGGCTGACTGCCGAATAAGGTCGGCACGGCCCTGCGCTTCTTCCCGCCGCCTGGAGCACCCGGCGCGGCAGAAGAGCCCGCGCCAGGCTGGCTGGCTCCTAGCCGATGGCGAGGGGCGACTTCTCCCTCGGCGTTGTTGTCAGGCTAGTCGGCGAAAGTGGACGAAGGCCTGAAGTCGCCCGCTGTTCCTCCTCCTCCCTCGGCATCATCTTCCAGAGCCGCCGCCCCCAAATCGGGGCTGTCGACGTCGCTCTCCGCCCGGTCAGCGTGGAACTCGCGGGCCGGCCCCGAGGTGCCGGCTGGTTGGTGAAGGAGGGGATTCTAACCAAAGCCGACTGGTCAAAACAAAACTCGGCAAGAAGAAGACAATCCAAAGAAAGAAAAGAAAGGCCACTCTCCACGGGCGGGGGGTTGGCGCGAGAGTACGGCTCGTTGCCGAACCGCCAGTCCTCCAAGAGCCTGCTGTCCGAGAGGTAGTTCACCACGAAGGCCACCTCTTCATGAGGCATGTCCTTCGTGCACATCCGACTCGGGTCGCGGTGCCCGCTCATCTGGCATATCATATGAGGACGACCTTGGAGTGGGAGAACTCGGCGTGAAACGAAGGCGGCCAGCAGGTCCGGACCAGTCAGACCCTTCGACTGCGTCAGCACTCGGAGTCGCGTGATGGTGCCGGCTCCCGCAGGCGTCAGCAACTTGGCCCGGTACGACCAGTTGGGCAGTCGCCCAGCCGGCGGGCCGGCTTCGGAAGCCGGCAAGTTGACCCAGTCTCCCCTCGCGGAGGCGTTCTTGATGTAGAAGTAGGATCTCTGCCACATCAGCAGCCAGATGAGCAGCCCCCGCCAAGGGACAGAAAGGCGGCAAGCCAAACTGGTTGCCGGCCTTCTCCTATGAGCAGACCTTGGATGGACCTTGCAAGTTCCACAGCGGCGCAAAGCCATCGAATCACACCACCCGGAAGTGCCACTGGCTCACCAGGATCGCCAAGGGAGACGGCCTACTGCCTCCCCCGCCTGCTGGGCAGCCGTCTCCGCCTCCGCCCCAGCAGCCGGCTGTCAGGCCAGTCGGTGCAGTACAAGACGAATACCCTGAAGAGCATGAAGCCTATGTGGTATTCACCAGTGTGGCTGATGATCGATGGAGCAGGCGGCTACAACGACAAGAGGTGAATGCAGTAGCGTCGGAGACGCCAGAGTTCATGCACTGGTCTGAGAAGCCCATCAGCTGGAGCAGGGCTGACCACCCAGAAGTGATGCCGAGTCCGGGCTCCTATGCCTTGGTCCTGAATGCCACCGTTGCTACGGACAGACGATCCGAGCGTTTCTCGCGAGTTCTGAAAGACGGGGGCAGCAGCATCAATATCCTGTACAAGGACACCATGGAGAAGTTAGGAATCAAGCAAAGACAGCTTCAGAACAGCCGAACTGTGTTCCACGGCATTGTTCATGGGCTTTCCTGCTCGCCAATCGGCAAGATCCTGATGGACGTCCTCTTTGGGGACAAAGATCACTTCCGTAGAGAGCCCGTTGGTTTGAGGTGGAGGATCTTGAGAGCCCATACCATGCGCTGCTTGGCCGACTTGCCTTGGCCAAGTTCATGGCGGTCCCCCACTACGCCTACCTCAAGATGAAGATGCCCAGCTCCAAGGGAATTCTGACTGTGGCTGGCGACTACCGGAAGTCGTCTGCTTGCGCAGTAGAGAGCAGTCGGCTGGCCGAGTCCTTGGTAATCGCTTGACGAGGGCATCTTCTGCGGCCGCCAGCTCCACCTGGGCCTCCGACCGAAGTGTGGCCAGCCGGTCTAGGTCCAGCCCCGGATACCATGCCTTGACGAACTCCAAGGCCCGGCGCGCTCCAGCTCGGGCCGAAGAGCCCTTCCAGGCCTCAAGACGACGAGCCGCGACCTCCAGCCAGTCGACCGTCAGGCTGGGGGTGCACGGAGCCTGCATATCCGGCCACAGGGAGGCAATCGCCTGGGCACCAACACGCTGAAGCCGGCGCAGCATCCGGTGAGCCGGCCGGAGGCGAGCCTCAATGCTCAGGATGTGCTCGTCAAGAGTTCGGGGGGCATCGGCGGCAATCTCTGCGCCCTCCGCCCTCCGACCTTCACGGTCACCCTCGATGGCTTGGA
This sequence comes from Triticum urartu, assembly GCF_056163025.1. Taxonomy (NCBI): domain Eukaryota; kingdom Viridiplantae; phylum Streptophyta; class Magnoliopsida; order Poales; family Poaceae; genus Triticum; species Triticum urartu. The sequence goes on from NC_141874.1 coordinate 686,298,730, forward strand.
TGGCGGCCTGCGACTGCCCAGGGAAGAAGTCTGCAAAGACACGAAGAAACGAAGAAGCAAGTCAAAAACCTGGAGTCGGCACGATCTAAGTCGGTAGCTCGAAGAAAGAAAATAAAGAAATTCACCATCAACGATGTCTTCAATCTCGTGGAAGCCAGAGGACATCAGTGCCTCCTTGTCAGACCAAGAGGAGCGCTCGCTCGCGAACTCGGCCAGGAGGGCGGTTTTCGTCTCCTCCGCCTCCCTCTGCGACTTCACAAGCAGCTCCTTCTGCTCTACCAATTGAGCGGCCAGCAGATCGCGCTCCGTGGCGAGCTTTCTGCACTCCTCCTCTTTGGCGCGCAAAGCGGAGTTGGCGTCGCTCAGGTGCTGTTGAAGAGCAGCATTGGCCCCTGAGAAGAAGAAAGAAAGAAGGCGTCAAGTCATCAGTAAAGAAGGTCGCCGGGGAGATCCGGCCCGACTGCTCAGCAGTCGGCCCGAATCTCGAGGACTACAGCCCGCGGGTGCGACAGCGTGCCCGCGCGAAGAAGGAAAAGGACTTACTCCATCTCTCTGACAGATCGGCGGTCCGCTTGCCCATCTCTTCAACGTTACGGTTGAAGGCAGTGACGCGGAGCTTGTGGTAATCCTGCGACGAACGTTTCAGACAAAAAGTTAATACCCAAAGTTCATCAATTGGAGTTCCGGGCTGCCTGCTCAGCAGCCAGCCCGAAACTCGGGGACTACACCCAGTGGGTGCGCTGGCGCGCCCCCACAGAGAGGAACAAGAAAAACAAAGGCCGAAAGGAAAAACATACCCGGACGGCTGCCCGCGACGCCAGGTGCGCCTTGGTGCAACTCTGGAGAGCGTCGCCCTCAGCACGAAGCTTCGCCTGGACGTCCAGAAGCGCCTGGTTTAGCGGCCCTGTGCCGCCTCCTCGCACCCACCCAATGGGCGCCGTGCTTGTCGCCTCGGCGTCTGGGATCGCCGAGCTGGCAGCGCCGGCTTCCAAGGGGCGGGGCGCTGAAGTCGCCTTCTCTAGACAGCGGCACGTTGGCGAGCCGACTTGGAGGAGTAGCCTCGCCATGGCATTGTCTTCGGTCGGCGGCACCGGAGGGCCCGCCGGCTGCTCGCCCTGCGCACCTTCAGACGGTGGCGGAGGCGGCGGCGGAACGTTCGCATCCGGCGTACAGGGGTCGCCGCCCTCCCCCTCCACGACGGGGTTCTCCCCGCCGGTTTCCCCACTCTGCCCCGTGAACTTTGGAGGCGGCGGCGCAGAGTTCAACAGAGTGACGAGCACCGCCGACTGGCGGCGTGCGGCTTCCTCAACCTGCTGCTTCGCCGCGGCGTGCGGCTTCCTCAACCTGCTGCTTCGCCGCGGCGGCGGCTTCGGCCTCCGCTAGTTTTTTCTTAGTGGAGGCCTCCGCCCTGTCGGCCTCCGCCTTCTCTAGGCGGAGGGCCTCTTCTTCGTTGCGCTTCTCCTGCGCATTCCGCTCCATCGCCTCCCGGAGGTCAGCAGCGGGGTCAATCCGCCGAGTGGTGGCAGACGTCTACGCAGACCCCCTAACGGAGGCGGCGGTGACCCTCTCAAGAGAGAGGGGAGCCCTGAAGCAAGAGGGGCAAGCAGAGACTCAGACAAATCACAAAGAAAGAATAAAACTCTGAAGACAGAATACTTACGCGGAGACCAATGGCGGCTTCTTCACTTCCTTACAGAAGCGGATGCCCTTCGCGGCCGCCTCGTCCCGCCGGGTCGCCGCACCAAACCCTTGGGCTTCTTCGGCTGACTGCCGAACAAGGTCGGCATGGCCCTGCGCTTCTTCCCGCCGCCTGGAGCGCCCGGCGCGGCAGAAGAGCCCGCACCAGGCTGGCTGACTCCTAGCCGATGGCGAGGGGCGACTTCTCCCTCGGCGTTGTCGTCAGGCCAGTCGGCGAAAGTAGCCGAAGGCCTGAAGTCTCCCGCTGTTCCTCCTATTCCCTCGGCGTCATCTTCCAGAGCCGCCATCCCCAGATCAGGGTCGTCGACGTCGCTCTCCGCCCGGTCGGCGAGGAACTCGCGGGACGGCCCCGAGGTGCCGGATGGTGGGTGAAGTAGGGGATTCTAACCAAAGCCGACTGGTCAAAACAAAACTCGGCAAGAAGAAGACAATCCAAAGAAAGAAAAGAAAGGCCACTCTCCACGGGCGGCGGGTTGGCGCGAGAGTACGGCTCCTTGCCGAACCGCCAGTCCTCCAAGAGCCTGCTGTCCGAGAGGTAGTTCACCATGAAGGCCACCTCTTCGTGAGGCATGTCCTTCGTGCACATCCGACTCGGGTCGCGGTGCCCGCTCATCTGGCATATCATATGAGGACGGCCTTGGAGTGGGAGAACTCGGCGCGAAACGAAGGCGGCCAGCAGGTCCGGACCAATGAGACCCTCCGACTGCGTCAGCACTCAGAGTCGCGTGATGGCGCTGGCTCCCACAGGCGTCAGCGACTTGGCCCGGTACGACCAGTCGGGCAGTCGCCCAGCCGGCGGGCCGGCTTCGAAAGCCGGCAAGTTGACTCAGTCTCCCCTCGCGGAGGCGTTCTTGATGTAGAAGTAGGATCTCTGCCACATCTTCACCGACTTGATCAGCGAGATGGAGGGGAAGGGATTATCGGCCCCCGACCTTCGCACGACGATGAAAGCGCCGCACTGAGCCGGCACGCCCGCAGCCTGGGTGCCGAGCTTGGAGAAGAAGAACTCCCTCCAGAGCTCGAGGGTGGGGAGGACTCCGAGGAAGCCTTCGCACATGGTCATGAAGGCGGACAGCAGCACCACTGCGTTGGGAGTGAGGTGGTGTGGCTGGAGGCCGTAGAATTCGAGGAAGGACCAGAAGAAACTGCTCGCCGGAAGCCCCAACCAACGCAGGTAGTGCGAGCGGAAGATAACCCACTCGTCCTCCTGCGGCGCAGGGGAAATCTCCCCCTTCGGGGCAAGACGCACCTGCACGCGATCCTCGCCGGGGAGCCGGTGAGTTCGGCGGAGGAACTCGATATGGTCTTCATGAACTTCGGAGCCGTCCCTGGTGCCGGAGCGCACTGGGGGAGGCGCGGCGGCGGAGGAAGAACTCATCGTGAGCTGTCGCCGCAGCGTTCGCCGGAGCTTGGGTGTGCGGCGGAGAGAAGAAGAGAAGAGGAAGAAGGAGAGCGAGGAGCAGCAAGGAGGAAGAGAACGAGGAGTAGTGGGAAGGAGGGGCGCGCGTGCCCCCTCTTCCCCCTACTTATAGCCTCATGGTCTGCGAAGCCGAGGGGGCGGACGTGGGGATTTACTGCGCCCACAACCCCACGACCCCCATGATCCATGATAAAGTTACTGCGCGCAGTAACTCCACGGAAGCCCAACCGACCACCGGGGCCGCAGCGGATCCGCTCGGGCGCCGAGGCGCGGTAGTGGCGGGCCCCGCCTATGGGCCTGTCCCGTCATGCGCGTAGGCTGGCAGGACGGCCCAGCCACGTGCCCTCGCATGACAGGCCTAGAACGGGCGGCGGCCTGGAGGCTTAGCTAGCACGCCACTTAAATCCCGCCGCGACGTTCGAAATACTGAGCGAGTCGGAATTGAGTAAGTCTGAGTTGAGAAAGTCCAACTCCTTCTAGTCCGCCCGGCAGAAGTCAATCAAAGACCATGCGTTGAGCACCCGGAAAGAGAAAATGCTGAGGCTTCTCGGCCGATCATCCGCGGCGCCTCACCAGCTTCGGGGACTACTGTCGGAGTAATGGGCCGTGGGTAGGCCAACCCGAGCCCCAGAACCTTTCAAAACATCAGGGCAGGCTGCGCCCCTCAAGACCCCAGGACGAAGAGCCGCCTCCTGGGGAGTCGACGGCAAGACGGCCGACTGCCCGCTCACGGCCGAGTCCTAGGGACAACTTCCAGAGAAGCCGGCTTTGGGGAGTCGGCCTGCGACTCCAACAAACCCCATGACCTCATCAAAGGGGACGAGGCAGGGGCGTGGCCACAGTGAAGCCCACCCCCGCCCCTCACCAAGGGCAGGCATTGCCACAGCACGCCGTACCCCGGAAGATCTCCGTGCGGCGTGGCACTGTTGCCATGCCAGCCCTGACTTCAGCACCGCAGGGCCGAATCCTGCACCCACGACGGCTTATCTGTACGGCCTGGAGGCAGCAGGCCCCACCAGTCTGTGAGACCTCGGGAGACGGCAGGAGAACCACCAGTCGGACCCGTCGGGAGTCGGCCCGGGGGAGTCAGCCGAGCCCTCCCCCGGGGCCCACGCGCCATTAATCAAGATGTGATGGGGAAAGGCAACGGTGATCGCCTGCCAGGCGGCGGGGCTGTTGCCACGACCTCATGATCAAGCCCGCGTCATTAGAAGCACGGCTACAGTAAGCAGCAGCCGGCAAGACTCGCCCGCGGTGGACGCGGGCTGTCGGCTCCGTACCAGGCTAGTCGGCGGGGCCCGCCAGTCGGCGGGCCCCAGCGGTCGGCAGAGAAGATGGAGGCCAGAGACAATGACGGCTGGGCCCGCGCCTAGCCGGATTACCGTTGTACCCCTGGGGGGTAGGCTATACAAACCCCCCAGGGCACCCATGCAAAGGGTTGGAACCCATTAGCTCTAGACCAGATCATATAGAAGGGAGAGAGCTAGCCTTGCCCTCTCCTACCACCAGAAAACAGCTCAAGGAGCAACCGTGTAAACACTTTGGCCATAGTGATCATGCGGAGACCCCGCAGAGCAGCAGCAGGGGTAGTATCTCCCCGGAGAGCCCCGAAGCTGGGTAAGATTCGCCGGCGTGCATGTCTTCGCCTCATCCCGTTTCCAGGCACCAGCGACGTTCTACTCGCCCCCACCATGATAAGCCATCCGTTGGCATATGTCGCACCAAACCCCCGACATCAAAATTCTCGGTTTCAATTGTTTCATGTTCTCTTCTCGCAATTCCAAGCTCTCTCAATTTTCTCATCATGAAGATCCATCTAATCATTGTGAGGATTCACCTTGTGTTTTCAACTTCTCTTTCCTTTCGTTTGATCCTTCTTTTATTACCGGAGTTCTTCATGGAGGCTGTACATGTTGGTTCATTAAGGATTTAATTCCCTCTAGAAGTGTTCATCAAGATTCTTTTCAGAGGAGCTCAAGGATTCTTCATCTTGTAATCCGTAGTGCAATTCTTTCTTACGTATCATTAGAGGTGGTATTATGTCATTCTTTATAATTTGAGTTCATGTCCCATGATTCACATGTTGTTAAGAATGACATATGTTAAATCCATCCACCTCTTCGTTGGAGTTATCTTGGGTTATTTTTCACCTAAAACTTTCCCTAAGGTTTGTTGCTATTTATGGTGATAATATATGATCCAAGTTCTTCATCTATCCTCCCGGTGAAATAATCTTCTCGTCTCCTTGTTCATATCAATCCAATTTATCGTTTCCGTTAATGGCAGAATTTCACCTCGTAGTTTTGAGATGTTTTCCATAAGCCCACTACAAGCTTACTCTTTTCGTTGTTGGTTTGTCAACAACTCCGTTCGACCCTTCTCCTAAAGATGCCTTTTCAAGCTCTTTTGTGACAGAAGTTGGCATTTTCTTCTCAATTCTCCTATTTCAATTATCTATCTTCTATTCTTTTGTTCCGGAGGCAGTGTGTTGTGATTTCATCAAGTATCTTCTCATCTTATCAAGTTCTTATTCAATTCCTTTTCTTTTCAATCGGAGTGCTGCCCGAATTTGTTCTTCCTTGTTCCTCTTTCTAAAGGAGTGTTTTTTTTCAACTTCGATCACCTCCGTGGTTTTATTCCTTTCAAGTTGTTCAATCTTTCAAGGTTCATTGGTTTCATTCGTTTGTCAAAGAAGCAACTTAGTTTTACCTTTTCTCTTCCTCTTCCGTTTTCCCTCCGATGCCATTCTAGATCTCGGGACGAGATCCTCTCGTAGTGATGGAGTGTTGTGACGCCCCGGATCCGATGCTCGAGTTGCCTTCTTTTTATTTTTAGTTGTTGTCGTGTGTTGTTTTGTGTTTGTTGCATTATCATATTTGTTTTGCATATTTCATTCCTATATGTTTATGCCATGATTATGTTGAGTGCCTTGTCATATATTTGCATCTTGCACCATGCTCATCTCACTTGTTATGTTGCATTGTACCCTTGTCATTTTGCATTTCATCATGCTCATCATGTGGGTTGCATTCTTCATGTTGTGTGTGCATCAGCCCTTGCTATCTTTCTCCAGCCTTATGCCCGTGTATCATCACCTCTCCCTTCCTTCTTCCTTCATGTTTTTGCAAGCGACATTATTCCCTCCTCCATTAATGTTCATTTATTTCCTGATGATATTACTCAATGCCTTTACACCTCTTTGCCAAGTTTCATCCCATTTGGAGTTGGCTTGGTTGGGTTCAAAAATGGCTCAAGTTTGAATTTAATTCAAACTTGTTTTATTTTTCTACCTCTAAAAATGCCCAAAGCAATTTATTCAAATTCTACATAAATCCAGAATCCCAGATATATTTTTATCTCACCCTAATTACTTTCCAAACTCCTTGGCCTTTTCTTGCATTTCTGTTTGAAGGAATTGCGTAAGGGAAAAGAGCCCAGCGCAGCAGCAGCCCGGCCCAGCTCCAGCGCCTCCCGCAGCCTCCTTCCACTCTCCCTCGAGTCCCCACCTGCAGCCTCTCCTTCCCTTGTTTTTCTTCCTCCTCCCGATCTTTTTCTCTCACAGTAAAACCTCCAGGGGCGCCCGCACATGGCCACCGTGGACGAGCTCACGTCGCGCCTCTCCTATAAAGCCAGCATCCGGCGCCCCCCTAGGGTTTCCCTCTCGCCGCCGCCACCCTTTTTTCCTTCTCCTGCTTCTCCTTCTTCTTCAAGAGGCAGAAATCAGAGAGCTGCCAGCGCACTCCCATGGTTTCGCTACGGCCATAGCCATCCTCCATCGTCTTCTTCGCTCTGGGTCGACTCGACTACGCCGTATTCTTCGTCTTCTTCTAGGCCAAGAGCCAGGAGGGTCCAAGGGCGCCATGATCTTTGTCCTCTACTTCGTCTGCTTCCTCTGCGTCGCCAAGTCCCACGCCTGGCATCCTCCCCTGCTTCCTTCTTCCTCGGACAGGAACCGAGTCGGGTTCAGAGCTCGTCCGCATCGCCGCCGGTTCGTCTCTGTGGCCGTAGCCATGTCCTAGGGTGAGTTAGGTATACCTGCTTCCCTCCCTCTTATTCCTGTCGCGTTTAGGACATCGGAGTCACTACTAGATCCATGCCATCGTCGTGCCCTCGCTGCTCCGGCGAATCTCTGAAACTTTCAGAGAAACGCTGCCGTGACCCATTCGGATCTTGTCCCCACTCGTGTCACTCGGGCCCGTGCTTCGCTTCACCTCGCCACATCCGCTGCACGCATCAGGTCGAGGCCACGGTCGTCGTGCACTCGTGCTCTCGCGCCCGTGCCCGAGCGCAAGCTCGTGAAGCTTCCTACTCCTGCTTCCGTCCTACCACGCGCCAACAGAGGATGTTTTCCTCCGCCGCACCCGCATGCCGCAGCCGCCCACACATAATCTGTTCTGCGCCCGCGCGCTTCGCCGCAGCCGCACGCCCGAGCCGAGCCACACTCGCGCTCGAGCACAACCCCCCTCCACCGCCTCGCTGCACGCCCGCCGTGCCATGGCCGAGCGCCTCGACCCGGAAGGCCGGCCTTTGTTTTTCTCTCTGGTTCGTCTTCTGCTTCTCTTAGAGCCGAGCTGCCTCTTTAGCATGATCCACACATACCCATTAGCAGACGTGCGCACGCACATTGCCACTGCCTCGCCGTGCCTCGTTGCCACGGCCGAGATGAGGTCCTGCCTGAGCTTGTTCTTGAGCCCTTGCTCATGCCGTTTCCCGGCCCCTCTTGCAGCTCTTCGCAAGCACGCGTGCACTGACTTCAGTTTCCGCACGCCCGCCACAGGTCCTTAACCCCAACGGCCATCGTTTGTGCTTGCCATCACCGTTGGTTGTCGCCGTGCAGCCATGGCCAAGCTCGACCTGTTATTGAATGCTCAAAAGAACCTGGGAGCTCTTTGTATCAAGAACAGTAAGCTAGCCCAGTGGTTTCTCCCTCGTTCTCACATCCTGGAGGTCTTGGGATCAAATCCCAGGCGCCCCTCTTTTGCTCTGTTCTTTTATTTCTTTTGCACACACCCATAGCTGCTTGGGCCGAATCCTCATCTGGGCCGCTGCACCGTAATGCTTCAGGCTCGTGCATTTTTTTCCTAGTCTGTATTTTAGCATTATCCAATGCATTCTTATTTACAGAAAATGCCCCTGTTTTGTATTGCTAATAACTAATCATGCATGCATCCAAATTAAACAAACTATTTATGCAAAATGCTTAGAATTTCATCTAGTTTCATAATATGCTATTCTCATCCATGTTTAAGATGTTTAACATGCTGTTTGTTTTAATTCACATAAATGACATTCTAAAATGGTTTAATTCATATCTAAATAACCGTAGCTCCGTTTTAAATAAACTTTATATGTAAATGAGGTAGAAAAATGCCTAGTTTAACATGGTGGCTTTACTTTGCATGTTTAACAACTCTAAAATTGTGTTTAGGGCAGAACAGTACCAAACCTTAAAATATGCATATGAGGTTTTACCGGAATCGTTGTTCGTTGTTTCCGGCCTCATTTAAACTTGCCTAGATAGGTAGTTTTGTTGTGCTTCACCCCCTTGCCATGTTAATCAACAGTTAATATTGTTGGGTACATAAACGAGATCGAACTAAATAACTTGTCGTGGTGTTTCGTCAATATGCACCTTTGCATATTGAGCTCCACTTAATTTGTAGGATTGCTTGTGCACTTTTGCCATGCCATGTATCTTTAAACCGGACATGCATCATATTTGGTTGTGCATCATGCCATGTTTATGTGGTGGTTGTTTACTATGTTGTTTGCTTCTTTCCGGTGTTGCTTCTTCGGGTTAGTTCCGATAACGTCGCGTTGTGAGGATTCGTTCGACTTCGTCCGTTTGTCTTCTTCATGGGCTCGTTCTTCTTCCTTGCGGGATTTCAGGCAAGATGACCATACCCTCGAAATCGCTTCTATCTTTGCTTGCTAGTTGCTCGCTCTTTTGCTATGCCTATGCTGCGATACCTACCAGTTGTTTATCATGCCTCCTATATTGTTGAGCCAAACCTCAAACCCACCTTGTCCTAGCAAACCGTTGTTTGGCTATGTTACCGCTTTGCTCAGCCCCTCTTATAGTGTTGTTAGTTGCAGGTGAAGATTGGAGCTTGTTCCATGTTGGAACATGGATATTTTGTTGGGATATCACAATATCTCTTACTTAATTAATGCATCTATATACTTGGTAAAGGGTGGAAGGCTCGGCCTTATGCCTGGTGTTTTGTTCCACTCTTGCCGCCCTAGTTTCCATCATATCGGTGTTATGTTCTCGGATTTTGCGTTCCTTACGCGGTTGGGTTATAATGGGAACCCCTTGACAGTTCGCTTTGAATAAAACTCCTCCAGCAATGCCCAACATTGGTTTTACCATTTTCCACCTAGCCTCTTTTTCCCTTGGGAGTCGCGCTCCTGAGGGTCATCATTATTTTACCCCCCCGGGCCAGTGCTCCTCTGAGTGTTGGTCCAAACAGAGCCACTTGCAGTGCCACCTCGGGGAAACTCGAGGGCTGGTTTTAGTTGTACGTAGTGCTCATCTGAGTGTGCCCTGAGAACGAGATATGTGCAGCTCCTATCGGGATTTGTCGGCACATTCGGGCGGTGTTGCTGGTTTTGTTTTACCATTGTCGAAATGTCTTGTAACCGGGATTCCGAGCCTGATCGGGTCTTCCCTCTAGAAGGAATATCCTTCGTTGACTGTGAGAGCTTGTGATGGGCTAAGTTGGGACACCCTGCAGGGATTTGAACTTTCGAAAGCCATGCCCGCGGTTATGGGCAGATGGGAATTTGTTAATGTCCGGTTGTAGAAAACCTGAAGTTGATCTTAATTAAAAATACATCAACCGCGTGTGTAACCGTGATGATTTCTTCTCGGCGGAGTCTGGGAAGTGAACACGGTGTTGGAGTTATGCTTGACGTAGGTTGCTCTAGGATCACTTATTGAGCATACTTGTTCGACCGTGCTTTTGCCTTCTCTTCTCGCTCTCATTTGCGCATGTTAGCCACCATATATGCTAGTCTCTTGCTGCAGCTCCACCTCATACCTTTTACCTTACCTATAAGCTTAAATAGTCTTGATCGCGAGGGTGTGAGATTGCTGAGTCCCCGTGACTCACAGATACTTCCAAAACCAGTTTGCAGGTACCGATGTTACCGAGCAGGTGAGACAACCAAGCTCAGGAGGAGCTCGATGAAGATCTCATCCTTTGTGTCATTTTGTTCTAGTTGATCAGTAGTGGAGCCCACTCGGGTCGATCGGGGATCTGTGTAGCATTTGGGGTAGTTTTCTTTTATTTGGGTTTCGTAGTCGGACCTTGATTGTATCTGGATGATGTAACGCTTTATTCATGTAATTGTGTGAAGTTGCGATTGTAAGCCAACTATGTACCTCTTTCCCTTATGTATTACATGGGTTGTTGCGAAGATTACCTCACTTACGACATTGCTTTCAATGCGGTTATGCCTCTAAGTTGTGCTCCGACACGTGGGAGATATAGCCGCATATGACTATTAGGATATATGTGATGGCCTGACTTATTAGGGATGACTAGTCGTCAACCCGTGCATTCGCACGGCCTGGCCTGCAAAACTCAATGCTAATTACAATTTTATTTCCTAATCAACTTAAAGTCATCATGTGGCCTTCTTGGATAGTCTAAATCTTATAGTACGCCTGTTTCAGTTTACTTTGCATGTTAGAGTTTTCCTAAATCAACATTTTATATGAAACAATTTGGATGTTTACATCATCCATATATATTAAATGGGGAATTTACATATTTATTTGGTATTGTAGACTTTAGTTATTATTTTCAATAAACATGGTGAAAGTTTAGAAAGTTTGAGTTAAGTCAATATTAACATGCAAGGTAAAATCAGAATGAGTGATTACTTATGTGTTAGGAACGAAATGATTTAGTTATCTCGATAATATAATAACTGACACGCTAAATATTTGGTTAACATCTTTTTTTAGGAGTCTCCTGAGGGTATCAGAAGTCCTGAGTTCAATCATCTTAAAATGTTCGTGTAAAAGCTTATGTTGTGGAAAAAGGGGTTTGTCATTATTTTATACTTTCTTCGATAAATTATGCTCATGCTGATACAGAAATATTACCAATTCTACGTCAAATTAATAATAAAAAATTGAACATAAAAATGACATACTTGTTTATATTACATAATATTTTTTGAAAATTTTGTAATCTCTATTTCTTCAGTCTCCAACACTATACAATTTAGCTTTCTAGAAAATTTGCAATTTCCAAATCAGTTTAATATTACGGCACCTCATTAAGAAACAAAAGAACACACAACTTCAGGTTTTAAAACTGTAGGAGAAAAAATTGAAAATGTAGGGCCCCGATATCAAACCTGTTGCACGCAATTGGTCATGCTCCTTCATGACTCTGAACACCATGACTACGACAGAGTCGCATATCTGGACACTTGAAAAACCGCTTGTGCGTATTTTCATACTACTTTGTCTTTGTATGTCATGGTCAAAGAAGGTTTGGTCATGATTGTAATAGCAAATCGACTCTATATGTTAGTAATAGTAGAATAAAACTACATAATACTTTTGGTTGCTTCAAACCTTCAACATGAGAAGAATGAATATGCGAAAAAGAAATAACATGCGTTGAATACCGGAAAATATCATGAAGGAGAACATATCAAGTGCACATACTACTTTTCATATTGAGATTTTTCATCTATGTTAGATTTTATATCATTCATATACGCTTCCACAAATCAATCTCCTACACGACCTTATTCAGTATCATCATCAACACACGGATTTCACATGGATTCCACTTCCATGTGGTGTAAGAGATAAATGTCAGTGTGGAAGATAGATAGATCAGTACAAAATATGATTGCATACCTCAACATGTGTGTAAGAAGCTCCTGTTTTTCCTGGTTTGTTGAAATGATCGAAAGCAGGCGTGGCTTGCAGAACAACGTGTCCGGTAGCGCTGCTTTGAACAATCCCATGTTGTCTTGAACTAAAACCACAACACTTATTTGGGATCGGAGGGAGTATTATATAGTGTATATACTATTATGTAAAAGGGGAAGAAACAGAATTGCACTGATTAATTAAAGTAAAACTAAGAAAAAAGAGAATAACAACATGAGAAGTGAAACATCCCGTACCATCTTGAGCAGTATCAATTTCTGAAGCAGTTTTATCCTCCATTAAGAGAATAGCAGAGGTTGCACATGCAGCTATTTTGGGATTATTCTTGGGACTAATTCCGAGAAATATATGAGCTATACGTCATGTGCATATCTCCTAGTGTTCCCAAAGATATCATCCGTCACTCTAGAGATCTCAATACCATGCTAACTCCAAGAATTTCCTTCTTCACTACATAAATCATCATCTTCTCCATAACAAAGAAAAATGCACACACTTTAGAATGAATAAAGGTAGCATGAGATTACCTCACATATATTGTTATTATGTATTCATCAATACATCGTTTACTTCTCTTTGGATTGCAGAAACTGAAGGTTCTTTTTTTAGTCGCACACTGACCCGAGACACGCCTCAACTTGTATCTTCAATTTCCAGCTTATCATAAAAATTTATTTTTTCTGAAATTCGAAAAGTTGCACATCGTCCAAGTGAGTTATCCTTAGACATGGTAAAGTTTACAAAGATGATTCACTACCTTACTGTGTAATGAACAGATGGAAAATTCGCTCAACTTCTAGGATAATCCTGGAACTACAACTGCAACAGTTAGAATAATAATCTTGGTTTTTTCATTTGAATAAAAGAACACAAACCATTATGAAGCCCCTATTGATTAGAAAAACCATGATTCTGACCTTTTTTGTGGAACATGATTCCCATCTACCGTAATATTTAACGTTAAGCACATAGTATTTAGACATTAAAAGTGAAAAAACTCCTAGCAAAACCATGCATGTATGCATGAAAGAAAGATCAATAGTTATATTATCCATTTAATCATGGGAAGAACATATATAAGTTAATAAAGTACAAAAGCAATCAATCAAGCGTAGGGAATTTACCTGTTCGCTAGCTAGCATGGGCTATTAGCCAATAGAACACATACTTGAGGATTCAATCAGCCAGGATGTGTGGTAGTTCCATGCATATCTAGTCAGCTTGCTCCGTCATCATCGCCGGCTAGTACTTGCACATGGATTCAATCAGCCACAGTGTATGGTACTTTCATGAGCATCTGGTTAGCTAGCTTCGTCGGGTACTTGCGCATTTAATCATCTTGCTTCGTTATAGTTGCCGGCTGCACGTGCGAGGCTGTGCCAATATAACAAAACCTGGGATATAAGCGGAGACCTGATGGTTGTACATGTCTGCTTCACATGGATTCAATCAGCCATGATGTGCGGTAGTTTCATGCACATCTGATCTGCTTGTTGCGTCGTTGTTGTCGGCGTGTACTTGCGCATCTAATGAGCTTGCTTGGTCGTAGTTGACGGCGGGACGTGCAAGGCTGTGCCAATGTAAACAAACCCTGGCATAGCGGAGACCTGATGGTTGTACATGGATGCTTCGTCAAGGGCACTACGGGGCCCGGGGGCGCATGGACGCTCAAATAAACAGTAGCCGGAGGTTGGCAATGGCGGTTCCGTGTGTTGATGTCGCCTAGAAGTTGTTTGTTGGGATATCTCCGAGAGAATATTACGGGATTCTTTTTTGTACAGTTCAAAGAAGAAGAGAAGATTACGGGATTGTATTTTCCAGATTTGCTTTTCCTTCCCTAGTGAAACGTGGGAACATCTTTCCCTAGTTTTTTTCTTAATGCTAAACGTGAGAACGTGTTATAAATTCTTAACGTGAGACAAACATATCTTTTCCTATTTTTTGTCTTAATGCTAACGTGGGTATGTGTTAGAAAACTAAACGTGGAAATATATCCCTCCCTAGTTTTTTTCATAAACCGATAATAGATCTACACCGTAATAATTCGGTCCCACCAGATTACGTTCCCTAGTTTTTTTTCATAAACCTATAATAGATCTACACCATAATAATTCAGTCCCACCAGATTAACGGTTCTTAATTACTGATTAACATGGGAATTTCTTGGGAGTCTGTAATTAGTATAGGTATAGATAGATAGATAGACTACTCATATCAATAAGGAATTCCTTCTTTTCCAGGAGCCCATTCAAACAGAACTCCAAAGTTAAGTGTGCTCAGCTTGGAGTAGTGCTAGGATGGGTGACTGACCGGGAAGTTGCTCCCGGGTGCGCACGAGTGAGGACAAAGTGCGCAGAAAAGACTAGTATTGATCTATGGGGCCAGTCTAGATCCCGCCAGGAGTAACGACCACCGGCGGGTGTGTCCGGGGCGTTACAAGTTGGTATCAGAGCCTTCCCCGACCTTAGGAGCCCCCCGCTTGATCGAATCGTTGGCGTTGTTGAGTCTAGAAAAATGTTTCGAGTCATTTAGGATTATATATATCGGAGAGTTAGGAATTCTTTTTACTCCCCAGTCCCTTCATCGCTCTGGTAAGGCATCCTGACGTAGAGTTTTGACTCTTCTCTTCTCAAATTTCACAAAAAGAATTTAGGATCACACGGGTATCTTGGAATCGTTCCGATCGATTTGTGACGAGAACATTGTTCTTGGTGCCTCCTATCATTTAGGGGTTGTGGCAGTGTCCCGGGGAGTTGAGCTCCGAGGTGTTGTCGTCACAATTTTATCGTTGAGATTCTGGAATACCTGAGTTTCGCCGACATCAAAAATCTCTTTTATGCAGTTGTTGGTGAGATAACCTCGACGCCACCCAGTACTGGGGCGGGAGTTCGGGAGTATTGCCATAACTCGTATAACGAATGCTTTTCGAAGGTTGAGGTAGATGATTTCCGAAGTCTTTCTCGGTTATGTGTTGAAGGATGGATACAGCTGGATGTAGGATTTGCTAGATTTGGGTGAGATATTATGCTTCCCCTGTATCCCCTACACTTGATTGCATAACCGGAAAGGTTCGGGAGTTTCATAGGTGGGAATTCTTGTAGCTCTAGTTCTTCTTCCGCGGATATTTGGTTTGGGATTGGGTAATCCTCACCGAGTATTCGTTCTTGTCAGTACCTTGTTGTTTTTCTTCTACCTCAATTCTAAGTGGCTTCTCAATTTATGGATATGTGACCATTTCAATTGGAATGCATTCGTTCATTTGGTTCGGATGTGAAGACTATATGTTGCAATTTCAACCCGTTTGATTCAGCTTCAATTTTTGTCTGTCAATGTGCTAACGGATGTCAATCTCTTCAAGATGGCTCCTCCAACGGGCACGACTCCGAATCCTGATCCGCCACCACCACCTCCACCTCCGGAGGCATGGCAAGCTGTGATGGCCGCTACCAATGCAAACACGCAGCTGATCATGCAACTTCTTCAAGAGCAAAATCAAGGGAACGTTCCTGTGGCCCAACGAGGACGTCGGTTCCTCTAAGTGGGGGTGTATGTGATGGCCTGACTTATTAGGGATGATAGACTACTCATATCAATAAGAAATTCTTTCTTTTCCTAGAGCCCATTCAGACAGAACTCCAAAGTTAAGCGTGCTTAGCTTGGAGTAGTGTTAGGATGGGTGACCGACCGGGAAGTTGCTCCCGGGTGCGCACGAGTGAGGACAAAGTGTGTAGAAAAGACTAGTATTGATCTATGGGGCCAGTCTAGATCCCGCCAGGAGTAACGACCACTGGCGGGTGTGTCCTGGGCGTTACATTCTTGGTCATCCCCAAGCTTAGGCTCTTGTCACTCCTTATTCCATAGTCCATCGAATATTTACCCAAAACTTGAAAACTTCACAACACAAAACTTAACAGAAAACTTGTAAGCTCCGTTAGTATAAAAAAAATAAATCACCACTTATGTACTGTTGTGAACTCATTATAAATTCATATTGGTGTAATATCTACTGTATTCCAACTTCTCTATGGTTTATACCCTCCGATACTACTCATAGATTCATCAAAATAAGCAAACAACACATAGAAAACAAAATCTGTCAAAAACAGAACAATATGTAGTAATCTGTATCAAACGTATACTTCTGGAACTCAAACAATTCTGAAATAAATTGGTTGACGTGAGGAATTTGTCTATTAATCATCTTCACAAAGAATGAACCTAAACGCACTCTCCATTAAAAAATTATAGCTAATCTCGTGAGCGCAAAAGTTTCTGTTTTTTACAGCAAGATCGCATAGACTTCACCCAAGTCTTCCCAAAGGTTCTACTTGGCACAAATACTAATTAAAACATAAAACCAGATCTAAACAGAGGCTAGATAAATTATTTATTAGTAAACAGGAGCAAAAAGCAAGTAACAAAAATAAAATTGGGTTGCTTCCCAACAAGCGCTATCGTTTAACGCCCCTAGCTAGGCATGATGATTTCAATGATGCTCACATAAAAGATAAGAATTGAAACATAAAGAGAGCATCATGAAGAATATGACTAGCACATCTAAGTCTAACCCATTTCCTATGCATAGGGATTTTGTGAGCAAACAACTTGTGGGAACAAGAATCAACTTGCATAGGAAGGTAAAACAAGCAAATCTTCAAGATTTTCAACACATAGAGAGGAAACTTGATAATATTGCAATTCCTACAAGCATATGTTCCTCCCTCATAATAATTACATGTAGGATCATAAGCAAATTCAACAATATAGCTATCACAAAACATATTCTTAACACGATCCACATGTATGCAAAGTTAACACTCTTCCAAAATAATGGGATTAACATTAACTAAAGTCATGACCTCTCCAAACCCACTTTCATAATTATCACAATAAGATTCAACACCCTCCAAAATAGTGGGATTAGTACTTCCTAAAGTTGACACTCTTCCAAACCCACTTTCATCAATATAATCATCATAAATAGGAGGCATGCTATCATCAAAATAAATTTTCTCATCAAAACTTGGGGGACAAAAAATATCATCTTCATCAAAAATAGCACCCCCAAGCTTGTGGCTTTGCATATCATTAGCATCATGGATATTCAAATAATTCATACTAACAACATTACAATCATGCTCATCATCCAAACATTTAGTGCCAAACATTTTAATACATTCTTCTTCTAACACTTTGGCACAATTACCAGAATCCTTATTTTCATGAAAGACATTAAAAAGATGAAGCATATGAGGTAACGTTAATTCCATTTTTGCTGGATTCTTTTATAGACTAAACTAGTGAGAAAACAAGAAGCTAAAAGATTCGATTGCAAGATTTAAAGATGTACCTTCAAGCGCTAACCTCCCCAGCAACAGTGCCAGAAAAGAGCTTGATGTCTACTACACAACCTTCTTCTTGTAGACGTTGTTGGGCCTCCAAGTGTAGAGGTTTGTAGGACAGTAGAAAATTTCCCTCAAGTGGATGACCTAAGGTTTATCAATCCATGGGAGGCGTAGGATGAAGATGGTCTCTCTCAAACAACCCTGCAACCAAATAACAAAGAGTCTCTTGTGTCCCCAACACACCCAATACAATGGTAAATTGTATAGGTGCACTAGTTCGGAGAAGAGATGGTGATGCAAGTGCAATATGGATGGTAGATAAAGGTTTTTATAATATGAAAATATAAAAACAGCAAGGTAACTAATGATAAAAGTGAGCGTAAACGGTATTGCAATGCTAGGAAACAAGGCCTAGGGTTCATACTTTCACTAGTGCAAGTTCTCTCAACAATAATAACGTAATTGGATGATATAACTATCCCTCAACATGCAACAAAGAGTCACTCCAAAGTCACTAATAGCGGAGAACAAACGAAGAGATTATTGTAGGGTACGAAACCACCTCAAAGTTATCCTTTCTGATCGATCTATTCAAGAGTCCGTAGTAAAATAACACGAAGCTATTCTTTCTGTCCAATCTATCATAGAGTTCGTACTATAATAACACCTTAAGACACAAATCAACCAAAACCCTCATGTCACCTAGATACTCCAATGTCACGTCAAGTATCCATGGGTATGATTATACGATATGCATCACACAATCTCAGATTCATCTATTCAACCAACACAAAGAATTTCAAAAAGTGCCCCAAAGTTTCTACCGCAGAGTCAAGACGAAAATGTGTGCCAAGCCTTATGCATAAGTTCACGAGGTCACGGAACTCGCAAGTTGATCACCAAAACATACATCAAGTGGATCATGTGATATCCCATTGTCACCACAGATAAGCACATGCAATACATACATCAAGTGTTCTCAAATCTTTAAAGACTCAATCCGATAAGATAACTCAAAGGGAAAACTCAATTCATCACAAGGAGATAGAGGGGGAGAAACATCATAAGATCCAACTATAATAGCAAAGCTCGCGATACATCAAGATTGTTCCGAATCAAGAACACGAGAGAGAGAGAGATCAAACACATAGCTCCAAGTACATACCCTCTTCCCCGAGGGAGAACTACTCCCTCCTCATCATGGAGAGCGCCGGGATGATGAAGATGGCCACCGGAGAGGGATTCCCCCCTCCGGCAGGGTGCCGGAACGGGTCTAGATTAGTTTTCGGTGGCTACAGAGACTTGCGGTGGCAGAACTCCCGATCTAGGTTATTTTCTGGAGGTTTCAGTATATATAAGAGGTGTTGAAGTCGGGAACAAGTCATGGGGATCCCCGAGGCGGCCACGAGGTAGGGGGGCGCGCCCAGGGGGGTAGGGTGCGCCCCCACCATCGTGGTGGCCTTGGGACTCTTCTGGCCCATCTCCGATATTCTTTGGGCTTCTTCTGGTCCAAAATGATCTCCGTGAAATACAGGTCAATCGGATTCTGTTTGATTTTCCTTTTCTGCGATACTCAAAAATAAGGAAAAAACAGAAACTGGCACTGGGCTCTAGGATAATAGGTTAGTCCCAAAAATCATATAAAATAGCATATAAATGCATATAAAACATACAAGGTTGATAATATAATAGCATCGAACAATCAAAAATTATAGATACGTTGGAGACGTATCAATCATTCCTTCTGGCTCATCTCCAACCCGCGCATCGTTGCCAGTGGGCATGCCGATAGCTTAGCCCCCGTCAGCCACGCCCCTCCTCTTCTTCTCCTGCCTCTATCCCGCCCAAGTTCCTCCTCCGCCGCATCTGAAACAAGATGTGGAGCCGCGTCTGCCGTCCCCGGGAGCACCAGTGTCCGCGTCCGTCATCGTCCCGCTGCTCGGGGAGCACCTGCATAGACAGCCATGGCTGCCGCCTCCCCGAGCTCAGTTTCTCGCTACAAGTTTTCTGCAACAACGGTGCTTCTACATCCCCGACAGCCACACTCGCCTCCCTCATCCATGGCTGCACTCGCTTCCCAATCCATGGCCGTGCTAATTTTGCAACATGGGTCATGGAGCCTGTTGCAGAAAATTAGATGCAGTAGAGATGTTGTTTTAATTTTTGCAACAAGGGTCTTGTTGCAGAAAATTAGACTCAACGGAAGATGTTGTTGTAATTTTTGCAACAATGATCTTGTTGCAGAAAATTAGACGCGTGAAAGATGTGCAGAAAATTAGACGCGTGAAAGATGTTGCAGAAAATTAGACGCATGAAAATGTTGTTGCAGAAAATTAAGCGCGGCGGGAGATGTTGTTTGTAATTTTTCTAAGGGTCTTGTTGCAGAAAACTAAAGAAGAAGAGGTTTTTGCAACATGGGTCTAGTTGCAGAAAATTGTAGAAGATAAGGTTTCGCAACAAAGTCTTGTTGCAGGAAATCAGAGAAGACCGGATCTTGCAAGAAGAGCATCGTTGCGTGAAATTAAAGAGGAGGATTGAATGGCTCGCGTCACGCATGGAATGGCTCGCGAGACGCTTATTTCTGCAACTCGATCGTTGTTTCAGGAATTAATGGGTCGCGGGAGGAGACCGAGCCGTGTGCCAGAAGTAGATCGGATGGCTGCGCGCGTGTACATCGATCGGTAGTCGAGATGGTGGATGTTTCATACGGATCACCCGGCAAACGCGTAGCATCTCCCAAAAATAAACAAAAAATTGAGCGGGGGTCCCTGTAAACGTAGCTGCATGCAGTATTCAGATATCAGACCATTTTAGTATTATTATTGCCTGAGTTTCCATGATAAACTAGTGTGTCAGATTGTCCGGACCGCATGTCACAGTGACCAGAACGTCCACACTCGTAAAAGGTATTGTCACCTCATGATCTCCTATCTGGCAGGGCCGACTCTGAGTCTAGATAGGAGCGGTGACCTCTAGGCATAAGGGTGGCCAAGATCCTAGTAAATCCAGTTTGACGCCCGCAGGCATTTAATTTTTTCAGAAAAGAAGGAATACTTCCGGCCTCTGCATCTGGGAGATGCATGCGGCCATATTATTTATTATTCACAAAAACCTTACAAAAAAATACAACAGTAAGCCCAATGCCACCATCTAGACGACACCTCTCGCTACTCCTATCCTCTTGATGAAGGTGTGCCGAATGTCCGGGCCAAATACCAAACAGACATCGCACAAAAGCCTAACATCTAACGCCGGATGCCCCATTCAAACCCACATAGGCGGGACTGGGTAACACTCCGGCCCGGCGCACTCTCAGTGAGTACCACATGCACACACTGCAAAGGGCCGTCACCTCCGTCTTCCCTCGATCCATCCTCAAAGCATGTACTGATGTATCGACCTTGTCAGGCCTCTCTGCCATTGACGCCACCACGACCCTAGACAACGTCGATCTCCTATGAATGTCCATCACCACACATCTGACATCAAGCCTCCACTGCTCCATGCCACCGAGAATCGCTGCCATGAATATATAGAAATAAACACCGCTCCACCGAAGAAGCCATCCGCTGGTCCCTCGAGCCCGAGTGCAACTCCAAGAATGTCTCCCCCAAGGAGGTAACGACACATGAATGCCGCCGTCATCCGATCAGCTGATCTAGGGTTTCCCCCGGAGGTATTGGGTGGGGTTGGGAGCTTCACCTCGATGACGCCTTCATGAAGGAAACAATGATAAGGGAATCGTCATCACCAGCTCTGACCAACGACCGAAGACCAAGTTTTCACTCGGATCCATCCCAAGAAATCCATCTCGACCATTTTCAAAGCCCCAGATCTAGCCGCCTAGAACCGGCGACCAACCGCAACAGCAGGGCCATTGTAGGAGCCCTGGCGCTCTGACCACTGCCTGAATGGGCCACCAATGGAGCTTGGGAGGAGGGCTCCCACCCCACCTCGCCAAACCACGAGAGCCGCTGAGATGGATCCTGCACGCTCATCACCGTCTCTGATCTGAACCAATCCGCGGCAAAACCATGAGATCGGCGATGCAGATCCGCCTTGGATAGGTGATGTCTACTACACAACCTTCTTCTTGTAGACGTTGTTGGGCCTCCAAGTGCAGATGTTTGTAGGACAATAGCAAATTTCCCTCAAGTGGATGACCTAAGGTTTATCAATCCGTGTGAGGCGTAGGATGAAGATGGTCTCTCTCAAGCAACCTTGCAACCAAATAACAAAGAGTCTCTTGTGTCCCCAACACACCCGATACAATGGTAAATTGTATAGGTGCACTAGTTCGGCGAAGAGATGGTGATACAAGTGCAATATGGATAGTAGATATAGGTTTTTTGTAATCTGAAAATATAAAAACAGCAAGGTAACTAATGATAAAAGTGAGCATGAATGGTATTGCAATGATAGGAAACAAGGCCTAGGGTTCATACTTTTGCTAGTGCAAATTCTCTCAACAATAATAACATAATTGGATCACATAACTATCCCACAACATGCAATAAAGAGTCACTCCAAAGTCACTAATAGCGGAGAACAAACGAAGATATTATGGTAGGGTACGAAACCACCTCAAAGTTATTTTTTCCAATCAATCCGTTGGGCTATTCCTATAAGTGTCACAAACAGCCTAGAGTTCATACTAGAATAACACCTTAAGACACAAATCAACCAAAACCCTAATGTCACCTAGATACTCCAATGTCACCTGAAGTATCCGTGGGTATGATTATACGGTATGCATCACACAATCTCAGATTCATCTATTCAACCAACACATAGAACCTCAAAGAGTGCCCCAAAGTTTCTACCGGAGAGTCAAGACGAAAACGTGTGCCAACCCCTATGCATAGATTCCCAAGGTCACGGAACCCGCAAGTTGATCACCAAAACATACATCAAGTGGATCAATAGAATACCCCATTATCACCATGGGTATCCCACACAAGACATACATCAAGTGTTCTCAAATCCTTAAAGACTCAATCTGATAAGATAACTTCAAAGGGAAAACTCAATCCATTACAAGAGAGTAGAGGGGGAGAAACATCATAAGATCCAAATATAATAGCAAAGCTCGCGATACATCAAGATCATGCCACCTCAAGAACACGAGAGAGAGAGAGAGATCAAACACATAGCTACTGGTACATACCCTCAGCCCCGAGGGAGAACTACTCCCTCCTCGTCATGGAGAGCGCCGGGATGATGAAGATGGCCACCGGAGATGGATTGCCCCCTCCGGCAGGGTGCCGGAATGGGTCTAGATTGGTTTTCGATGGCTACGGAAGCTTCTGGCGGCGGAACTCCCGATCTATTGTGTTCTTCAAAGTTTTTATGGTATATGGGTATATATGGGAGGAAGAAGTACGTCGGTGGATCTCCGGGCTGTCCACGAGGCAGGGGGGCGCCCCCACCCTCGTGGGCAGCCCGGGACTCTCCTGGTCCATCTCCGATACTCAGTGGACTTCTTCTGGTCCAAAAATAAGTTCCGTTAAGTTTCAGGTCAATTGGACTCCGTTTGATTTTCCTTTTCTGTGATACTTTAAAACAAGGAAAAAACAGAAACTGGCACTGGGCTCTGGGTTAATAGGTTAGTCCCAAAAATAATATAAAAGTGTTTAATAAAGCCCATAAACATCCAAAACAGATAATATAATAGCATGGAACAATAAAAAATTATAGATACGTTGGAGATGTATCAGCATCCCCAAGCTTAATTCCTGCTCGTCCTTGAGTAGGTAAATGATAAAAACAGAATTTTTGATGTGGAATGCTACCTAACATATTCATCATGTATTTCTATTTATTGTAGCAAGAATATTCAGATCCATAAGATTCAAGACAAATGTTTAATATTGACATAAAAATAATAATACTTCAAGCATACTAACTAAGCAGTCATGTCTTCTCAAAATAACATGGCCAAAGAAAGTTCATCCCTACAAAATCATATAGTTTGGTCATGCTCCATTTTCGTCACACAAGAATGCTCTCATCATGCAAAACCCCGATGACAAGCCAAACAATTGTTTCATACTTTAGTAATCTCAAACTTTTTTCAACTTTCACGCAATACATGAGCATGAGCCATGGATATAGCACTATGGGTGGAATAGAATATAATGATGGGGGTTATGTGGAGAAGACAAAAAGGGAGAAAGTCTCACATCAACGAGGCTAATCAATGAGCTATGGAGATGCCCATCTATTGATGTTAATGCAAGGAATAGGGATTTCCATGCAACGGATGCACTAGAGCTATAAATATATGAAAGCTCAACAAAAGAAACTAAGTGGGTGTGCATCCAACTTGCTTGCTCACGAAGACCTAGGGCACTTGAGGAGGCCCATTATTGGAATATACAAGCCAACTTCTATAATAAAAATTCCCCACTAGTATATGAAAGTGACAACATAAGAGACTCTCTATCACGAAGATCTTGGTGCTACTTTGAAGCACAAGTGTGGTAAAAGGATAGTAACATTGTCTCTTCTCCCTTTTTCTCTCATATTTTTTTTTGTTTTTTGTTTTTTTGGGCCTTCTCTTTTTTTGGCCTTTTTTGTCCGGAGTCCCATCCCGACTTGTGGGGGAATCATAGTCTCCATCATCCTTTCCTCACTGGGACAATGCTCTAATAATGATGATCATCACACTTCTATTTAATTACAACTTGATACTTAGAACAAGATGTGACTCTATATGAATGCCTCCGACGGTGTACCGGGATTGCGATGAATCAAGAGTGACATGTATGAAAATTTATGAACAGTGGCTTTGCCACAAATACGATGTCAACTACATGATCATGAAAATCAATATGACAATGATGATGCATGTCATAATAAACGGAACGGTGGAAAGTTGCATGGCAATATATCTCGGAATGGCTATGGAAATGCCATAATAGGTAGGTATGGTGGCTGTTTTGAGGAAGATATAAGGAGGTTTATGTGTGACAGAGCGTATCGTATCATGGGGTTTGGATGCACCGGCGAAGTTTGCACCAACTCTCAATGTGAGAAAGGGCAATGCATGGTACCGAAGAGGCTAGCAATGATGGAAGGGTAAGAGTGTGTATAATCCATGGACTCAACATTAGTCATAAAGAGATCATATACTTATTGCAAAAATCTACAAGTCATCAAAAACCAAGCACTACACGCATGCTCCTAGGGGGATAGATTGGTAGGAAAAGACCATCGCTCGTCCCCGACCGCCACTCATAAGGAAGACAATCAAATAACACCTCATGTTTCAAATTTGTTACACAACGTTTACCATACGTGCATGCTACAAGACTTGCAAACTTCAACACAAGTATTTCTCAAATTCACAACTACTCAACTAGCACAACTTTAATATCACTATCTCCATATCTCAAAACAATCATCAAGTATCAAACTTCTCTTAGTATTCAATGCACTTATATGAAAGTCTTTATTATATCCCTCTTGGATGCCCATCATATTATGACTAGTTTCATAACCAAAGCAAACTACCATGCTGTTGTAAAGACTCTCAAAATAATATAAGTGTAGCATGAGAGATCAATTATTTCTATAAAATAAAACCACCACCGTTCTCTAAAAGGATATAAGTGAAGCACTAGAGCAAATGACAAACTACTCCGAAAGATATAAGTGAAGATCAATGAGTAGTCAAATAATTATGCAACTATGTGAAGACTCTCTAACATTTAAGAATTTAAGATCTTGGTATTTTATTCAAACAGCAAGCAAAACCAAAGAAAATAAAATGACGCTCCAAGCAAAACACATATCATGTGGTGAATAAAAATATAGCTCCAAGTAAAGTTACCGATGAACGAATACGAAAGAGGGGATGCCATCCGGGGCATCCCCAAGCTTAGGCTCTTGGTTGTCCTTGAATATTACCTTGGGGTGCCTTGGGCATCCCCAAGCTTAGGCTCTTGCCACTCCTTATTCCATAGTCCATCGAATCTTTACCCAAAACTTGAAAACTTCACAACACAAAACTTAACAGAAAACTCGTAAGCTCCGTTAGTATAAGAAAGCGAATCACCATCATAAGGTACTATAATGAACTCATTCTAAATTCATATTGGTGTTAAACCTACTATATTCCAACTTCTCTATGGTTCATACCCTCCGATACTAGCCATAGATTCATCAGAATAAGCAAACAACACATAGAAAACAGAATCTGTCAAAAACAGAACAGTCTGTAGTAATATCTATCAAACGTATACTTCTGGAACCCCAAAAATTCTAAAATAAATTTCTGGACGTGAGGAATTTATCTATTAATCATCTTCAAAAAGAATCAACTAAATAGCATTCTCCAGTAAAATAGTTTTAGCTAATCTCGTGAGCGCTAAAGTTTCTGTTTTTTACAACATGATCATAAAGACTTCACCCAAGTCTTCCCAAAGGTTCTACTTGGCACAAACACTAATCAAAAACATAAAACCACATCTAAACAGAGGCTAGATGAATTATTTATTACTAAACAGGATCAAAAGAAAAGAACAAAAATAAAATTGGGTTGCCTCCCAACAAGCGCTAACGTTTAATGCCCCTAGCTAGGCGTGATGATTTCAATGATGCTCACATAAGACACAAGAATTGTAACATAAAGAGAGCATCTTGAAGAATATGACTAGCACATTTAAGTCTAACCCACTTCCGATTCATAGGGATTTTGTGAGCAAACAACTTGTGGGAACAAGGATCAACTTGCATAGGAAGGTAAACAAGCATAACTTCAAAACTTTAAGCACATAGAGAGGAAACTTGATATTATTGCAATTACTACAAGCATATATTCCTCCCTCATAATAATATTCAGTAGCATCATGAATGAATTCAACAATATAACCAGCGCCTAAAGCATTCTTTTCATTCTTTTCATAATATTATTCTCTACATAAGTAAAATTCTTCTTAATCAGAATAGTGGGAGTATCATAAGAGACTCGAATACTATAAATTGTTTCCACATTAAAAGAGTAATGTTCATAAAAAGGGTAATCATAATCATGACAAGTTTTATAAATATAATCATCACTACTTTTTATAGCATACGTATCATCACAATAATTATCATAAGTAGCAACTTTGTTCTCATCATAATCAATTGAAACCTCTTCCAAGATAGTGGAATCATTACTAAATAAAGTCATGACCTCTCCTAATACACTTTCATAATTATCATAATAAGATTCAACATTCTCCAAAATAGTGGGATCATTACTTCCTAAAGTTGACACTCTTCCAAACCCACTTTCATGAATATAATCATCATAAGTAGGAGGCATGCTATCATCATTATAAATTTGCATATCAAAACTTGGGAGACTAAAAATATCATCTTCATTAAACATAGCTTCCCCAAGATTGGGACTAACATTAATTGCAGCAAATATATTCTCAAAAACATCATCTTCATCAAACATAGCATCCCCAAGCTTGGGCCTTTTCATATCATAAGCAGAATCACTTTCATCATTAATAGTATGGATAGCACCAATAGTATAGCAATTATCATCATCACAAGGAGTAATAGGAGCAACATCATTTGGGAGAGATACCCTTTTACCTTTTCTTCTCCGTCTTTTCTTTTGCTTCTTCACCTCATGTGTGGGTTCAACCCTCTTTTTGCAGCTCCTTATTAATGAGATTGGTTGAATAGAAGGCTCCTCCTCGTTACCCGATTCATCATAATAAATAATAGGAAGATATTGGGAAGTCTCTTCCCTTTCATTAGTATTCTCTTCATCTTATATTTGTTTTCTTTTCTTTATGTAATTGGAAATATAAGGATTTTCAATAAAATTTACCACACAATACATATAAATTTCCTCTAGATCAAAATCAAGAAATTTATCGAGATTAAATTTTGGAATGCCCTCAGTTATACGTCTCATTTCTTCATAACCCAAAAGAAGACTAAGCTCTTTATGATGCTCAAGGGTAATCAAGTTATCACAATTTTTGTACACAACTTGATCATGAAACAAATAGCATTGGAGCTTTAAATGACCATGTTCATTGCAAAGTTCACAAGGATGGCGATAAATATTGAATCTTTCAGCACAAACATCTAGCCTTTCTTGCAACCATTTAGTTTCTAAATGCTTATGCCTCTTGCAATATATATCTTCCCTATTTGGTATGTACTTGCAAACCCAATGCACTCCACAAAAATTGACATGTTTATAGGAGACATTTTCATCATAACTAGTGCAATCATCATTAGTACTATGGATATTCAAGGAGTTCATACTAACAACATTGCAATCATGCTCATCATTCAAAGATTTAGTGCCAAACATTTTACTGCATTCTTCTTCTAACACTTTGGCACAATTTTCCTTTCCATCATACTCACGAAAGATATAAAAAAGATGAAGCGTATGAGGCAAATTTAATTCCATTTTTTGTAAATTTCTTTTATAAACTAAACTAGTGATAAAACAAGAAACTAAAAGACTCGATTCCAATATCTAAAGATATAACTTCAAGCGCTAACCTCCCCGGCAATGGCGCCAGAAAAGAGCTTGATGTCTACTACACAACCTTCTTCTTGTATACGTTGTTGGGCCTCCAAGTGCAGAGGTTTGTAGGACAGTAGCAAATTTCCCTGAAGTGGATGACCTAAGGTTTATCAATCCGTGGGAGGCGTAGGATGAAGATGGTCTCTCTCAAGCAACCCTGCAACCAAATAACAAGGAGTCTCTTGTGTCCCCAACACACCCAATACAATGGTAACTTGTATAGGTGCACTAGTTCGGCGAAGAGATGGTGATACAAGTGCAATATGGATGGTAGATATAGGTTTTTGTAATCTGAAAATATAAAAACAGCAAGGTAACTAATGATAAAAGTGAGCACGAATGGTATTGCAATGATAGGAAACAAGGCCTAGGGTTCATACTTTCACTAGTGCAAGTTCTCTCAACAATAGTAACATAATTGGATCACATAACTATCCCTCAAAATGCAACAAAGAGTCACTCCAAAGTCACTAATAGCGGAGAACAAAGGAAGACATTATGGTAGGGTACGAAACCACCTCAAAGTTATTTTTTCCAATCAATCCGTTGGGCTATTCCTATAAGTGTGACAAACAGCCCTAGAGTTCGTACTAGAATAACACCTTAAGACACAAATGAACCAAAACCCTAATGTCACCTAGATACTCCAATGTCACCTCAAGTATCCGTGGTATGATTATACGATATGCATCACACAATCTCATATTCATCTATTCAACCAACACATAGAACCTGAAAGAGTGCCCCAAAGTTTCTACCGGAGAGTCAAGACGAAAACGTGTGCCAACCCCTATGCATAGATTCCCAAGGTCACGGAACCCGCAAGTTGATCACCAAAACATACATTAAGTGGATCAATAGAAGACCCCATTGTCACCACGGATATCCCACACAAGACATACATCAAGTGTTCTCAAATCCTTAAAGACTCAAACCGATAAGATAACTTCAAAGGGAAAACTCAATCCATTACAAGAGAGTAGAGGGGGAGAAACATCATAAAATCCAAATATAATAGCAAAGCTCGCGATACATCAAGATCGTGCCAGCTCAAGAACACGAGAGAGAGAGAGAGATCAAACACATAGCTACTGGTACATACCCTCAGCCCGAGGGAGAACTACTCCCTCGTCGTCATGGAGAGCGCCCAGATGATGAAGATGGCCACCAGAGAGGGATTGCCCCCTCCGGCAGGGTGCCGAAACGGGTCTAGATTGGTTTTCGGTGGCTACGGAAGCTTCTGGCGGCGAAACTCCCGATCTATTGTGTTCTTCGAAGTTTTTAGGGTATATGGGTATATATGGGAGGAAGAAGTACGTCGGTGGATCCCCGGGCTGTCCACGAGGCAGGGGGCGCGCCCAGGGGGTGGGCGCACCTTCCACCCTCGTGGGCATCCCGGGATTCTCCTGGTCCATCTCCGATACTCCGTGGGCTTCTTTTGGTCCAAAAATAAGTTCCGTGAAGTTTCAGGTCAATTGGACTCTGTTTGATTTTCCTTTTCTGCGATACTCTAAAACAAGGAAAAAACAAAAACTGGCACTGGGCTCTGGGTTAATAGGTTAGTCCCAAAAATAATATAAAAGTGTTTAATAAAGCCCATAAACATCCAAAATAGATAATATAATAGCATGGAACAATCAAAAATTATAGATATGTTGGAGACATATCAATAGGGGCAGCACCACGCGATGCCGCCACGGGAAGCCCGAGCTTCACCCGCCGCCACCTTCTAGGGCTGCCGCCGCGGGATCCAGCCGCCGCCGATAGGCCGTGCCGCCTGTTGGGGAATGTAGTAATTTCAAAAAAATTCCTACGCACGCGCAAGATCATGGTGATGCATAGCAACGAGAGGGGAGAGTTTCGTCTACGTACCCTCGTAGACCATAAGCGGAAGCGTTATGACAATGCGGTTTATGTAGTCGTACCTATTCACGATCGACCGATCCTAGTACCGAAAGTACGGCACCTCCGTGATCTGCACACGTTCAGCTCGGTGACGTCCCACGAACTCACAATCCAGTGGAGTGTCAAGGGAGAGCTTCGTCAGCACGACGGCGTGATGACGGTGATGATGATGCTACTGGAACAGGGCTTCACCTAAGAAGGGCTATGATATGATCGAGGTGGATTATGGTGGAGGGGGGCACTGCACACGACTGGAAACAATCAACTTGTGTGTTCTAGGGTGCCCCTGCCCCCGTATATAAAGGAGCAAGGGGGGAGGCTGGCCGGCCCTTGTGGCGTGCCAGGAGAGGAGGAGTCCTCCTCCTAGTAGGAGTAGGACTCCCCTTTCCTAGGACTCCCCTTTCCTACTCCTACTAGTAGGAGTAGGACTCCCCTTTCCTAGGACTCCCCTTTCCTACTCCTACTAGTAGGAGTAGGACTCCCCTTTCCTAGGACTCCCCTTTCCTACTCCTACTAGTAGGAGTAGGACTCCCCTTTCCTAGGACTCCCCTTTCCTACTCCTACTAGGAGGGGGAAAGGAAGGAGGAGAGGGAGAAGGCAATGGGCACGCCGCCCCCTTCCCTAGTCCAATTCGGACCAGAGGGGAAGGGGGAGCACGGTCTGCCCTGGCCGCCTCTCTCTCTCCACTAAGGCCCATGTGGCCCATTAGTTCTCCTTGGGGGGGGGGGGTTCCGGTAACCCTCCAGTACTCCGGTTTTCTCTGAAATCACCGGAACACTTCAGGTGTCCAAATATAGCCGTCCAATATATCAATCTTTATGTCTCAACCATTTCGAGACTCCTTGTCATGTCCGTGATCACATCCGGGACTCCGAACTACATTCGGTACATTAAAACACATAAACTCATAATACTGATCGTCACTGAACGTTAAGCGTGCGGACCCTATGCGTTCGAGAACTATGTAGACATGACCGAGACACGTTTTCGGCCAATAAACAATAGCGGAACCTGGATGGGCATATTGGCTCCTACATATTCTACGAAGATCTTTATCGGTCAAATGGCATAATGATATACATTGTTCCCTTTGTCATCGGGTGCTGATCATGTTTTGCTCGTGAGAGAGGCTTAGTCAACGGGTCTGAAACATTCAGATCCGTATGTATCTTGCAAATCTCAATGTCTCCCTCCTTGACTTGATCGTGGATGGAACTGAAGCATCTGTTGATGTGCTTGGTTCTCTTGTGAAATCTGGATTCTTTTGCCAAGGCAATTGCACCAGTATTGTCACAAAAGATTTTCATTGGACCCGATGCACTTGGTATGAAACCTAGATCGTATATGAACTCCTTCATCCAAACTCCTTCATTTGCTGCTTCTGAAGCAGCTATGTATTCTGCTTCACACGTAGATCCCGACACGACGCTCTGCTTGGAACTACACCAACTGACAGCTCCACCATTTAATAAAAACATGTATCCGGTTTGTGACTTAGAGTCATCTGGATCAGTGTCAAAGGTTGCATCGACGTAACCGTTTACGACGAGCTCTTTGTCACCTCCATATGCGAGAAACATATCCTTAGTCCTTTTCAGGTATTTCAGGATATTCTTGACCGCTATCTAGTGATCCACTCCTGGATTACTTTGGTACCTCCCTGCTAAACTGATAGCAAGGCACACATCAGGTCTGGTACACAACATTTCATACATGATAGAGCCTATGGCTGAATATAGGGAACACCTTTCATTTTCTCTCTATATCTTCTGCAGTGGTCGGGCATTGAGTCTGACTCAACTTCACACCTTGTAATACAGGCAAGAACCCTTTCTTTGCCTGATCCATTTTGAACTTCTTCAAAACTTTATCAAGGTATGTGCTTTGTGAAAGTCCAATTAAGCGTCTTTATCTATCTCTATAGATCTTGATGCCCAATATATAGATCTTGATGCCCAATATATATCTCAGTATCATTTTTGATTAATAATATGTCATGCACATATAATATCAGAAATGCTACAAAGCTCCCACTCACTTTCTTGTAAATGCAGGATTCTCCAAAAGTCTGTAGAAAACCATATGCTTTGATCACACTAACAAAGCGTACATTCCAACTCCGAGAGGCCTGCACCAGTCCATATATGGATCGCTGGAGCTTGCGCACTTTGTTAGCACCTTTTGGATCGAAAAAACCTTCTAGTTGCATCATATACAACTCTTCTTTAAGATATCCATTAAGGAATGTAGTTTTGACATCCATTTGCCAAATTTCATAATCATAAAATGCGGCTATTGCTAACATGATTCGGACGGACTTAAGCATCGCTACGGGTGAGAAAGTCTCATTGGAGTCAACTTCTTGAACTTGTCGAAAACCTTTTGCAACAACTCGAACTTTGTAGACAGTAACATTACCGTCAGCGTCAGTCTTCTTCTTGAAGATCCATTTATTCTCTATGGCCTACCGATCATCGGGCAAGTCAACCAAAGTCCACACTTTGTTCTCATACATGGATCCCATCTCAGATTTCATGGCCTCAAGCCATTTTGCGGAATCTGGGCTCATCGTCGCTTCCTCATAGTTCGTAGGTTCGTCATGGTCAAGTAACATGACTTCTAGAATAGGATTACCATACCACTCTGGTGCGGATCTTACACTGGTTGACCTACGGGGTTCGACAATAACTTGATCAGAAGTTTCATGATCATCATCATTAGCTTCCTCACTTACTGGTGTAGGAATCACTAGAACTGATTTTAGTGATGACTACTTTCCAATAAGGGAGAAGGTACAATTACCTCGTCAAGTTCTACTTTCCTCCCACTCACTTCTTTCGA
Source organism: Triticum urartu (assembly GCF_056163025.1). Classification (NCBI taxonomy): domain Eukaryota; kingdom Viridiplantae; phylum Streptophyta; class Magnoliopsida; order Poales; family Poaceae; genus Triticum; species Triticum urartu. The sequence goes on from NC_141874.1 coordinate 686,331,414, forward strand.
GAGAAACTCCATCTCTAGAAAGGATCCATTCTTAGCAACGAATATCTTGCCTTCGGATCTGTGTTAGAAGGTGTACCCAACAGTCTCCTTTGGGTATCCTATGAAGACACATTTCTACGATTTGGGTTCGAGCTTATCAGGTTGAAGCTTCTTCACATAAGCATCGCAGCCCCAAACTTTTAGAAACGAAAACTTGGGTTTCTTGCCAAACCACAATTCATAAAGGTGTCGTCTCGACGGATTTAAATGCAGCCATCTCTAAAGCATAACCCCAAAATGATAGCGGTAAATAAGTGAGAGACATCATAGACCGCACCATATCTAGTGAAGTACGATTACGACGTTCGGACACACCATTACGCCGTGGTGTTCCGGGTGGCGTGAGTTGCGAAACTATTCCACATTGTTTCAAATGAAGACCAAACTCGTAACTCAAATATTCTCCTCCATGATCAAATCATAGAAACTTTATTTTCTTGTTACGATGATTTTTCACTTCACTCTGAAATTCTTTGAACTTTTCAAATGTTTCAGACTTATGTTTCATTAAGTAGATATACCCATATCTGCTTAAATCATCTGTGAAGGTGAGAAAATAACGATATCCAACGCGATCCTCAATGTTCATTGGACCGCATACATCAGTATGTATGATTTCCAATAACTCTGTTGCTCGCTCCATTGTTCCGGAGTACGGAGTTTTAGCCATCTTGCCCATGAGGCATGGTTCGCAAGTACCAAGTGATTTATAATCAAGTGATTCCAGAAGTCCATCAGAATGGAGTTTCTTCATGCGCTTTACACCAATATGACCTCAACGGCAGTGCCACAAATAAGTTGCACTATCATTATCAACTCTGCATCTTTTGGCTTCAATACTATGAACATGTGTATTAGTACTATCAAGATTTAGTAAAAATAGACCACTCATCCAGGGTGCATGACCATAAAAGGTATTACTCATATAAATAGAACAACCATTATTATCTGATTTAAATGAATAACGGTCTCGCATCAAACAAGATCCAGATATAATGTTCATTCTCAACGCTGTCACCAAATAACAATTATTTAGGTCTAAAACTAATCCCGAATGTAGATGTAGAGGTAGCGTGCCGACGACGATCACATCGACTTTGGAACCAGTTCCCACACGCATCGTCACCTCGTCCTTAGCCAATCTTTGCTTAATCCGTAGCCCCTGTTTCGAGTTGCAAATGTTAGCAACTGAACCAGTATCAAATACCTAGGCACTACTGCGAGCATTAGTAAGGTAAACATCAATAACATGTTGTCGGCGTCCTGGGAACGGGGGTCCCCAGACTTGCCTGCCTGCAGCCCGCGGCATGGCAGAGCCAGCAGGCCGTACGGCCCATCTTCACCAACAAGGCACCCAAGACCCTCGCGAGGGACCAAGCCTCGCGAGGCAGGCGACACGAGACCTCTTCTCGAGTGGCCTAGTCAGGCAGGCTCACGAGGAGCAGAGATATCAAGGCGAGGCGAACCTCACGAGGCTCTCGTGACGTGAGCCATGACGATCGACACCAGGCGGGCGCCAGCACGCGCATCGTCCTTGGTTCCTCTTTGGTGCAAAGGAGGCCAGCGCAGCCGTGGAGTACCGAGGCAGAGACCACCTTTTGTCAGGATGGCTTGTACTAGCTGCCCCCCTTCAAATTTGCCCGCCATTGTTGTCTACCTTCCCGCTCAATATTTGGGAAGAGGACCAGGGCCTCTATAAGTAGGGCTAGCCACCACCATAGATGGGGGGATCAAAAATCAGACGGGGACGAGGAGACGGCATCTTAGATCACTCTCTCACCCACTCAAGTTAGCCACGCACGAGAACACCTCAACCTCAGGAGGATGTTCTTCCCCTTGTATTGTTCATCATCAGCCCAAGAGGCAATCCACCGCCACCACACTAGAGTAGGGTGTTACACCACAACGGTGGCCCGAACCAATATAAATCTTTTGTCTTTCTGTGTTGCCAGTTCGTCGAGTTCGTCCGCAAGATCTTAGCGAGCTAGGGCGTAGATAGGTAGGAGGGAAAGACTTCGTGCGCACCCCAGTGTTCGAACCTTAAGGGTTTGCCAGAACCCCACATCCGACATTTGGTGCACCAGGTAGGGGTGCGCAATGGCTTCCCTTCCGTCGATCTGCCCTCCGTCGCCACCGTGCTTTGCCCACATGGCAGGCGCCCTACCGCCGACTCCGACGGTCAGCATCGACAACGGGGCCAAGGGGCTTCGAGGTCTGGCCCCCGCCCTGCGGCGGGTGCAGTGGCCGCCCAAGTTCAGGCCGGAGATGCCGCCGCGCAACGACGGCATGGCGGACCCGTCAGATTTCCTACTGGCGTACGAGGAGGCCGTCCTCGAAGCCCGGGGCGATGGCAAGGTCATGGCCAACTGGCTTCCCATGGCCCTCGTCGGCGAGCCGGGCACCTGGCTGCTCAACCTTCCCAGATTCACGGTGGCATCTTGGGAGGAGCTCCGCGACCTCTTCACTGCTCGCTACGCGGCGCCGGCGCACCACGCAGTTGCGGCCCTGCTGGGCGGCTCTCAGGCACCGCCGTGAGACCGCCACACCAAGCCGTTCCTCCGTCAGATCGGGGCCCCCTCCAGACGCCTGGGGGCTCCGCCGGGTTGGGTTGCGCCAGAGGCCGACCTTACCTTCAGCTCAGAAGACCTCCCCGACTCCACTGCCGGCTCCGGAGTGCTTCCGATGCTCTGCACGCCCACCATCTGCAACGTGGCCGTCACCAAGACCCTCATCGACGGTGGTGCCGGCCTCAACTTGCTCTCCGTGGAAGCCTTCAGCCTTCTCCATGTGCCACTCAAGCGGCTCGGCCTCAGTAAGCCCTTCTCAAGAGTGGGTGGTGGAGCTGCCCACTCCCTGGGATAGATCCGCCTCCCTGTCACCTTCAGCACACGCGACAACTACCGCACCGAGCTGGTGGACTTCGACATCGCTTGCATCAGCCTCCCGTACAACGCCATCCTCGGGTGCCCGGATCTCGCTCAGTTCATGGCGGCGACTCACCCGGCTTACAACCTCATGAAGATGCCAGGGAGCAAGGGCGTCCTCACCATCAAGGGGGACACTAAGGAGGCCGTGACGGCGCTCAGGCTCGCCTTCAAGACCGCGACAGCAGCACAACCCACGGACGCCGGTGCCCCCGCGGCCAGGGAGGTCGCACCCACCAAGAAGAAGCAGTTGTTCACCCAAGACAAGGCGGAAACCAAGCAGGTACCGGTCAATGAGGACGGGCCTTTAGGAGCCACCTTTACCATAGGAGCCAATCTCGACCGGGAACAAGAAGAAGCTCTGGTGAGGTTCTTGCGCGCGAACAAGGAGATATTCACGTGGGAGCCAAATCAACTGGTAGGGTTCCCGAGGGAGGTGATCCAACATCATCTAAGGGTATGCCCCAACGTCCACCCCGTGAAGCAGCGAGCGAGATGGCAGTCCACTGAGAAGCAGGCTTTCATCGTCCAAGAGACACGCAAGCTGGAAGCGGCAGGTGCCATCCGAGAGGTCCGGTACCCCGAATGGCTAGCGAACCCTGTCGTGGTGCCAAAAAAAGGCGGGAAGGAATGGATGTACATTGACTTCACCAATCTCAACAAAGCCTGCCCTCAAGGCCCGTTCCCACTCCCGCGCATCGACCAGATTGTTGACTCCACCGCCGAGTGTGACCTGCTGTGCTTCCTGGATGCGTTCTCAGGGTATCATCAAATCAAGATGGCGGTGGAAGATGTGGAGAAGACGGCCTTCCTAACACCATGTGGGGTGTACTGCTACACCCGCATGCCCTTCGGGCTATGCAACGCGAGCGCGACCTTTCAGTGGTTGATGCACATCGCTCTGGGGAGGCATCTCGGGAGGAACGCAGAGGCTTACGTCGATGACATAGTGGTCAAGTCTTGCGAGGCAAGGACATTGATTCAAGACTTGGAGGAGACCTTCGAGAGCCTGCGCCAAGTGAACTTAAGGCTCAACCCGGAGAAGTGCGTGTTCGATGTCCCCTCCGGCAAGCTGCTGGGATTCCTTGTATCCCACAGGGGGATTGAGGCGAACCCGGAGAAGGTCAAGGCTATCGAGGGCATGAGCCTGCCGCGGACCCTCAAAGAGATGCAGAAGCTAGCAGGGCGGGTGACCGCGTTGGGGCGTTTCATCTCCAAACTGGGAGAGCGCGCCTTACCATTCTTCAAGCTCATGAAGAGGAAGGGCCCGTTCGAGTGGAACCCGGAGGCCGACGGGGCCTTCCAAGACCTCAAGAAATACCTTACTAGCCCCCCAGTGATGGTGGCACCGCGGCCCCTCGAGCCTCTGCTACTCTACCTTGCTGCTACCCCGTACTCCGCCAGCGCGGCATTGGTGGCGGTTCAGGAGCAGCGCCAAGTCAAGGGCGCGCCCTGCCAGGCCAAGGCTGAAGTAGCGCATGGTCAGGAAGGCGCAGCAAAGGCATCAGCGGTGGAAGGCCAAGCTCAACTGGGAGGTGTCGCAGAAGCTCCTGAGGACACCCGGGTCTCAGGGACCCTTCCACCTCAGGATATGTCCCTATCTCCACAGGAGCCGAGCCTCGACAACATGCCAGCCCTCGTCGAACACCCGGTGTACTTTTTCAGCACCGTACTACGAGACGCGAGAGCACGCTACCCCATGCCCCAGAAGCTCCTGCTCGCACTCCTGGTGGCTCACGCAAGCTGCGACACTACTTCCAGGGCCACCCCATCAACGTCGTCTCAGCCTACCCACTAGAAAGGATACTTAGGAGCCCTAACTCAGCTGGAAGGGTCGCAGAGTGGAACATCAAGTTGCAAGCATTCCAGTTGGAGTTCAGCACTACCAGGGTCATCAAGGGGGCCGCACTCGCTGACTTTGTGGCAAAATGGACGGATGCCCCGACACTTGAGGAAGGAGAAGACCGGTCCACCTCCCCAGGAAGTGAGGCTCTGGATGGTTGGGTCATGCATTTCGATGGCACCTTCGCACACCAGGGCGCGGGGGAAGGAGCAGTGCTAATCTCGCCCACCCAGGGAAAGCTCTACTACACCGTGCAACTCTGCTTTCAGCATGATGAGAAGGTCTCCAACAACATCGCGGAGTACGAAGGCCTCATAGCTGGCCTGAAGCCTGCAACGGCCCTAGGGGTGAAGCGCCTCACTGTCAGAGGCGACTCACAACTCCTCGTCAACTTCTCCAACAAGGTGTACGAGCCGAAGGACGAGCATATGGAGGCCTACCTCACAGAGGTGCGCAAGATGGAGAAACAGTTCTCGGGCCTGGAGCTGCAGCATGTACCCCGGGGCAACAACAAGGAAGCTGACGACATCGCCCGAAGAGCATCCTGTTGGAAATATGCCCTAGAGGCAATAATAAAATGGTTATTATTATATTTCCTTATTCATGATAATTGTCTATTGTTCATGCTATAATTGTGTTATCCGGAAATCATAATACATGTGTGAATACATAGACCACAACACGTCCCTAGTGAGCCTCTAGTTGACTAGCTCATTGATCAAAAGATAGTCATGGTTTCCTGACTATGGACATTAGATGTCATTGATAATCGGATCACATCATTAGGAGAATGATGTGATGGACAAGACCAAATCCTAAGCATAGCTCAAAGATCGTGTAGTTCATTTGCTATAGCTTTTCCGAATGTCAAGTATCATTTCCTTCGATCATGAGATTTTGCAAGTCCCGGATACCGTAGGAGTGCTTTGGGTGTGCCAAACGTCACAACATAACTGGGTGACTATAAAGGTGCACTACGGGTATCTCTGAAAGTGTCTGTTGGGTTGGCGCGAATCGAGACTGGGATTTGTCACTCCGTATGATGGAGAGGTATCTCTGGGCCCACTCGGTAATGCATCATCATAATGAGCTCAAAGTGACCAAGTGGTTGATCACGGGATCATGCATTACGGTACGAGTAAAGTGACTTGCCGGTAACGAGATTGAACGATGTATTTGGATACCGACAATCGAGTCTCAGGAAAGTAACGTACCGATTAACAAAGGGAATTGTATACGGGATTGATTGAATCCACGACATCGTGGTTCATCCGATGGGATCATCGAGGAGCATGTGGGAGCCAACGTGGGTATCCAGATCCCGCTGTTGGTTATTGACCAGAGAGTCGTCTCGGTCATGTCTGCGTGTCTCCCGAACCCATAGGGTCTACATACTTAAGGTTCGGTGACGCTAGGGTTGTTGAGATATTAGTATACGGTAACCCGAAAGTTGTTCAGAGTCCCGGATGAGATCCTGGACGTCACGAGGAGTTTCGGAATAGTCCGGAGGTGAAGATTTATATATAGGAAGTCAAGTTTCGGCCATCGGGAAAGTTTCGAGGGTAATCGATATTGTACCGGGACCACCAGAAGGGTCCCGGGGTCCATCGGGTGGGGCCACCTATCCCGGAGGGCCCCATGGGCTGAAGTGGGAGGGAACCAGCCCCTAGTGGGCTGGTGCGCCCCCCTTGGGCCTCCCCCTGCGCCTAGGGTTGGAAACCCTAGGGGTGGGGGGGCGCCCCACTTGGCTTGGGGGGCAAGCCACCCCACTTGGCCGCCGCCCCCCTTGGAGATCCCATCTCCTAGGGCCGGCGCCCCCTAGTGGTCCTATATATAGTGGGGGAGAGGGAGGGCAGCCGGACCCTAGCCCCTGGCGCCTCCCTCTCCCTCCCGTGACACCTCTCCCTCTCGCTGAGCTTGGCGAAGCCCTGCCGAGATCACCGTTGCTTCCACCACCACACCGTCGTGCTGCTGGATCTCCATCAACCTCTCCTTCCCCCTTGCTGGATCAAGTTGGAGGAGACGTCTTCCCAACCATACGTGTGTTGAACGCGGAGGTGCCGTCCGTTCGGTGCTAGATCATCGGTGATTTGGATCACGACGAGTACGACTCCATCAACCCCGTTCTCTTGAACGCTTCCGCCCGCGATCTACAAGGGTATGTAGATGCACTCCTCTATCCCTCGTTGCTAGATGACTCCATAGATTGATCTTAGTGATGCGTAGAAAATTTTAAAATTCTGCTATGTTCCCCAACAGTGGCATCATGAGCTAGGTCTATGTGTAGTTTCTATGCACGAGTAGAACACAAAGCAGTTGTGGGCGTTGATGTTGTCAATTTACTTGCCGTTACTAGTCTTATCTTGATTCGGCGGAATTGTGGGATGAAGCGGCCCGGACCGACCTTACACGTACGCTTACGTGAGACTGGTTCCACCGACGGACATGCACTAGTTGCATAAGGTGGCTAGCATGTGTCTGTCTCTCCCACTTTAGTCAGATCGGATTCGATGAAAAGGGTCCTTATGAAGGGTAAATAGAAATTGGCATATCATGTTGTGGTTTTGGCGTAGGTAAGAAACGTTCTTGCTAGAAACCTATAGCAGCCACGTAAAAACTTGCAACAACAATTAGAGGACTAACTTGTTTTTGCAGCATGTGCCGGGTGACGTGATATGGACAAAAGGATGTGATGAATGATATATGTGATGTATGAGATTGATCATGTTCTTGTAATAGGAATCACGACTTGCATGTCGATGAGTATGACAACCGGCAGGATCCATAGGAGTTGTCTTAATTTATTTATGACATGCGTGTCAACATAAACGTCATGTAATTACTTTACTTTATTGCTAAAGTGTTAGCCATAGTAGTAGAAGTAATAGATGACGAGACAACTTCAAGAAGACACGATGATGGAGATCATGATGATGGAGATCATGGTGTCATGCCGGTGACAACGATGATCATGGAGCCCTGAAGATGGAGATCAAAAGGAGCAAATGATATTGGCCATATCATATGATATTGGCCATATCATGTCACTATTTGATTGCATGTGATGTTTATCATGTTTTACATCTTATTTGCTTAGAATGACGGTAGCTTAAATAAGATGATCCCTCGTAATAATTTCAAGAAAGTGTTTCCCCTAACTGTGCACCGTTGCGAAGGTTCGTTGTTTCGAAGCACCACGTGATGATCGGGTGTGATAGATTCTAATGATCGAATACAACGGGCGTAAGCCAGATTTACACACACAATACACTTAGGTTGACTTGACGAGCCTATCATGTACAGACATGGCCTCGGAACACGGAAGACCGAAAGGTCGAGCATGAGTCGTATAGAAGATACGATCAACATGAAGATGTTCACCGATGTTGACTAGTCCGTCTCACGTGATGCTCGGACACGGCCTAGTTGACTCGGATCATGTTTCACTTAGATGACTAGAGGGATGTCTATCTGAGTGGGAGTTCATTGAATAATTTGATTAGATGAACTTAATTATCATGAACTTAGTCTAAAATCTTTACAATATGTCTTGTAGATCAAATGGCCCACATTGTCCTCAACTTCAACGCGTTCCTAGAGAAAACCAAGCTGAAAGATGATGGCAGCAACTATACGGACTGGGTTCGGAACCCGAGGATCATACTCATAGCTACCAAGAAAGATTATGTCCTAGAAGCACCGCTAGGTGACGCACCCATCCCAGAGAACCAAGATGTTATGAACGCTTGGCAGTCACGTGCTGATGATTACTCCCTCGTTCAGTGCGGCATGCTTTACAGCTTAGAACCGGGGCTCCAAAAGCGTTTTGAGCAACACGGAGCATATGAGATGTTCGAAGAGCTAAAAATGGTTTTCGAAGCTCATGCCCGGGTCGAGAGATATCAAGTCCCCGACAAGTTCTTCAATTGTAAGATGGAGGAAAATACTTCTGTCAGTGAGCACATACTCAAAATGTCTGGGATGCATAACCGCTTGACTCAGCTGGGAGTTAATCTCCCGGATGACGCAGTCATTGACAGAATCCTTCAGTCGCTTCCACCGAGCTACAAGAGCTTTGTGATGAACTTCAATATGCAGGGGGATGGAAAAGACCATTCCTGAGGTATCTTCAATGCTGAAATCAGCGGAGGTGGAGATCAAAAAGGAACATCAAGTGTTGATGGTTAATAAAACCACTAAGTTTAAGAAAGGCAAGGGTAAGAAGAACTTCAGCAAGGACGGCAAGGGGGTTGCCGCGCCCGGTAAGCAAGCTGCCGGGAAGAAGCCAAAGAATGGACCCAAGCCCGAGATTGAGTGTTTTTATTGCAAGGGAAGTGGTCACTTGAAGCGGAATTGCCCCAAATATTTAGCGGACACGAAGGCCGGCAACACTAAAGGTATATGTGATATACATGTAATTGATGTGTACCTTACCAGTAATCGTAGTAGCTCCTGGGTATTTGATACCAGTGCGGTTGCTCACATTTCTAACTCAAAGCAGGAGCTGCGGAATAAGCGGAGACTGCCGAAGGACGAGGTGACGATGCGCGTCGGGAATGGTTCCAGTGTACATACGTATACGTACACAGACACACACATATATACACACATACACACAGATATATACACACACATACACACACACACGTACACACACATACACACACACACATTTTTTTTACTTATTTTCTGTTTTATGTTTTCTGTTTATTAGAAAATTTAATTAGATATTAATTAGCTAGGTATGTGAGATTTGAACTAGTTGAATAATTAATAGAACTAGTTTATTTTTAGTAAGAAAATTGTCGAACTAGTTTATTTAGGTATATATGACATTTGAACTAGTTGAATAATTAATATAACTAGTTTATTTTTAGTAAGAAAATTGTCGAACTAGTTTATTTAGGTATATGAGATTTGAACTAGTAGAATAATTAATATAACTAGTTTATTTTTAGTAAGAGAATTGTCGAACTAGTTTATTTAGGTATTTTAGATTTGAACTAGTTGAATAATTAATATAACTAGTTTATTTTTAGTAAGAAAATTGTCGAACTAGTTTATTTAGGTATATGAGATTTGAACTAGTAGAATAATTAATATAACTAGTTTATTTTTAGTAAGAAAATTGTTGAACTAGTTTATTTAGGTATTTGAGATTTGAACTAGTTGAATAATTAATATAACTAGTTTATTTTTAGTAAGAAAATTGTCGTATCTGAGATTTGATGATCTAATTAAAATATTGTTTTTAGTGAGTTTTTCTGTTTATTTAATGTTTTTATATATTTTGAGTTTATATAAATGTTAGATTAATGTCGAATGTTAGATGAATTAGATAGAAAAGTTAAATATATAGTAATGTCAATTGTTAGAGATGAATATAGTTAGATATATATTTGAATTGGCTAGATATTAATTAATGTTAGATAGTAATAAGTGTTTAATGTTTCACCTATATGAACATATAGGAAATGTCATCTGACGACGAAAAAGATTTCATTATGTGCGAACACTGTGAAGACCAGCGCGACCTGTGCGACAGAAATTTCCTTGTTGATGGTAGGCGCTTCAGCATCAAGCTGAATGAGACATTCGAAGTGGATACAGTAAGTCACAACGGCAATTATTATTTGAATGCAAAACTTATGCTTCATTTGCTTCAACTTATAATTTTAAAGCATGACTTATGCTTCATTTGCTTCGACTTATAATTTTAAATTTTCACTATTCTACTAGCGTATCCCCTGCCATGCAAGAATTTTTGTCTTGGATAAGATAGGTTTTAGTGCTATAGATGATATGGAGGTAAAGAGAGTTTACTTGAAGACGGAGCATGGGTATACTTTCAACGTCAAATTATATAATGGAGACACATACACCCATTTTGAATGCAAAACTTGGCAAGCACTATGCTAAGCTTATGCATTTGGTCCTAATATGGTTATCACCTTTGATATTCGTCTGGAAGATGATATTGAAGGCAATATAGACATCTGGGTCGATGTGCAAATGCCTCCAGTTCTACCATTATGTGAGTTTTTCTCAACCATGCATGCATATGTTTATGTCTTTGATACAGTTTATTAAAAAATAGTTGACAACTAATTTGTAGTGTCAGCTTATTTTGGTTCAAGCAAACATGTCCGGCGCTTGGTAGACAGGACCTACTACTGCCCCGGGGCTCAACTAAACTGCGAGGAGATAAGTCATTATGTTTCATGGCTTGAGGATCTTAATACTGTCAAGACAAATTTTTTCCCTGAACTTAGAAATGTTAGTACTCAAAACGTGCGACCAATGGTGATCGTATTGAACTACGGTCACATCTATAATCGAAAGATGGTAAGATTTTAACTATTTGTCCTTAATTAGTGCATCTTTTGCATACATTATTTTTGAAGCCGAACTTTCATTGCTTAGTTTATTAATTACTATACGATGTTCTTCAACAGGGACTTCCGATGACAGTTGTGCCTCAGTGGATCGAGACAAAAGGTCACATTCCAATGGTTAGCTTACGACCAAGATTTCCTACATTGCACATGAGTGCATTCAGGATTTTTGAAAGCGAAGAATGCTTAATAGTGAAAGATTGGAGCAAAATTGTTAACGATCGCAGAGAAGTACTAGGGGGTAGCAAGCTGAAGCGCAACCCAAGATTAGGAGACAGATTCATCTGCATGCTCCAGTATGATGAATCAGGAGAGCTATACATGTTCTATGCTATTCTACCTGAGAGGGAGCAGCAGGAGTAGCTAGTTCATGCTCTTAATTAGTACATGTCCTCTCTCATGTCTGTATTGTCCTGAACTTCGATGTTGGTGATGATTATGTTGAACTCGATGATATCTTTGCTTCTGTTACAAAGTGAAGGTTTCTTCTTTAAGCTAGCCAGTGTTGGTGATGATTAGATAGCTAGCGGTAATGACTATATATGATGATTAAATAGTGGTAATTAATGACGACTGCGATGATTTTTAGCTAGCTAGAGTTTATTTATTTATTAATATGCGATGATGATGATGACTACAACTCATTATAACGTAAAACAATCCTAAATTAATTTGATAACACAAATTTAATTGAAATATAAAAAATAAAACAAAAACCCACAAACATTTAGTACCGGTTGGTGTTACCAACCGGTACTAAAGGGCTCCCGGCCCCCGGAGCTGGCTCATGCCACGTGGTTTCCCTTTAGCACCGGTTCATGCTGAACCGGTACTAAAGGGGGGGGGGGCTTTAGTGCCCACACTTTAGTGCCGGTTACTAAACTGACACTAAAGGGCCTTACGAACCGGTGCTATTGCTCGGTTCTGCACTAGTGCGATGTGATCGCCATCGGCATGCTACCTCTACATTTACCTACGGGATTAGTTTTAAACCTCAATAATTGTTATTTAGTGCCAGCTTTGAGCATGAACATTGTATCAGGATCTCGTTTAATTCGAGATGGCTACTCATTTAAATCCGAGAATAATGGTTGTTCTATTTATATGAGAGATATGTTTTATGGTCATGCCCCGCTGGTGAATGGTTTATTCTTAATGAATCTCGAGCGTAATGTTACACATATTCATAGTGTGAATACCAAAAGATGTAAGGTTGATAATGATAGTCCCACATACTTGTGGCACTGCCGCCTTGGTCACATAGGTGTCAAACGCATGAAGAAGCTCCATATAGATAGACTTTTGGAGTCTCTTGATTACGAATCATTTGACACATGTGAACCATGCCTCATGGGTAAAATGACCAAGACTCCGTTCTCAAGAATAATGGAACGAGCAACCAACTTATTAGAAATCATACATACTGATGTGTGTGGTTCAATGAGTGTTGAGGCTTGCGGTGGCTATCATTATGTTCTCACCCTCACTGATGACTTGAGTAGATATGGGTATGTCTACTTAATGAAACACAAGTCTGAGACCTTTGAAAAGTTCAAGGAATTTCAGAGTGAGGTTGAGAATCAACGTGACAGGAAAATCATGTTCTTACGATCAGATCGTGGGGGAGAATACTTGAGTCACGAATTTGGCACACACTTAAGGAAATGTGGAATAGTTTCACAACTCACGCCGCCTAGAACACCTCAGCGTAATGGCGTGTCCGAACGTCGTAATCGCACTCTATTGGATATGGTGCGATCTATGATGTCTCTTACCGATCTACCGCTGTCATTTTGGGGCTATGCTTTAGAGACTTCCGCATTCACTTTAAATAGGGCTCTGTCAAAATCCGTTGAGACGACACCGTATGAATTATGGTTTGGGAAGAAACCTAAGCTGTCGTTTCTAAAAGTTTGGGGATGCGATGCTTATGTCAAGAAACTTCAACCTGAAAAGCTCGAACCCAAATCAGAAAAATGCGTCTTCATAGGATACCCTAAAGAAACTATTGGGTATACCTTCTACCTCAGATCCGAAGGCAAGATCTTTGTTGCCAAGAATGGATCCTTTCTAGAGAAAGAGTTTCTCTCGAAAGAAGTGGGAGGAAAGTAGAACTTGATGAAGTATTGCCTCTTGAACCGGAGAGTGGCGCAGCTCAAGAAAATGTTCCCGAGGTGCCTGCACCGACTAGAGAGGAAGTTAATGATGATGATCATGAAACTTCAGATCAAGTTGCTACTGAACTTCGTAGGTCCACAAGGACACGTTCCGCACCAGAGTGGTACGGCAACCCTGTCCTGGAAATCATGTTGTTAGACAATGGTGAACCTTCGAACTATGAAGAAGCGATGGCGGGCCGAGATTCTGACAAATGGCTGGAAGCCATGAAATCCGAGATAGGATCCATGTATGAAAACGAAGTATGGACTTTGACTGACTTGCCCGATGATCGGCGAGCCATAGAAAATAAATGGATCTTTAAGAAGAAGACATACACGGATGGTAATGTAACCATCTATAAAGCTCGGCTTGTCGCTAAGGGTTATAGACAAGTTCAAGGGGTTGACTACGATGAGACTTCCTCACCCGTAGCGAAGCTGAAGTCCGTCCAAATCGTGTTGGCAATTGCCGCATTCTATGATTATGAGATATGGCAAATGGACGTCAAAACGGCATTCCTTAATGGTTTCCTTAAGGAAGAATTGTATATGATGAAGCCGGAAGGTTTTGTCGATCCTAAGAATGCTGACAAGGTGTGCAAGCTCCAACGCTCGATCTATGGGCTGGTGCAAGCATCTCGGAGTTGGAACATTCATTTTGATGAGATGATCAAAGCGTTTGGGTTTACGCAGACTTATGGAGAAGCCTGCATTTACAAGAAAGTGAGTGGGAGCTCTGTAGCATTTCTCATATTGTATGACATATTGTTGATGGGAAATGATATAGAATTCTTGGAAAGCATAAAGGCCTACTTGAACAATTTTTTTTCAATGAAGGATCTTGGAGAAGCTGCTTACATATTAGGCATCAAGATCTATAGAGATGGATCGAGACGCCTCATTGGTCTTTCATAGAGTACGTACCTTGACAAGATATTAAAGAAGTTCAATATGGATCAGTCAAATAAGGGGTTCTTGCCTGTATTGCAAGGTACGAGATTGAGCATGGCTCAATGCCCGACCACGGCAGAAGATAGAGAAAAGATGAGTGTCGTCCCCTATGCCTCGGCCATAGGGTCTATCATGTATGCTATGCTGTGTACCAGACCTGATGTAAACCTTGCTGTAAGTTTGGTAGGAAGGTACCAAAGTAATCCCGGCATGGAACACTGGACAGCGGTCAAGAATATCCTAAAGTACCTGAAGAGGACTAAGGATATTTTTCTCGTTTATGGAGGTGATGAAGATCTCGTCATAAAGGGTTACGTTGATGCTAGCTTCGACACAGATCTGGATGACTCTAAGTAACAAACCGGATACGTGTATATTTTGAATGGTGGGGCAGTAAGCTGGTGCAGTTGCAAGCAAAGCGTTGTGGCGGGATCTACATGTGAAGCGGAGTACATGGCAGCCTCGAAGGCAGCACAAGAAGCAATCTGGGTGAAGGAGTTCATTACCGACCTAGGAGTCATTCCCAATGCATCGGGCCCGGTGACTCTCTTCAGTGACAACACTGGAGCTATTGCCCTTGCCAAGGAGCCCAGGTTTCACAGGAAGACCAGGCATATCAAGCGTCACTTCAGTTCCATTCGTGAAAGTGTTCAAAATGGAGACATAGATATTTGTAAAGTACATACGGACCTGAATGTAACGGATCCGTTGACTAAACCTCTCCCTAGAGCAAAACATGATCAACACCAGAACTCTATGGGTGTTCGATTCATCACAATGTAACTAGACTATTGACTCTAGTGCAAGTGGGAGACTGTTGGAAATATGCCCTAGAGGCAATAATAAAATGGTTATTATTATATTTCCTTGTTCATGATAATTGTCTATTGTTCATGCTATAATTGTGTTATCCGGAAATCGTAATACATGTGTGAATACATAGACCACAACACGTCCCTAGTGAGCCTCTAGTTGACTAGCTCGTTGATCAAAAGATAGTCATGGTTTCCTGACTATGGACATTAGATGTCGTTGATAACGGGATCACATCATTAGGAGAATGGTGTGATGGACAAGACCCAATCCTAAGCATAGCTCAAAGATCGTGTTGTTCGTTTGCTATAGCTTTTTCGAATGTCAAGTATAATTTCCTTAGACCATGAGATTGTGCAACTCCCGGATACCGTAGGAGTGCTTTGGGTGTGCCAAACGTCACAATGTAACTGGGTGACTATAAAGGTGCACTACGGGTATCTCCGAAAGTGTCTGTTGGGTTGGCGCGAATCGAGACTGGGATTTATCACTCCGTATGACGGAGAGGTATCTCTGGGCCCACTCGGTAATGCATCATCATAATGAGCTCAAAGTGACCAATTGGTTGATCACGGGATCATGCATTATGGTACGAGTAAAGTGACTTGCCGGTAATGAGATTGAACGAGGTATTGGGATACCGACGATCGAGTCTCTGGCAAGTAACGTACCGATTGACAAAGGGAATTGTATACGGGATTGATTGAATCCACGACATCGTGGTTCATCCGATGAGATCATTGAGGAGCATGTGGGAGCCAACATGGGTATCCAGATCCCGCTGTTGGTTATTGACCGGAGAGTCGTCTCGGTCATGTCTGTGTGTCTCCCGAACCCGTAGGGTCTACACACTTAAGGTTCAGTGACACTAGGGTTGTTGAGATATTAGTATACGGTAACCTGGAAGTAGTTCGGAGTCCCGGATGAGATCCCGGACGTCACGAGGAGTTCCGGAATGGTCCGGAGGTGAAGATTTATATATTGGAAGTCAAGTTTCGGCCATCGGGAAAGTTTCGAGGGTAATCGGTATTGTACCGGGACCGCCGGATGGGATCCCGGGGGTCCACCGGGTGGGGCCACCTATCCCGGGGGCCCCATGGGCTGAAGTGGGAGGGGAACCAGCCCCTAGTGGGCTGGTGCGCCCCCTTGGGACTCCCCCTGCGCCTAGGGTTGGAAACCCTAGGGGTGGGGGCGCCCCACTTGGCTTGGGGGGCAAGCCACCCCCCTTAGCCGCCGCCCCCCCTTGGAGATCCCATCTCCTAGGGCCGGCGCCCCCCTAGGGGTCCTATATATAATGGGGGAGAGGGAGGGCAGCCAGACCCTAGCCTCTGGCGCCTCCCTCTCCTTCCCGTGACACCTCTCCCTCTCACTGAGCTTGGCAAAGCCCTACCGAGATCACCGTTGCTTCCACCACAACGCCATCGTGCTGTTGGATCTCGATCAACCTCTCCTTCCACCTTGCTGGATCAAGTTGGAGGAGACGTCTTCCCAACTGTACGTGTGTTGAACGCGGAGGTGCCGTCCGTTCGGCGCTAGATCATCGGTCATTTGGATCACGACGAGTACGACTCCATCAACCCCGTTCTCTTGAACGCTTCCGCTCGCGATCTACAAGGGTATGTAGATGCACTCCTCTATCCCTCATTGCTAGATGACTCCATAGATTGATCTTGGTGATGCGTAGAAAATTTTAAAATTCTGCTACGTTCCACAACACATCCAAGCGGCAACCGCAGGAGCCGGGCGTCTTTGAGGAGCGGCTCTTCAAGCCATCAGCTGCGCCACCTCTTTCAAGCACGACCCAGCCTCGGGAGGAGCTCCCCCAGCCTCCGGCCACGGGAGCCCCGACCTGTGGACCGACCTCCGGAGCTCGGCTGCTCTTGGCGCTCGAGCCTCAGGAGGAATGCTGGACCAAGGAATTGAAGGAGTACTTAACGCACGGGACATTGCTGGAAAAGGAAGAGGAGGCGGAGCGCGTGGCTGGGCAAGCCACGGCATACTGTACCCAAGACGACGAGTTATATATGAAACGACCGAATGATGTCACACTGCGCTGCATATCCAGCGACCAAGGAAGGGAGTTGCTGATTGACATACACGTCGGGGACTGTGGACACCACTCGTCATCATGGACCCTCGTCGGCAAAGTGTTCCGCAGTGGATTCTACTGGCCTACAGCACTCAACGACGCAGCCGAGCTGGTGAAGACTTGCGAAGCCTGCCAATTCCACGCCAAGCAAATCCATCAACCAGCTCAGGGCCTTCAAACTATCCGCTCACATGGCCGTTCGCCGTCTGGGGGCTGGATATCCTAGGCACGTTCCCTCGGGCGCCAGGGGGCTACCGTTACCTCTACGTCACCATCGACAAGTTCACCAAGTCGGAGGAAGTGGAAGCCGTCCGTACCATCCCAGCCGGCTCTGCTGTCAAGTTTATCAAGGTCCTCGTGAGCCGCTTCGGGGTCCCCAACTGCATCATCACAGATAACGGTTCACAGTGTACTAGCAACCTCTTCAAAACCTACGGTGCCAACCTTGGAATGCAGATCTGCTACGCTTCGGTGGCCCACCCCAGGAGCAATGGTCAGGCGGAACGTGCTAACACGGAGGTCCTGAGGGGCCTCAAGACCAAGACCTTCAAGAAGAAGCTGGAGGCCTGCGGCAGGGGCTGGCACGATGAGCTCCAGGCCGTACCGTGGTCCATCCGGACCACCAACACCAAGCCAACGGGAGAGACTTCATTCGTCCTTGTCTACGGAGCCGAAGCGATCCTCCCTCACGAGGTCAAGCATCGCTCCGCACGGGTTCTGGCGTTCGACGAAACACAGCAGGACGCCACGGGGGGGATGGACCTCGTGTTAGTGGAGGAACATCGCCACGGAGCTGCGCTGCGGGAGGTGAGGTACCAGCCAGCACTGGGGCGATACCACTGCCGCAACATCCGCTCCAGGACACTCGAGACAGGAGACCTAGTCCTAAGGCGGGTCCTCTCCAGGGAAGGGTTGCATAAGCTTTCACCAATGTGGGAGGGCCCGTTCAAGGTCGTCCACATCTCCAGGCCTGGTGCCGTGCGCTTGGAGACACAAGACGGAGTACCAGTCCAAAACGCCTAGAACATCCAGCACCTCTGGAGGTGTTACCCATAAATCAAGGCCCAGAGCCTGTGAAGCAAGGCCCAGAGCCTGAGAAGCAAGGCCCAGGGCCTGAGAAGCAAGGCCCAGAGCCTGTGAAGCAAGGCCCAGAGCCTGTGAAGCAAGGCCCAGAGCCTGTGAAGAAGGCCCGGTGCCTGTGAAGAATCGCCGCCCATGACACTCTCACGTAATAATGAGTTGGGGCTGTACATGCCTCGGATTCTCAGGGGTGCTGGCCTCAGGCCATGGGGCTCCCGCCCACGCCTAGTGGACAACACTTAGCTCCGCGCTGGTGAGAAGACTTGAAGACTAGATTAGGTGCCGGACGCAGCTTTTCATTTGCTTTCCGTATTTGGTTCCCTTTTCCTTAATCAAAATTTGCTTTTGGCATTCCTTGCTGAGTTGACCCTCTTGCTTCTCGCTGCGTTTTTCCGGCTCGGGTTAGCTCGTGTTCTCTCTCTCTCGCATGCCTCACGAGGGGGCTGGGCAGGTGCCCTCACGAGCATTTTTTCTCCCTCCTCTGCCTTCTCGCGAGCCACCCTTGTTCGAGCCCAAGAGCTGGTGTGCCTCTCCTAGTCCGTGCCCCTCGGGTACCACGATACAAGGCGCGAGGCCAGGACCAGGACGAATGGCAAATCTTGTAACACACTTCCTAACGAGCTTTCGCAGTTCCCCAGCAGATGGAGGCCACCAAGGCAAGATGGGCACGAGGAAATGAGCACCTCGTGAGGAAGAGGGCGTCCCAGATATACCAGGTTAAGTCATCTTTGCATGAAATAACGACTCAACATGCACGATGCCATGATCGAGGAACCATAGTTCGATACACGCCCCCCCCGGGCCCAAACTGGTTACATTCTTGATGCAGGAAAAAGAGTAAAGCAAAAGCAGCGTCACAGCAATCTGCGGAGGCAGGCCCCTAGCGGCACCCCGAACCTAGCCGGATCCTTCTTCGCCCTTCACGGAGGCGCGGAGATGGGATGACCCACTGGCACCTCCAAAGCGGGCGCCGTGGCTGGTCGTGGCCACTGCTGCTGGAGCTGTCACTTGAGGAAGAGCCGCCGTAGCGGGACAAGACGCAGCCGCCCCCGAGGGCAGGCTCGCCCCCATCCTCGTCACGACTGTCCCCGAGACCGAGCACCTCCTCACCATCGTTCGCCTCGGGGCAGCACCCGGCGTAGCGACCATCTTCCCCAAACACCCTCACATAGAGGGTTGATTCGCTGTCGTACTTGAAGTGGAGGGCGCACCGCCGACCCAAGCCGCACGCGCGGGTGAATGTCTGCCAACCGCGGGCCAAGGCTATGTTTCCCGCGGCGGAAGTCGTGACTGCAACCCAAGAGGCCTTGCTGCAGCAACCACCCACGTGCAGCCAGAGCCCGCCTGGACCGGAGGCCAGCAACTCGTTGGCGAAGAAGTGCGGAAGTTGGAGCCGGTTGCCGGCCGGGTTCTCCGACCAGACGACAAACTCCGGCGACACTTCCACCGTGTGGAAGCATGGACGGGGGGGGCACCAAAGCATGCCTCCCCTCATCAGCTGGATCACCGTGGCTGGGACGACCCACTCCACGTGCCACGACGCCACTCCGACAGTGGGCCGCGACAGGGGACGCGGTGTGCTTGCGCGGACGGCCACAACCGTGCTTGGGCGCCGGCGAGCTGGGTCCCTCGCGAGGGGCATTTCCCTTCTCGACGGAGAACTTCCTTCGTGGCACCATTGGTGGCACAACGAGCAAAGAAGCGAGGAAGAATAAGCTAGGAGTGGAGTGAGGAAGAAGAAGCAGCAAGCAAGGAAGAGATGGGCAATGATGGCTCTGCCCGCCCTCCCCATTTATATCAAAAGAAGGCCAACCGGCACCTCCCACCAACGCAGGTAATGATGGTTTCCCTTGCATGTCGCAGGGACTCGTCAAGTAGTGCAGTCGCCGAGGCAGCGTGGGAAAGCGGAGATGCCCACGTCCAATCAACTGCCATGCGTCAACCAAGGCTACAGGCTTTGGGGGCCCACGGTGCTCCATACTTGGCCCTTGGCTTCGCCATGAAGCCAAGCCCGAGTGCACCTTGGGCCCGGGGGCTACTGTCGGCATGCTGGGAATGGGGCTCCCCAGACTTGCCTGCCTGTGGCCCGCTGCATGGCGGAGCCAGCAAGACGTACGGCCCATCTTCACCAAAAAGGCACCCAAGACCCTCGCGAGGGGCCAAGCCTCGCAAGGCGGGCGACACGAGACCTCCTCTCGAGTGGCCTAGTCAGGCAGGCTCACGAGTAGCAGATATATCGAGGCGAGGCGAACCTCACGAGGCTCTTGTGACTTGAGCCATGACGATCGACACCAGGCGGGCGCCAGCACGCCCAGCGTCCTTGTTTCCTCTTTGGTGCAAAGGAGGCTAGCGCAGCCGTGGAGTACCAAGGCCTCGGGCAAATGTTGCCATTTCGGTGCAACAAGACCAAGACCAGAAGGACGGCAAGACGGAGGTCATCGTGGAGCCCAAGACAGCGTCACCACCAGAGCCTTTCGCAGACGGAGACCACCTTTTGTCAGGATGGCTTGTACTAGCTACCCCCTTCAAATTTGCCCACCATTGTTGGCTCCCTTCTCGCTCAATATTTGGGAAGAGGACCAGGGCCTATATAAGTAGGGCTAGCCACCACCATAGATGGGGGGATCGAAAATCGGACGGGGAACAAAGAGACGACATCTTAGATCACTCTCTCACCCACTCAAGTTAGCCACGCACGAGAACACCTCAACTTCAGGAGGCTGTTATTCCCCTTGTATTGTTCATCATCAGCCCAAGAGGCAATCCACTGCCACCACACTGGAGTAGGGTGTTATACCACAACGGTGGCCCGAACCAGTATAAATCTTGTGTCTTTCTGTGTTGCCAGTTCGTCGAGTTCGTCCGCAAGATCTTAGCGAGCTAGGGCGTAGATCGGTAGGAGGGAAAGACTTCGCGCGCACCCTAGTGTTCGAACCTTAAGGGTTTGCCGGAACCCCACATCCGACACATGTATATCAAATATACCTTTCACTTTGCCATCCTTCTTCTCCGCCAAATACTTGGGGCAGTTCTGCTTCTAGTGACCAGACCCTTTGAAATAGAAGCACTCAGTCTCAGGTTTAGGTCCAGACTTGGGTTTCTTCACTTGAGCAGCAACTGGCTTGCTGTTCGTCTTGAAGTTCCCCTTCTTCCCTTTACCCTTTTTCTTGAAACTGGTGGTCTTGTTGACCATCAACACTTAATGCTCCTTCTTGATTTCTACCTCCGCAGCCTTTAGCATTGTGAAGAGCTCCGGAATCATCTTATCCATCCCTTGCATATTATAGTTCATCACAAAGCTCTTGTAGCTTGGTGGCGGTGATTGAAGAACTCTGTCAATGACACTATAATCAAGAATATTACCTCCCAGCTGAGTCAAGTGGTTGTGGTACCCAAACATTCTGAGTATAAGTTCACTGACAAAATTATTCTCCTCCATTTTGCAGCTGTAGAACTTATTGGAGACTTCATATCTCTCAATCTGGGCATTTGCTTGAAATATTAACTTCAACTCCTGGAACATCTCATATGCTCCATGACGTTCAAAACGTAGTTGAAGTACCGGTTCTAATCCGTAAAGCATGGCACACTGAACTATCGAGTAGTCATCAGCTTTGCTCTACTAGGTGTTCGCAACATCTGGCGTTGCTCCTGTAGGAGGTTTGTCACCTAGCAGTGCTTCCAGGACGTAATTCTTCTGTGCAGCAATGAGGATAATCCTCAAGTTACGGACCCGGTCCGTGTTGTTGCTACCATCATCTTTCAACTTAGCTTTCTCTAGGAACGCATTAAAATTCAACAGCACAACAGCATGGGCCATCTATCTATAACAACATAGACTTGCAAAATACTATCAGGTACTAAGTTCATGATAAATTAAAGTTCAGTTAATCAAATTACTTAAGAACTCCCACTTAGATAGACATCTCTCCAATCATCTAAGTGATCACGTGATCCTTATCAACTAAACCATGTCCGATCATGATGAGAGATGGAGTAGTTTTCAATGGTGAACATCACTATGTTGATCATATCTACTATATGATTCACGCTCGACCTTTCGGTGTCAGTGTTCCGAGGCCATATCTGCATATGCTAGGCTCATCAAGTTTAACCCGAGTATTCCGCGTGTGCAAAACTGGCTTGCACCCGTTGTATGTGAACGTAGAGCTTATCACACCCGATCATCACGTGGTGTCTCGGCACGACGGACTGTAGCAACGGTCCATACTCAGGGAGAACACTTATACCTTGAAATTTAGTGATAGATCATCTTATAATGCTACCGTCGAACTAAGCAAAATAAGATGCATAAAGGATAAACATCACATGCAATTAATATAAGTGATATGATATGGCCATCATCATCTTGTGCCTTTGATCTCCATCTCCAAAGCACCGCATGATCACCATCGTCACCAGCTTGACACCTTGATCTCCATCGAAGCATCGTTGTCATCTCATCAACTATTGCTTCTACGACTATCGCTACCGCCTAGTGATAAAGTAAAGCAATTACATGGCGATTGCATTTCATACAATAAAGCGACAACCATATGGCTCGTGCCAGTTGCCGATAACTGTGTTACCAAACATGATCGTCTCATACAATAAAATTTAGCATCATGTCTCGACCATATCACATCACAACATGCCCTACAAAAACAAGTTAGACGTCCTCTACTTTGTTGTCGCAAGTTTTACATGGCTGCTACGGGCTGAGCAAGAACCGTTCTTACCTACGCATCAAAAACCACAACGCGGTATAGTGATTGCTTTTTGATCTTCAGAAAGACCCCTGTTCATTGAATCTGATTCAATTAAAGTTGGAGAAACTGACACCCACCAACCACCGTTGGTAGAACCAGTCTAGCGTAAGTGTACGCGTAATGTCGGTCTGGGCCACTTCATCCAAAAATACCGACGAATCAAGAATCAACTAGTGACGGCAAGCAATATGTATATACCCACGCCCACAACTCCTTTGTATTCTACTCGTGCATATAAAATCTACGCATAAACCTGGCTCGGATGCCACTGTTGGGGAATGCAGTAATTTCAAAAAAATTCCTACGCACACGCAAGATCATGGTGATGCATAGCAACGAGAGGGGAGAGTTTCGTCTACGTACCCTCGTAGACCGTAAGCGGAAGCGTTATGACAACGCGGTTGATGTACTCGTATGTCTTCACGATTGATCGATCCTAGTACCGAAAGTACGGCACCTCCGCGATTTGCACACGTTCAGCTCGGTGATGTCCCATGAACTCACGATCCAGCAGAGTGTCGAGGGATAGCTTCGTCAGCACGACGGCGTGATGACGGTGATGATGATGCTACCGGAACAGGGCTTCGCCTAAGCACCTCTACGATATGACCGAGGTGGATTATGGTGGAGGGGGGCACCACACACGGCTGGAAACAATCAACTTGTGTGTTCTAGGGTGCCCCCTGTGTCGGTGTCAAAACCGACGGATCTCGGGTAGGGAGTCCCGAACTGTGCGTCTAGGATCGATGGTAACAGGAGACGGGGGACATGATGTTTACCCAGGTTTGGGCCCTCTCTATGGAGGTAATACCCTACTTCCTACTTGATTGATCTGGACGAATATGAATATTACAAGAGTTGATCTACCACGAGATCATAATGGCTAAACCCTAGAAGCCTAGCCTGTATGACTATGGTAATGAGTATATCCTTTCTGGACTAACCCCTCCGGTTTATATAGACACCGGGAGGGGAATATAGGGTTACATAGAGTCGGTTACATAAGAAGGAATCTTCATAGTCAGTTGTCAAGCTTGCCTTCCACACCAAGGAGAGTCCAATCCGGACACAGGTACAGTCTTCGGCCTTCATGTCTTCACAACCCATCAGTCCGGCCCATGGATAACAGGCCGGACGCCTGAGGACCCCTTAATCCAGGACTCCCTCAGTAGCTCCTGAACCTGGCTTCAATGACGAGGAGTCCGGCGCGTAGATTGTCTTCGACATTGCAAGGCAGGTTCCCCCTTCCGAACTCCTAGTTGATCTTCAGATGTAATCATTGTATCCGGACTTGTATGCACAACCGCAGAGGACATAATATTTCACGAGTTCAACTCACTGACCACTTTTTGGTAATATGACACCATGGCTGCCCGGCCACTACTTGCAAACTGTTTTAGCCGGCTCGTCGCCCCACGTCCCAACACGTGGTCTTATTGGTGCGTCTTATCCAAGCGGAGATCGTGCCTCCCTTTTTAAGGGATTCCTGTCAACCCGGACATGGGTAACCCAACCGTCGCTTGGGTACAACTCCT
This sequence comes from Triticum urartu, assembly GCF_056163025.1. Taxonomy (NCBI): domain Eukaryota; kingdom Viridiplantae; phylum Streptophyta; class Magnoliopsida; order Poales; family Poaceae; genus Triticum; species Triticum urartu. Next base: position 686,356,011 of record NC_141874.1, read on the forward strand.
TGGAAACAAGCAGGTGTTTGAGGCCCAAGAGGAGACGTTTGATATTCGCAGCCTTTATATAGGGGTACAGACCCGTCTTTTTCTTCCACGCTTTCCTCTTTCTCAACCCCTGCTACCCCGAGTTCCAACACCCGGGTTTCGGTCGCCACCAGCCCCAATCATGTCTGGATCCAGCCGTCAAGGCTGGTGGGTAGCTTCTTCTGTTGCAGAGGAAGACATTGCAAAGCTTCGGGCGGTGAGGTACCTGACCGCTGAAATCTATCATCGGCTTCCCGCCGAGGGGCAGGTTATTCCCACCCCTAGATCCGGTGACAAGGTCGTGTTCGTGTCCCACTTCCTCCACAGGTTGGGGTTTGAACTTAAACCTTCGTCTGAGGGCTCATGTTCTATTACGGGCTAGACTTTCACGATTTTCCCCGGACTTTATTCTTCTCATCTCGGTGTTTATCGTCACGTGTGAAGCCTTCCTCCGAACTCCTCGCACTTCAGCTTGTGGCTCAAGACCTTCGATGTGAAGCCGCAAGTGGTAGAGGGGGAGCAGGCCGAGTGCAGCGGCGCTATAGTGAGCAAGCTTGCTAGCGCCGTTTGGCTGAAAGGATCCTTCGCCAAATCTTCCAATCTATGGCAGCAGGGGTGGTTCTATATCACCGAGCCCCACGGCTCCAAGTGGGCAACTGCGCCCGCATTCCGATCTAGCCCCCCAATTCAGCTTGCATCGTGGATTAACAAGGGGCTGGATTGGGGATCAACGAATGATGTGCGAACTCTGCAAAGTCGCATCCGAACCCGTGGCTCCAAGTAATGCTAGTTCTTCGGACACTCCCGTGCCAGCGACGGCCTCTCCGCCTGTGGGAGTTCAATCCAGAAGGGCCGCGAACTCTTCAACACTACTTCGGCACCACAGACGAAGGAATGTGGAGATTATTCTTCGTGAAACAAAGACAATGGCCGGACACCAGCGAAGATGTTGGCCTAGACTGTAACCATCCGGATACCCCGGTAAGTACCCGTTTACCAAATACATTATAGTCAGATACCCAGTGGCAAGATACCAACATTATCATCCTTTTTCAGGGCTGGATAAAGAAGGTGGAACGGATTAGGTGTCTGGCTCCCCTTCCCGAAGAATCAGCTACTCCTGTGTTAACAAGGATGCTGGCCTCGGCGCCATACCAGGCACCAGCACGGGAGGGCGAGAAGACCCAAGATAAACTTGGTTCCGGAGGTAAGTCGGACACTGAGTCCGGGGAAATCAACCTTTCCTCGCCCGAAGATGGAGGCGGAGAAGGACCCAGTATCCCTTCTCCAAACAGGAGGAAAAGCGCCACCTCCGAAAATTGGGAGGGGCGGTCTTCCAAGAAGGGCAAGATGCCAGCGTTGATCAGCTTGGGTTTGGAAAGCGATGCCGTTGAGCAGCCCCAATAGGGGGACAACCCCTCGGCCAAACTGTAAGAGAATCCGGAGTACTTTGATAGCTCCCCGCTCCGTTATTGTTACCGAAGATACGTGTAACATATTTATGCATTTTTACAGGTCGGCGTAGAATTTTTCTTGGCGATCCTCTTCTTCGGGGAGTCTCCTCCCAGAGATGACGGAGGGCGAGACGCCTCCTTCGACCTCCTCCCCAATAAGGTGGATGACTCTGAAGTGTCATCACGGAGGGTTCCTTTTGACCAGGGGACAAAAGAGGCAGTACCCAAAGGTGGACCTCCGACCATCCGGGATTCCGGGGCTGATGATAACAAAGGCCCCGGACTGTCTGGTTCACAGCCGACAGTGATTTTGGAGACGGGTGAGCAGATTCCTTCAAAGCATGATTGTACTTTTGGAGCAGCTTCCGGAGACCTAGGGACTCCAGATATGTTGCGGGACATGTTGCGGAAAGCATCTGTCTCGGGGGAACAGTGTACCTTGATGGGTACAGTGATTGAAAAGATTTGGTCTGCGAAGAGTGAATTAAATGAAGCCTTCATGAGCCTACTGAAGGTCTTCGAGGTTTGTGACATTATGTTTTCAACTATGTTTCATTTGCAAAGATGCGCCCGTGTATAGGTAGTAGCCCCTGATACTCGGGTTGGCTTCCGCTGGGAAGCAAAACGGAGGATCGAAAATGATCGTTTTGAGGACTAACCTGATCAACTTTGAACACATGCTGCTTCCCCCTTGGCCGCTTTCTGGACTATGGAAATTGCCGATTTGCAGCGGAAGCTTGATGTGGCAGGGGATGATCTTGCTTTAATTAATATGCGTCTTGACGAGTTGCAAGGTATGTATTCGGGGCAATCCTCATAAATTTTTGTGGTATAAGCATGATGCTGAGATGTAGATGTTGTAATATGCATGGCTGCAGATGGTGCTACCACCATTGAAGTTCTTCAAGCGGAGCTGGCCCGAGCCAAGGAGCGGGGCCCGTCGTAGTAATGCTACTGCTGAAAAGGCATCAGCTGAATTAAAAGCCGAACAAGCTGCACGGCGCCAAGATGACGATAATATATCCACTATGACGCTCGAACTGGAGAATGCTATCGGCCGGTGTTAATTTCTGGAGAAGGAGAGTAAATCCTTAACGGCTGATCTGGACAGGGCCTTACAAGAGGCTAGAGCAGCGCAGTCGGAATTTAGAGCAGCCCGGGAGGAGGTTCGACAGGCGAGGGAGATTGCGGCTGGGAAGCCCTTTCTGCTGCAAACTAAGTTCGGTGACCCGAACTATGCCCAGCTTAACCAAGTATGAAGTTCTCCGGATGAGTTCTTGGACTTGCCGAAGAGTTCTGCCGATGCAGCGCAGTATTACCAAGCGTGAGATGGATATGCAACGGAGAAGCTTTTTTGGTCGCAGTTTTGGCGCATCAAAGCTCCCTCCGGTGCTCAATGAACAGATGTCCCAATGGGCCGAACTTCATAGGATATCCGGCGCTGCCATGAAGGATGTCGTAATCCGGTTGTGGCCAGCCGAGCCTGTTCCGAATAGCTATTTTGGTTTGGTGTAGAGGCTTGTTGATGCAGTGCCGCGTATCAATGCTATGAAGCGATCATCGTGCATTGAGGGTGCGCGGATGGCTTTTGCCCGAGTCAAAACATTCTGGGGGAAGATGAAGGCCATCGATGTTGCGACGAAGAGTCCACCCAATGGCAAGGACCGCCCGGAACTGGAGCATTATTTTGAAGACGTCCTAGAGGCCGCCCACTTTGTAGAGGGTCAGTGCTCTAAAGACATAACGTTCGAGTGAGGTGTATGAAAATTGTAAAAGACAATTTTTATAGTTAATCTATTTATGTTTTGCTTGAAAGCTTGAATTCCTCCTGTGCGGCCGTTTTGATATAATCTGAAAGTTTTCTAGTCGCCAGCTTCAGCCCCCTCGTAGGAAGTACGGGGGTGTTCAGAAAGGCATTTAATCACTCCTTATCCAATGTCTTGGTCCATGAAGGAGGTGATAATGTGGCGAACCAGGCAATCAGGCTATAGGGCATTAACACTTTCACTTAGCCATAGGAGTTTTATTGTGGGTCTACGACATAGCCCTAGGTATGTATGCGGCATATGGTGCCTTACATATTTGATCTGAAAAAGATCCCTCGTGTGACACGGAGAATCGCTAAAGATTCCAAGAAGTAGTCAAGTGGTTGACCAGCTCACGCCACATCATGACAGTCAGTTTTCGGCTTTCTCTACTAAGGTGCTCGTCCGGTTTAGACCAGGGCACAATCGCAATAGTTCTCCCTTTACTACCGTAGCCGATGGAGCGGAACGTAGGGTAGCAAGCACAGGAGCCGGGCAACCCAACTATTGACCCAAGACAATGATTTGAAGTTGATGCTTATAAGGCCAAACTTGCGACGCCGAAGTATGCTATAGAGCTGTTCGGACTTTTACTGGCAACTCATTTGTTCCCACACCAAGCCCCTGGCATGTTATGCCAAGGTATTTCTATGAAATAACCTTAGGAGCCATATTTGTTGGGGAAACAATTCGGATGATTAGTTCGGATATTGTTTAATGGGAACTGAGTGATATGCTAATGATTAATTATGATATATATGTAAAAGCCATCCTCCCGGCTATTTGACATGCTCGGGGTTGGAGGCGGAGGAACAGGCATAGTACAGGCTCGAGAAATAGAGAGTGCGGTCTACAAAAAGTTATTTTGGACCTCCTGTCGCACGTCTACACCGCCAGTCCTCGGTGGGGGGAATCCTTGATGGAAATAGCCCTTTAGCTGAGTGTACGGGTCCGGACTCCAATAGAGCCAGTTTCCGATATTTATCCTATTCGTCACCTGTTTTTTAAAGGATAGTGAAGGAAGAAATAAAATGAAAATAAATAATAATAAAAAAGGTTACTAGAGTGCTTCCAGGCTTGTCCATATTGTGCTTCCGCCAATGCCCATGGTATCTTGATGCGTAATGATGTATGCGCGGTACAAACTTTGTAGGTGTACGGAGTGGGCGGCGGAAGCCGGGTTGCTATTTCCGTTCTAGGAGTAGCTGATCCTCGGGTGGAGACTGCTTCTGACCCCCGGTGTTTCGTTGGTGAACCTTTTCGTCATCCCTATCGCTTGGCGGCCTCCTCCCCCTATGTTCGGCGTTGAGCTTGTCGGCCTGTTTAAAGACCCATCAGTTTCTGTTGGTATGATTAGCTGGTTTATCGGGGTCGCCATGAATCTGGCAGGGTCGGTCCAATATCCTATCCAGGTTGGATGGTTTGTCTCGATTCACCTTGAATGGCTTCTTCCACTGACCGGGCTTGGGATTGCTGAATTCGGCGTTGACCGCTGTGTCGCCTGATCTTTCATTGTCATTGCGACTGTTGTTTTTACTTCCTCGTGGCTTGCCGTTGCCGTCTCGGATTTCGGAGGTGCCCTGGTTGCTGGCGTTATTGCTTCTACAAGCGAGCCAGCTGTCTTCTCCCGCGCAAAAGTGGGTCATCAGAGCAGTAAGGGCTGTCTTGGATTTAGGTCCTTCTTGGCCGAGGTGGCATGCAAGCCATTCGTCCCGAACGTGTGTCTGAAAGCCGCAAGGGCTTCCGCGTCCAGACAGTTGACGATTTGGTTCTTTTTGACTAAGAACCGAGTCGAGAGCTCCCTGGCTGATTCTTCGGGATGTTGGACAATGTGACTTAGGTCATTGGCATCCAGTGGCCGGACATGTGTTCCTCGGAAGTTATCGAGGAAGGTCTCTTCCAAGTCCTCCCATCTGCCTATGGAGTTTTCAGGCAGGCTGTTTAACCAGTACCGAGCTGGCCCTTTTAGTTTTAGTGGGAGGTATTTAATGGCGTGGAGGTCGTCCCCATGGGCCATGTGGATGTGGAGGATGAAATCTTCTATCCATACCGTGGGATCGGTTGTCCCATCGTATGATTCAATATTGACAGGTTTAAATCCTTCGGGGAATTCATGATCCATTACTTCGCTGGTGAAGCAAAGCAGGTGTGCGGTGCCTCTATATTGGGCCACACTGCGATGTAACTCCGAAAGAGTCCCTTTGCAGTTTTCAGATCGGGCGTGGCGAGGTTTGACACGTCCGAATAGGTAGCCATCGTCGCGTGTCGAAGCATGCTTTTGCGATCCGTAGATCGGTCTTGCGTTTCCTACTCTATTGCCCAAATCCCTCTGCATGTTGTCCGGGTAATCGTGACCTGCGTTGTTCTTGCCTTTATGGTGAGGTGGGGCGGTCTGGTGTTCGGCTTGCGTTGCCTCTTTATCTGGACAGAGTTGTCAGCGACCTGCCGCATTGTGTGACGATGGTATGGGCTCCAACGCCCCGTCATTGGACTGGTATAGCGATATGTGCTTTGGGTAGCTTTTGGTTAGGCCACTAAGGCCGTATTCTTCAGCGACCAGGACATCGGTCCATCTGTCATTGAGTAGGTCTTGGTCAGCTTGAAGGTGCTGCTTCTTCTTTTTCAGGCTCGTTGTCGTAGCTATCAGCCTGCGCTTGAAGCACTCCTGCTCGAGGGGCTCTTCAGGGACGGTGAAGTCTTCGTCGCCGAGGCTTACCTCATCTTCGAAGAGCGGAAGGTAGTTGTCATCCTCCGAACCGTCGCTGGGCGGGGCCTGTTCATCGGGGCTGGCTTGCCCGTTTTCCTGTTCCTCCTGCTCTGATATTGCTCCCACAGGGTCTTCATTGCTTTCGTTGCTGCGGCATTACTTGGGGCGGCGTTTGGGGCGCCGGAACTTAGACTGTGTCTCAGGAGTTTTAACACGATCACCCTTGTCCTTGCCGCGAGGCTTTTTAAGTGTATCGATCATGTACACATCATATGAAGGGGTGGCCGTCCCACGCCTGATGACCGGCGGGTCTTGGCCTTGCTCCTTATCGGCATTGTCGCCTATGCCGTCAATGTCTTCGGATCCACAAGCGGGCATGTCGGTTAAGTCCTCGACAGTGGCTATGAAGTGGGCGGCGAGTGGGAAGCGAAATTTCACATCATCGGCCTCTGGGTCGAACCGAACATAGTTCGGCTGTGAGTCCTTCTCCAAGGACAAGTTCTTTAAATAGTTTAGCACATCACCCAAAGGTGAGTGCTAGAAGATGTCTGCGGCGCTAAATTCAAAAATCGATAACCGATCCAGCTTGGTGTCCGCAGGCGTGCCCGGTCTGGAACATATAGCCGGAGACGAGTCCGGAGTTCCATTGACGCAAATATTGCGCGGTGCCGAGCCCATGTGCGGCTCTAACTCCATGGACTCTCTGGCCTCGGATGGCACGATCTGCTCCGGTTCTAAGGCCGTTGCGGCAAGAGGGACCATCTCCTGGATGTGATCTGATGACAGATTTAAGTCATGTTCATCGGGGCGAGGGGGAGCGACCGTTGCGGTCTCAAATCCATTGAAGATCAAGTCTCCACGGATATCCGTGACATAGTTCAAGTTTCCAAATCTGACCTGGTGGCCAGGGGCATAGCTATCGATCTGCTCCAGATGGCCAAGCGAGTTGGCCCGCAGTACGGAGCCGCCAAACACAAAAATCTGTCCGGGGAGGAAGGTTTCTCCTTGGACAGCGTCACCATATATGATTGAAGGGGCCATCGAACCTTTCGTTGACAGCATAGTGGAACTCTCAAACAAAGCACCAATGTCGGTGCCAAAACCGTCGGATCTCGGGTAGGGGGTCCCGAACTGTGCGTCTAGGATCGATGGTAACAGGAGACGGGGGACATGATGTTTACCCAGGTTCGAGCCCTTTCTATGGAGGTAATACCCTACTTCCTGCTTGATCGATCTTGATGGATATGAATATTACAAGAGTTGATCTGCCACAAGATCGTAATGGCTAAACCCTAGAAGCCTAGCCTGTATGACTATGGTAATGAGTATATCCTTTCCGGACTAACCCCTCCGGTTTATATAGACACCGGGAGGGGAATCTAGGGTTACATAGAGTCGGTTACATAAGAAGGAATCTTCATAGTCGGTTGTCAAGCTTGCCTTCCATGTCAAGGAGAGTCCAATCCGGACACAGGTACAGTATTCGGCCTTCATGTCTTCATAGCCCATCTGCCCGGCCCATGGATAACAGGACGGATGCCCGAGGACCCCTTAATCCAGGACTCCCTCACCCTGCCGCCGTATATAAAGGAGAAAGGGGGGAGGCCGGCCGGCCCTTGGAGCGTGCTAGGAGAGGAGGAGTCCTCCTCCTAGTAGGAGTAGGACTCCCCTTTTGTCGGTGTACAAAAGTAGGGGCTCTCCTTTTGACCCCTTTACTTGTGCATGGGCAGTCAGAGCCCCATGCCGCAGCCACACTTAACAGGGCAGAGGAGGGAAGCCGGAGAGAAGCCTAAGCACAAGACAACCAAGGCGACGCCAAGGCCAGAAGCGCATGAGGGCAAGAGGGCGAGCTGTACTCCCTCGGGAAGGTCTTTGCCGAGCCCCCCCCCCCCCCGCAGCCCCAGCAAGAGCCTTGTCGAGGCAACTTGCCCGAGGCCAGCGGAGTGAGCCACCCTTGAGCCCACCGGCTCCAACCCAACCAACTGCATTGGAACCAAGGCTCAGGAGGAGCCTCTATGGTGGCATGCAAATCTTCATCAATCTCATAAACATATGAGTTCAGATGAGGACCAGAAGACGGTGACCCTCTCTAGGATCCTAGCCGAGGAAATCCACAAGACCCCCGGCAAGACCCTTGCCGGGGATGACGGCCACGCCACGGAAAGACCCTTGCCGGGCCCCCGGCAAGACCCTTGCCGAGGGTGCCAGCAGGGCCACTGCCAGGCCCGCACCAGCCAAGACTCCGCCACCAGTCAAGACTCTACCGCTGTTCGCATGTAGCTGCCAGCCCAACCAGCTGGGCAGGCACCTGCGTGGCAACATGCGGCTTCCAGGCCAAATGAGCAAGCATCTGCGTGGCGGCATGCAGATCTGCATGAAGGCCCTACCATTGTGCCACCTCAGCTGCCTGCCTGCCTACATGACACTTCATGCATCGCTAGCCTGGGCGCGTGTCGAAGCGAGGCGGAGCGGCGACGGATGGGACAAGCCTCGTTCTCGTCCCCGATAAAGCTACTGGACAACTATGTAGCGCATTGAATGCGCTTTGTCCAGTAATGCCGTGCAATAAGCTCGCGCACTATAGGCCTTTCCACCTCCTGTGTGCCACTGTGACAGCCCCTCTTTCCTTTAAAAGGAGGCCCGAGGCGACTAGGATAGGGATTCGACTTTTTGGAAGGGCATGACTACCGTAGCTAGTTTAGAAAGCTCAAGAACACTCAATACATCCACCAAAGCAGGACTAGGGTTTTTACACATCCTTGCGGCCCGAACCTGGGTAAACGATCTTTGTGCTTGCTCATAAACCTGCTCTTCTCACGACCCCGCGCCCACTGACCGTAGAAGGGATCCCAGTGATCCCATAGGTGTCGTTCCCACCGACATCTTTGGCGTGCCAGGTTGGGGACCCTTAGTTGTGCGAATCTGGTCTAGCAGTTAGCCTAGCAGTTCTTTGTCGCCATGGCTCCCAAGAAGAAGGCGACCACGGTGGTCGGTTCGTCGGGAGCCGGACGACCCGTACCAGTGCGGGCGAGCAACGGGCCGGTCGCGGACAGAACCCGAGGCGCGACCCGCGAGCACCAACATCGCTCTGGCAGTCAGAGCCTGGCGAGTGGCGTCGTTCGTGCACAAGGCGACGGGCCACACGCCGCGAAATACAAAGACGGAGCTGGCCCCCAGACGGCACGGGACCCTCCGGGGGCGTTGCCGTACTACCTGCGGGCGGCGCGGCGACCTCCAAGACGCCCACTCCGACGCCCATAGTGCGTTCTTCCCAAGTTTTGCGCGACGAGCAGTGTCACCACACCGGTGACCCTCGACGCCACCGTGGGAAGAGTCCTGTGCGTCATCCGCGGGACGAAGGAGGCCAGCATGCCCGCCGAAGTGCTGGCGAGGACGGCGCACAGCCGCTGGGCCATGACAGAGCTCCTTCTAACGTGGTTAGAAGTAGAAGCACGCCACGGTGCACGCATCTTTCGCCGCCACCCACGCCAACAGAAGCCTTATCGTGCGCGCAGCTGCTCCTTGCTACCTCTTGAGCACTGCGTTGGTTTTCCCTTGAAGAGGAAAGGGTGATGCAGCAAAGTAGCGTAAGTATTTCCCTCAGTTTTTGAGAACCAAGGTATCAATCCAGTAGGAGGCTACGCGCGAGTCCCTCGCACCTGCACAAAAAAATAAATCCTCGCAACCAACGCGATAAGGGGTTGTCAATCCCTACATGGTCACTTACGAGAGTGACATCTGATAGATATGATAAGATACTATTTTTGGTATTTTTATGATAAAGATGCAAAGTAAAATAAAAGGCAATAAAAATAACTAAGTATTGGAAGATTGATATAATGGAAAATAGACCCGGGGGCCATAGGTTTCACTAGTGGCTTCTCTCGAGAGGATAAATATTCACGGTGGGTAAACAAATTACTATTGGGCAATTCACAGAATTGAGCATAGTTATGAGAATATCTAGGTACGATCATGTATATAGGCATCACGTCCGAGACAAGTAGACCGACTCCTGCCTGGATCTACTACTATTACTCCACACATCGACCGCTATCCAGCATGCATCTAGAGTATTAAGTTCATAAGAATAGAGTAATGCTTTAAGCAAGATGACATGATGTAGAGGGATAAATTCATGCAATATGATAAAAAACCCATCTTGTTATCCTCGATGGGAACAATACAATACGTGCCTTGCTGCCCCTACTGTCACTGGGAAAGGACACCGCAAGATTGAACCCAAAGCTAAGCACTTCTCCCATTGCAAGAAAGATCAATCTAGTAGGCCAAACCAAACTGATAATTCGAAGAGACTTGCAAAGATAACCAATCATACATAAAAGAATTCAGAGAAGATTCAAATATTCTTCATAGATAAACTTGATCATAAACCCACAATTCATCGGTCTCAACAAACACACCGCAAAAGAAGATTACATCGAATAGATCTCCACGAGAGAGGGGGAGAACTTTGTATTGAGATCCAAAAAGAGAGAGAAAGCCATCTAGCTAATAACTATGGACCCGAATGTCTGAGGTAAACTACTCACACTTCATCGGAGAGGCTATGGTGTTGATATAGAAGCCCTCCATGATCGATGCCTCCTCCAGCGGAGCTCCGGAACAGGCCCCAAGATGGGATCTCATGGATACAGAATGTTACGGCGGTGGAATTAGGTTTTTGGCTCCTTTTCTGATCGTTTGGGGGTACGTAGGTATATATAGGATGAAGGAGTACATCGGTGGAGCAACATGGGGACCACGAGGGTGGAGGGCGCGCCTGGGGAGGGGGGGCTAGGCGCGGCCCTACCTCGTGGCTTCCTGGTAGCTTTCTTGATGTAGGATCCAAGTCCTTTGGATCATGTTCGTTCCGAAAATCATGTTCCCGAAGGTTTTATTCCGTTTGGACTCTGTTTGATATTCTTTTTCCGTGAAACTCCGAAATAGGCAAAATACATTAATTCTGGGATGGGCCTCCGGTTAATAGGTTAGTACCAAAAATAAAATAAAAGTGAATAATAAATCCCAATATTTTCCAAAACAGAAGATAATATAGCATGGAGCAATCAAAATTATAGATATGCTGGAGACGTATCAAGCATCCCCAAGCTTAATTCCTGCTCGTCCTCGAGTAGGTAAATGATAAAAATAGAATTTTTGATGTGGAATGCTACTTGGCATAATTTAAATGTAATTCTTCTTAATTGTGGTATGAATATTCAGATCCGAAAGATTGAAGATAAAAGTTTAATATTGACATAAAAATAATAATACTTCAAGCATACTAACTAAGCAATTATGTCCTCTCAAAATAACATGGCCAAAGAAAGTTCATCCCTACAAAATCGTATAGTTTAGTCATGCTCCATTTTTGTCGCACAATAATGCTCCCATCATGCACAACCCTGATGACAAGCCAAGCAATTGTTTCATACTTTAGTAATCTCAAACTTTTTCAACCTTCACGCAATACATGAGTGTGAGCCATGGATATAGCACTATGGGTGGAATAGAATATGATGACGGGGGTTACGTGGAGAATACAAAAAAGGAGAAAGTCTCACATCAACGAGGCTAATCAATGAGCTATGGAGATACCCATCGATTGATGTCAATGTAAGGAGTAGGGATTTCCATGCAACGGATGCACTAGAGCTATAAATATATGAAAGCTCAACAAAATAAACTAAGTGGGTGTGCATCCAACTTGCTTGCTCACGAAGACCTAGGGAACTTGAGGAGGCCCATTGTTGGAATATACAAGCCAAGTTCTATAATGAAAAATTCCTACTAGTATATGAAAGTGACAAAACAAGAGACTCTCTATCATGAAGATTATGGTGCTACTTTGAAGCACAAGTGCGGAAAAAAGGATAGTAGCATTGTCCCTTTTATTTTTTATTTGACCTTTCCCCTTTTTTATTTGGCCTTTCTATTTTTTATCTGGGACAATGCTCTATTAATGATGATCATCACACTTCTATTTATTTACAACTCAAAGATTACAATTCGATACTAAAACAAAGTATGACTCTACATGAATGCCTCTGGCGGTGTACCGGGATACGCAATGAACCAAGAGTGACATGTATGAAAGAATTATGAACGGTGGCTTTGCCACAAATACTATGTCAACTACATGATCATGCAAAGCAATATGACAATGATGAACGTGTCATGATAAACGGAATGGTGGAAAGTTGCATGGCAATATATCTCGGAATGGCTATGGAAATGCCATAATAGGTAGGTATGGTGGCTGTTTTGTGGAAGATATAAGGAGTTTTACGTGTGAAAGAGCGTATCATATCACGGGGTTTGGATGCACCGGCGAAGTTTGCACCAACTCTCAATGTGAGAAAGGGCAATGCACGGTACCGAAGAGGCTAGCAATGATGGAAAGGTGAGAGTGCGTATAATCCATGGACTCAACATTAGTCATAAAGAACTCACATACTTATTGCAAAAATCTACAAGTCATCAAAAACCAAGCACTACGCGCATGCTCCTAGGGGGATAGATTGGTAGGAAAAGACCATCGCTCGTCCCCGACCGCCACTCATAAGGAGGACAATCAAAAGAACACCTAATGTTTCAAATTTGTTACATAACATTTACCATACGTGCATGCTAAGGGACTTGCAAACTTCAAAACAAGTATTTCTCAACTTCACAACTACTCAATTAGCACAACTTTAATATCACTACCTCCATGTCTCAAAACAATCATCAAGCATCAAACTTCTCTTAGTATTCAACACACTCAGAAGAAAGTTTTTACTAATCTTGAATATCTAGCATATTAGGATTATTTAAGCAAATTACCATGATATTTAAGACTCTCAAAATAATCTAAGTCAAGCATGAGAGATCAATAGTTTCTATAAAACAAATCCACCATCGTGCTCTAAAAGATATAAGTGAAGTACTAGAGCAAAACTATATAACTCAAAAGATATAAGTGAAGAACATAGAGTATTCTAATAATTTACGAATCATGTGTGTCTCTCTCAAAAGGTGTGTAAAGCAAGGATTATTGTGGTAAACTAAAAAGCAAAGACTCAAATTAAACAAGACGCTCCAAGCAAAACACATATCATGTGGTGAATAAAAATATAGCTTCAAGTAAGGTTACCGATGGAAGTAGACGAAAGAGGGGGTGCCTTCCGGGGCATCCCCAAGCTTTGGCTTTTAGGTGTCCTTATATTATCTTGGGGTTGCCATGGGAATCCCCAAGCTTAGGTTCTTGCCACTCCTTGTTCCATAATCCATCAAATCTTTACCCAAAACTTGAAAACTTCACAACACAAAACTTAAAGTAGAAAATCTCTTGAGCTCCATTAGCAAAAGAAAACAAAACACCACTTCAAGGTACTGTAATGAACTCATTTTTTATTTATATTGGTGTTAAACCTACTGTATTCCAACTTCTCTATAGTTTATAAACTATTTTACTAGCCATAGATTCATCAAAATAAGCAAACAACACACGAAAAACAGAATCTGTCAAAAACAGAACAGTCTGTAGTAATCTGTAGCTAACGCAAGATCTGGAACCCCAAAAATTTAACATAAATTTCAGGACGTGAGGAATTTATCTATTAATCATGTGCAAAAATAATTAACTAAATAGGACTTTCCAAATAAAAATGGCAGCAGTTCTCGTGAGCGCTAGAGTTTCTGTTTTTTTACAGCAAGATTAACAAGACTTTCCCCAAGTCTTCCCAACGGTTCTACTTCGCACAAACACTAATTAAACACAAAAAACACAACCAAAACATAGGCTAGATAAATTATTTATTACTAAACAGGAGCAAAAAGCAAGGAATAAAAATAAAATTGGGTTGCCTCCCAACAAGCGCTATCGTTTAACGCCCCTAGCTAGGCATAAAAGCAAGGATAGATTTAGGTTTTGCCATGTTTGGTAGGCAATCCATAAGTGCCTCTCATAATAGATTCATAAGGTAATTTTATTTTCTTTCTAGGGAAGTGTTCCATGCCTTTCCTTAACGGAAATTGGAATCTAATATCCCCTTCCTTCATATCAATAATTGCACCAATCGTTCTAAGGAAAGGTCTACCAAGAATAATAGGACATGAAGGATTGCAATCTATATCAAGAACAATAAAATATGTGGGCACATAATTCCTATTTGCAACAATAAGAGCATCATTAATTCTACCCATAGGTTTATTGATATTCGAATCTGCAAGGTGCAAGTTTAAAGAGCAATCATCAAAATCATGGAAACCTAACCAATCGCACAAAATTTTGGGAATCGTGGAAACACTAGCACCCAAATCACACAAAGCACAGCATTCATAATCTTTAATTCTAATTTTAGTAGTAGGTTCCCACTCATCATAAAGTTTTCTAGGGATAGAAACTTCCAACACAAGCTTTTCTTCATAAGATTGCATCAAACCGTCAATGATATGTTTAGTGAAAGCTTTATTTTGACTATAAGCATGAGGAGAATTTAGCACGGATTGCAAAAAGGAAATACAATCTATCAAAGAGCAATTATCATAATTAAATTCCTTGAAATCCAAAATAGTGGGTTCATCAATATTTAAAGATTTGATTTCTTCAATCCCACTTTTATCAATTTTAGCATCAAGATCTAAAAACTCCGAATTCTTGGAACACTTTCTAGGTAAAGGTGGATCATATTCAGTCCCATCATTATCAATATTCATATTTCAAAACAAAGATTTAATAGGGGACACATCAATAACTTTTAGATCTTCATCTTTATTATCATGGAAACTAGAAGAACACGCTTTAATAAAGCAATCTTTCTTAGCACACATCCTAGCTTCTTTCTTTGCACTCATCAATGGAAATTCTCATGGCTTTGAGGGACTCATTTATATCATGCTTAGGAGAAATAGATCTAAGTTTCAAAGAATCAACATCAAGAGAAATTCTATCCACGTTCCTAGCCAACTCATCAATCTTGAGCAATTTTTCTTTAATCAAAGCATTGAAATTCTTTTGCAAAGTAATAAATTCATTAATATTGGATTCAAAATCAGAGGGCATCTTATTAAAATTTCCATAATAATTGTTGTAGGAATTACCATAATTATTAGAGGAATTACTAGGATACGGCCTAGGATTAAAGTTTCCTCTATACGCGTTCTTACCAAAATTATTCCTTCCAACAAAATTTACATCCATAGATTCATTATTATTCTCAATCAAAGTAGACAAAGGCATATCATTAGGATCAGAAGAAACACTTTTATTAGCAAATAATTTCATAAGTTCATCCATCTTTCCACTCAAAACATTAATTTCTTCTATTTCATGCACTTTCTTATTAGTAGATCTTTTAGTGTGCCATTGAGAATAATTAACCATAATATTATCTAGGAGTTTAGTAGATTCTCCTAAAGTGATTTCCATAAAAGTGCCTCCCGCTACCGAATCCAAAAGGTTTCTAGAAGCAAAATTCAACCCGGCATAAAAAATTTGTATAATCATCCACAAATTCAAACCATGCGTGGGGAAATTATGTATCATTAATTTCATCCTCTCCCAAGCTTGTGCAACATGTTCATGATCAAGTTGCTTAAAATTCATAATATCGTTTCTAAGAGAGATAATCTTAGCGGGAGGAAAATACTTAGAGATAAAAGCATCTTTGCACTTATTCCATGAATCAATACTATTTTTAGGCAAAGACGAAAACCAAGCTTTAGCACGATCTCTAAGCGAAAAAGGAAATAGCTTCAATTTAACAATATCATTGTCCACATCTTTCTTCTTTTGCATATCATATAAATCAACGAAGCTATTTAGATGGGTAGCGGCATCTTCGCTAGGAAGGCCGGAAAACGGATATTTCATGACAAGATTTAGCAAGGCAGCATTAATTTCACAAGATTCAGCAGCAGTAAGAGGAGCAATCGGAGTGCTAATAAAATAATTGTTGTTGGTATTGGTAAAGTCACACAATTTAGTGTTATCTTGAGCCATCGTGACATGCAAGAAATCCAACACACAAGCAAACAAGAAATGGGCAAAAAGAGGCAAATAGAGAAAGAGAGGGAGGATAGAGAGAGATGGCGAATAAAACGGCAAGGGTGAAGTGGGGGAGAGGAAAACGAGAGGCAAATGGCAAATAATGTAATGCGGGAGATAAGGGTTGTGATGGGTACTTGGTATATTGACTTTTGCGTAGACCTCCCCGACAACGGCGCCATAAATCCTTCTTGCTACCTCTTGAGCACTGCGTTGGTTTTCCCTTGAAGAGGAAATGGTGATGCAGCAAAGTAGCATAAGTATTTCCCTCAATTTTTGAGAACCAAGGTATCAATCCAGTAGGAGGCTACGCGGGAGTCCCTCACACCTGCACAAACAAATAAATCCTCGCAACCAACGCGATAAGGGGTTGTCAATCCCTACAAGGTCAGTTACGAGAGTGAGATCAGATAGATATGATAAGATAATATTTTTGGTATTTTTATGATAAAGATGCAAAGTAAAATAGAAAGCAATAAAAATAACTAAGTATTGGAAGATTGATATAATGGAGAATAGTCCCAGGGCCATAGGTTTCACTAGTGGCTTCTCTCGAGAGCATAAGTATTCATGGTGGGTAAACAAATTACTGTAGAGCAATTGACAGAATTGAGCATAGTTGTGAGAATATCTAGGTATGATCATGTATATAGGCATCACGTCCGACACAAGTAGACAAACTCCTGCCTGCATCTACTACTATTACTCCACACATCGACCGCTATCTAGCATGCATCTAGAGTATTAAGTTCATAAGAACAGAGTAATGCTTTAAGCAAGATGACATGATGTAGAGGGATAAATTCATGCAATATGATAAAAACCCCATCTTGTTATCCTCGATGGCAACAATACAATACGTGCCTTGCTGCCCCTACTGTCACTGGGAAAGTACACCGCAAGATTGAACCCAAAGCTAAGCACTTCTCCCATTGCAAGAAAGATCAATCTAGTAGGCCAAACCAAACTGATAATTCGAAGAGACTTGCAAAGATAACCAATCATACATAAAAGAATTCGGAGAAGATTCAAATATTCTTCATAGATAAACTTGATCATAAACCCACAATTCATCGGTCTCAACAAACACATCGCAAAAGAAGATTACATCGAATAGATCTCCACGAGAGAGGGGGAGAACTTTGTATTGAGGTCCGAAAAGAGAGAGAAAGCCATCTAGCTAATAACTATGGACCCGAAGGTCTGAGGTAAACTACTCACACTTCATCGGAGAGGCTATGGTGTTGATGTAGAAGCCCTCCGTGATCGATGCCCCCTCCGGCGGAGCTCCGGAACAGGCCCCAAGATGGGATCTCGTGGATACAGAAAGTTGCGGCGGTGGAATTAGGTTTTTGGCTCCGTCTCTTATCGTTTGGGGGTACGTGGATATATATAGGAGGAAGAAGTACATCGGTGGAGCAACAGGGGGCCCACGAGGGTGGAGGGAGCGCCTGGGGGGTAGGCGCGCCCCACTACCTCGCGGCTTCTTGGTAAGTCTCTTGACGTAGGGTCCAAGTCCACTGGATCATGTTCGTTCCGAAAATCACGTTCCCGAAGGTTTTATTCCGTTTGGACTCCGTTTGATATTCTTTTTCTACGAAACTCTGAAATAGGCAAAAAAACAACAATTCTGGGATGGGCCTCCAGTTAATATGTTAGTCCCAAAACTAATATAAAAGTGAATAATAAAGCCAAATATTGTCCAAAACAAAAGATAATATAGCATGGAGCAATCAAAAATTATAGATACATTGGAGACATATCACTCCTCGACTTCCCTCCCGCCGCGGAGATGCTCGATGAGTGGAGAGCCACTATCCGGAGCCTCGTCGGCGTCGCCAACAAAGACGAGCCATGTCCGGCGGGGCCCTCAGGCTGGTGCTCTATCGAGCCACTGCATGCTGGCGGTGGAGGGGCCGGAGGCGCCGCGGCCACGGTGCACTCTCCTCCTCCACGCCAGCCACCGCGGATGTCGGTCCGTCGTGATGACGCTTGTGATGACATTTCCATAGCATCGTCCGACTGACGGACCCGCCGCGACCAACGCCAGGTTATTCTGGAGCGAGCCCATGAAGACACTCGAACCACCATCGAGTGCCAGCGCGATACGGGCCACCAGTCAGACAGGCGGGCGGGGCCCGCTATGGACCACCCAACACCGTGAGGCTCCGGTGGCCTACCTTATGAGGTGGGCTGCCCAACTTTTACCCGCGGGCTACGGTAGTTCCAATGGCCGTCCCACTGCATGTTCAAGCCCGACGTCGGGGAGAATTACGACGGCAAGACCCACCCGTCAGAGTTGCTCAGCATCTACACCATCGCGATGCAAGCCGCTGGAGCTCGTGACGACAAGGTGCTTGCCAATTACTTCCCGTTGGCCCTGAAACCCAATGTCATGTCTTGGTTGCTGCACTTGCCGGCAGATTCCATTTCTTCTTGGTCAGATCTGTGCCACGAGTTCGTTGGTGCCTTCACTGGAGGCCACCAAGCTCATGGCCAGGCGAGTGATTTGCATATCATTCCCTAGAAGGAAGGTGAAAACCTGCGCAAGCACATACAGAGGTTCAGCCGAGTGCAATACAACATCCTAGATGTTCATCCTGCTGCCGTGATCAGCGCCTTCCATCAGAATGTGCGTAACCGCAAGATGCGTGAAAAGCTGGCAATGAACAAGGTCAAGGACGTGGCCGAACTTTACGTTATGGCCGATAGATGCGCTCGGGCTGAAGAGGGAAGGAAATACCCTAGCGAAGACGCCGGTGTGGAAACCGACTCTACCGACAAAGACACCGCCGCCCCGACACCAGTGCTTGCTGTCGAGGGATCCAGCGACACCAGCGCTACCAAGAAGGCCAAGGTAGACGACCCCGTCAAGGTGATTGCCGGGTGCCCCGCTTGCCAAGCCTTGGCGGCTGCCGACAAGCCAGGGGGCTCCGACAAGCAATACTGCAAGATCCACCGCACCAAGGGCCACGACCTCCAGAACTACCGACAAGTTGAGCTTCTTGCTGAAAAGCAAAAAGCCGAATATGAGAGGCGGGACAAGGAGAAGGGTCGGGATGGTGCCGAAGGATCCGGCAAGAAGTGTGGCGGCCAAGGAGGTCGCCGCGGCAGGGATAACCAGCAAGAGAGGCCCGCACAGGGCCGCGACAAGAAGCAGGAAGACGATGGTCGTGACGAGGACGACGAGTCCAGTGAGCATGAGTTCCAGAAGGCTACGGAGGCCATGTGCGTCGATGGTGGAGCCTCGCTGCACACTTCTCACCGCCAGCTCAAGCAGTGGGCGCGTGAGATTACAATAGCAGAGCCATCGTTTGACGCTCAGAAGCCACTGAAGTGGTCCAGCATGCCCCTCGTCTTTGACGCCGAGGACCACCCAGACCGCACAACTGCGATCGGGTGTTTGCCGTTGTTGGTCTCACCAATGATATGCAACCTCAAGGTGAACAAGATGCTGGTTGACGGCGGGGCGGACCTGAAATTGATCTCGCCAGTCGTGATCAAAAGGCTGCAAATTCCTGATGGAGACCTCGAGGAAACAAGTATGTTTCAAGGGGTTAGTTCGGGAAGGAGCCAGCCGAAGGGGAAGGTCACGTTGCCCGTGACGTTTGGAGGTGAGTTGAACTACATGACAGAGAGGATCGTCTTCGATGTGGCCGAGATCCCCTTGTCCTACAACGGGATCCTCAGCCGCCCGGCACTAGCCAAGTTCATGGCGGCGTCGCACTACGCCTACAATACGCTGAAGATGCCTAGGCCGATGACCATCATCACCGCCCCCTCCGACAAGAAGGATGCGCTGATCTACCCTAACCAACTCTATTGAGAAGCAGTTGCGGCAGCTGCCGCCAAGGCACTTGCTCCTGCCGTTGAAGCCCCGGGAGGAAAGAAGAAGACTGGTAAGACCTCTCGCACCCACTCCGGCAAGCGCACCTCTTCGGAGTGTTGTGCTACCGTCGAGGACGTGCCCGAGAGCTCTACCGGCAAGAGCAAGAAATCTAGAGCTACACCATCGCTGACTACCTGTCAAAGCGCGCTGCATTTAAGCTACCTGTGGAACCAGGTACCTTTTTGCTTCGGTTAACTCAACCATCCCTCGAACCGTCAACGGAGCAGAACAAGCAGCGGAAATCGGGCCCTGGCAAGTACTCCCGCCGAGCCCCCAGGGGCCGCCAGCAAGGGTGTTGCCGTGGATTCCGAGCCTGCCAAGGGGCAGCTGGCTCCGGCAGGGTGCCAAGCCCTAACCGTAGAGACGACTGCCCCCATGGCAGAAGAGATGCCTTTGGTCTTTGCCGTCGAGCCCCAGGCTCCAGCATGGGCACAGCATACCGTCCGTTTCCTCTAGACAGGGGAACTTCCCGAGGAACAGGAAGAAGCGGAAAAAGTAGCCCGTCGGTTTGCCCTGTACTAGTTCGTCGATGACGTCCCGTACAGAAAAAGACCGAACGGTGTGAAATTGAAGTGCGTCCCCCGGGAGGAAGGATTGGAGCTGTTGGCAGAGATACATGGAGGCATATGTGGCTCCGACATAGGGTCGAGGGCCCTTGCCGGCAAGGCTTCTTCTGGCCAACCACCCTCCAGGACGTGATGGCACTAGTAACCAGGTGTGAAGCGTGCCAGTTCCATTCGAAGAAGCTTCATCAACCATCTCAAGCCCTTCAAAAAATCCCTCTCTCCTGGCCGTTTTTGGTCTGGGGGCTCGACATACTGGGCCCCTTTCCCCCGTGTTGTCGGGGGTTTTGAGTACTTGTACGTTGCAATCGATAAGTTCACAAAGTGGTCGGAGGTGGAAGCAGTGAGGAATGTGACAACACAGTTAGCCATCAAGTTCTTCAAGGGACTAGTCTGTCGTTTTCGTTTGCCAAACAGAGTCATCACCGACAATGGCACGTAGTTCACAAGCCACACCTTCATGCAATACATCCGAGACCTCGGCAGCAAGGCATGTTTTGCTTCCGTGGCACACCCACGGAGCAATGGCCAGGCGGAGAGGGAAAATGCTGAAGTACTGCGAGGCCTGAGAACAAAGACTTTTGACAAGCTGCACAAGAGCGAAAGGCGCTGGATTGATGAGTTGTCGGCGGTTCTTTGGTCGATCAGGACGACGCCAAATCGAGCCACCGGCCAGACACCCTTTGCCCTGGTATACGGGGCAGAAGCAGTTCTCCCCGCGGAACTCATATACGGGTCACCTTGAGTGCTCGCTTATGACGAGCTTGAGCAAGAGCGATTGCGGCAAGAAGATGCAACGCTCCTTGAGGAAGATCTTCTTCGGGAGGCTATGAGAGCATCACGCTACCAACAAGCCTTGCGCCGCTACCATAGCCGCAAGGTTCATGCCCGAAGCTTTGAGGAAAGCGACCTTGTTCTTCGGCGCATTAAGTCGGCCAAGAATTCCAACAAGTTGACGCCGAAGTGGGAAGGCCCTTATCGGGTAATACGAGTCACCAGGCCCGGCGCAGTCAGCCTGGAGACCGAAGATGCTGTCCCAGTAAGCAATTCCAGGAACATCGAACATCTTCGCAAGTTTTACCCATAAGGCGCGGTTGCCGGGCCTCCCGGCGAACCACCTTTTGTACGAGCCTTGCCGGCAAGGCATGTAACCCTCTGTACAGAGCCAGGCGCAGACCTGGGCATAAATAAATGAAGCACCGACGCCCTAAGTTATAGCATGCATGCTAGGGTTAAGTCTCTTCCTTGGTTAGGGTTGATAGTGCTTAGTGGCGACTAAGCCCTATCCTAGAGATCGAGTGCGCGTCTTTCTGCTCTCTTTGGTGTGCAGGGCACGCTGACACTTCTGCTGAGCCGCTTGGGAAAAACAGGACGAACCGGCTCTCCGACCCCGGCAGGCCAAGACTGCCGGGGACTGAAGCTACAAGGATCCGACCACGGCAAGCCAAGGTTGTGGGGGCTGCGGATTCAGATAAGTCCTCCATCCCCCTGTTATGCGTTTCCGTATAGAACTGGAACATGTGAAACCTTGTTTATGTTCTTAAAACCACCGTGCTCCCCCTTTCCTGTACTCAAGAGCTTCCTCCCGGGTCAGAATTTGGTAGTAGTCACGATGGCGCGGAGATGAACGAGGGGCCTAACTCTACTTCGCCCTACCTCCGCCAAGAGCGCGAGAATGGTCGACCGAAGTGGGGAGACAGCAAGGCCTGTTGCCGGGCGACAATGTTTATCTTAAAAATAACAAGGATCCATCCTTGGAATGGGCCTCGCTCACACACAAAGAACCCGGCAAGCACCATTTTTCATTAAAAACATCCCATATAGGTATAGTTCATACGGAATTAAAAACACGAGCAAGGGGATTACAAGTCTTAGAATTAACAAGTACCCGTAGGCTTACAAATTAATAAAAAAAGAGAGACAAGATGCCCGTAATCCCTTTCTTGTCCCTCTCCTAAGAAGGTGGAACAAGAGGGCAGGAGGGTGAGGTACAAGGAGCAGAAGCCACCAAGAGAACGTTCCGGTGCTGGGAGGGGAGCTGGAAGATGAGGCAGCGGGCCGGCAATACGCGATGAAGGCATCGGTGCCCGCGTACTCTGACTTGACGGCCGCCACCCGCCTTCGTCGCCCTCTCCAGCCCTCCTAAGCCAGCCACCCAAGGAGACGATGGGGAGCACCCCGATGGAGAGCTTGGCGAGGATGGCCCTCGGCAAGGCGCGTGGCCAAGGGAGGGGCGACGTGGTCAGTCGAAGTCGGAGTCAGCATCCTACCGCTCGACTCCCTCATCATCGTTGTCGCTGTCCTCCTCGTCACTCCCGCTTGAGGAGGAATCTTCATCGTCAGAGGAGGTCTCCATGCATCACTTCAAGCGAATTCTGAGGTCTCCGAAGCCCTTGACGGAAAGCAGGCTGCCCTCCATTAACTTGAAGTAGAGGAGAAGCCCCGGCATTAAGCTATGGTTGCGTGTGTACGTCCTCCATCCACGACGGAGGTACATGACGTGAGGGGCAGGGCAGTCGACGTCGACCCGCGTGCTGCCGTTCCCGCAGCCCTTCATGTGCAACCAGAGGGTCTGGGGTGGATCGATCTCCATCTCCCGAGAAAAGGAAGTAGGGAGACGGAGGCGGCGACGCGGTGGCTGGCGCAGCCTGATGAAGAACTCGCGGGGCTGGTCCCCGAAGTGGTGCTCCGTCAGGGGAGGCATCGCTGGCAGAGGCGAGGCCGGTGCGCCGCCTCATCCTCCTCTCCCTCGAGCACCACGAAGACCTCGGCCTCGCCCCTCCCCTTCCTCTCGTGGTCAGTTCCGCCACCACGAGCTCTTGGGGAGGAGGAACGCGTAGACGAGCAGCGACCCTCACCGCCACCGTTGAAGGGCCAATGCTTCCTCTCGCCATGGAGGGTGGAAGAAAGAAGCGGAGGTGGAAGGAGACGGATGATGGAAGAATATGGAATGCCGCCCCCTCCCCTCCTTATAAAGGGGCGGAGTCGGGTCTCGGCTGCCCCACTCGACCAATCCGGTCATCGGGGGCACAGGGAATCAGGACTGGCCCGCTGCCCCAATCAGTGACGGCCCGGTTTCCTGCCTCCACATCCTGCCACCTGCATGAGGGACACATGGCAAGCGAGCCACATTGAAGGGACAGGCGAAGTGGCCGCTCCCCACCCCGCGATCATGGGGCGCGGGCGCCTTGAAGACCATGACCCGAGTCCACCCGAGTAAATGGGTCGTGCCTCTACGCCTCCCTCCTTTTATGGGGTAGGCGCGAGCCGCCTCTTTACCATGATGTGACGCATGCATGCAGGAACCGCCCCACGCATGACCCCCACGTCACGCACAACCCTCCATGTCACGCGTTCAACGTGGGTCATGGGGAAGCGTAGCGGACGAGAAGTTACTACGGTAAAATCCGCCCCACCTACCCGTGCACCGTTCTGGGCCTAGCCCAACAACGCGTCACGCTTCTGTATGGCCCAGGCCCGGGGGCTCCTGTCAATGTAC
Organism: Triticum urartu; assembly: GCF_056163025.1. Classification (NCBI taxonomy): domain Eukaryota; kingdom Viridiplantae; phylum Streptophyta; class Magnoliopsida; order Poales; family Poaceae; genus Triticum; species Triticum urartu. The sequence continues at coordinate 686,379,979 of NC_141874.1, forward strand.
AAAAGTAGGGGCTCTCCTTTTGACCCCTTTACTTGTGCACGGGCAGTCAGAGCCATGCGCCGCGGCCACACTTAGCAGGGTAGAGGAGGGAAGCCGGAGAGAAGCCGAAGCAAAAGACAACCAAGGCGATGCCAAGGCCAGAAGCGCAGGAGGGCAAGAGGGCGAGGTCGACTCCCTCGGCAAGGCCTTGCCGAGGCGGCGCCCTGCAGCCTCGGCAAGAGCCTTGCCGAGGCAACTTGCCCGATGCCAGCGGAGTGAGCCACCCTTGAGCCCATCGGCTCCAACCCAACCAACTGCGTTGGAACCAAGGCTCGGGAGGCGCCTCTGTGGTAGCATGCAAATCTTCGTCAATCTCATAAACATATGAGTTCAGATGAGGATCAGAAGACGGCGACCCTCGGCAGGATCCTAGCCGAGGAAATCCACAAGACCCCCGGCAAGACCCTTGTCGGGGATGACAGCAACGCCACGGCAAGACCCTTGCCGGGCCCCCGATAAGACCCTTGCCGAGGGCGCCAGCAGGGCCACTACCAGGCCCTCACCAGACAAGACTCTGAAACCAGTCAAGACTCTACTGCCGTTCGCATGCAGCTGCCAGCCCAACCAGCTGGGCAGGCACCTGCGTGGCAACATGCGGCTTCCAGGCCAAATCAGCACGCAACTGTGTGGCGGCATGCAGATTTTCATGAAGGCCCTACCACCACGCCACCTCACCTGCCTGCCTGCCTACATCGCTAGCCTGGGCGTGTGTCGAACCGCGGCGAAGCGGCGACGGACGGGACGTGCCTCGTTCCCGTCCCAGATAAAGCTACTGGACACCTACGTAGCGCATTGAATGCGCTTTCTCCCGTAATGTTGTGCGATAAGCTCGCGCACTGTAGTACTTTCCACCTCCCGTGTGCCACTGTGGCAGCCTATTTTTCCTATAAAAGGAGGCCCGAGGCGACCAGGAGAGGGATTCGGCTTTTTGGAAGGGCACGAACACCGTGGCTAGTTCAAAAAGCTCAAGAACACTCAATACATCCACCAAAGAAGGACTAGGGTTTTACGCATCCTTGTGGCCCCAACCTGGGTAAACGATCTGTGTGCTTGCTCCTAAACCTGCTCTTCTCATGACCCCGCGCCTGCCGACCGTAGAAGGGATCCCAGTGATCCCATAGGTATCGTTCCCACCGACACCTTTCCTACTCCTACTAGGAGTGGGAAAGGAAGGAGGACAGGGAGAAGGAAAGGGGGGCGCCTCCCCCCTTCCCTAGTCCAATTCGGACCAGAGGGGGAGGGGGCACGCGGCCTGCCCTGGCCAGCCCTCTCTCTCTCCACTAAGGCCCATGTGGCCCATTAGTTCTCCCGGGGGGGTTCCGGTAACCCTCCGGTACTCCGGTTTTCTCTGAAATCACCCGGAACACTTCTGGTGTCTGAATATAGCCGTCCAATATATCAATCTTTATGTCTTGACCATTTCGAGACTCCTCGTCATGTCCGTGATCACACCCAGGACTCCGAACTACCTTCTGTACATCAAAACACATAAACTCATAATACCGATCGTCATCGAACTTTAAGCGTGCGGACCCTACGGGTTCGAGAACTATGTTCACATGACCGAGACACGTTTCCGGTCAGTAACCAATAGCGGAACCTAGATGTTCATATTGGCTCCTACATATTCTACGAAGATCTTTATCGGTCAAACGGCATAACGATATACGTTGTTCCCTTTGTCATCGGTATGTTACTTGCCCCTTTGTCATCGGTATGTTACTGGCCTGAAATTCGATCGTCGGTATCTCAATACCTAGTTCAATCTATTTACTCGTTCCGTAATGCCACATCCTGTAACTAACTCTTTAGCTACATTGCTTGCAAGGCTTATAGTGATGTACATTACCGAGAGGGCCATGAGATACCTCTCCGACAGTCGGTGTGACAAATCCTAATCTCGATCTATGCCACCTCAACAAACACCATCGGAGACACCTGTAGAGCACCTTTATAATCACCCAATTACATTGTGATTTTTGGTAGCACACAAAGTGTTCCTCCGGTATTTGGGAGTTGCATGATCTCATAGTCATAGGAATGTGTATAAGTTATGGAGAAAGCAATAGCAACAAACTAAACGATCATCGTGCTGAGCTAACGGATGGGTCAAGTCAATCACATCATTCTCTAATGATGCGATCCCGTTAATCATATTACAATTCATGTCTATGGTTAGGAAACATAACCATCATTGATTCAACGAGCTAGTCAAGTAGAGGAAAACTAGTGACACTCTGTTTGTCTTTGTATTCACACATGTACTAAGTTTCCGGTTAATACAATTCTTGAATGAATAACAAACATTTATCATGATATAAGGAAATATAAATAACAACTTTATTATTGCCTCTAGGGCATATTTCCTTCACCGCCGGCCACCGCGACCAAGGCTGCCATGACCCCGCTAGCCCATCGAACGATCGGCGCCACCAGATCTTCCTCGGAGTCCAGCAGCTCCGCCACCCCAGCCCAACACCATGCCGCCGCCTTGCGCCGTCGCCTAAGATGTCGCGTCGCCGTGACGCAGATCGTGAGAAAGCACCCCGGCGCAATGGGTGACCCGCCTCAACGATTTGACACGGGAGGGAAGAGAAGAGAGCCTCCACTGCCGCCATCAGCCGCCTGGGGCTTCCCCCGGCGACCTCCTCTAGCGGCGGTGGAGGGGAAGGGGAGGATGGACGTGCCCGGCGGCGGGGGCTAGGGTTTCCACCAGAGCCTCCCTAGCGAGAGGGCGGCGCGGGGGCGTGGGGCAGCCCACGAGTTCAAGTTTACCTAGAGCTTCCCTCCTTCAAACTAGGGGAGAATTTCACTTCCCCGGCCTCTGCACCAACTAGGGATGCATACAGCCATTTTACTATGAGTACCAAGATAAACATGATCATCAATTTTTTTAAATGAGCATCGAGATATTTTTTGATGAGTGTTTTCACCACACACCAAACTTGATCCTCAAAAATGGGGGAAAACCCCTGTGCATCACCTATCAATTCTAGGAATTGAACTCGGGTCGTTAGGCTGCACAACCGCATGCCCAACCACTGAGACAAGGCTCTCTTTGCTTTAAAATGGGGGAGAACTTCACTTTCCGGGCCTCTGCACCAACTAGGGATGTATACAACCATTTTAGTATGAGTACCAAGATAAACATGGTCCTCAGAATTTTCAAAAAACTAAGCTACCGCACTCCAACGTAGCAACAAAACACATGTCAGTGATCTACTCAAGATGGTTGACAAAATATAAACACTAAGCTATGGCTAATTCACAAAATACCAGGTTCAAATAAGCAAGGCAAAAGTGCAAAAGATATCAGCATCACAGACTTAGTGAAAATAACAACATGCCAGGAATTAACATCACGAAGACATGTTTAGAGCAAGCTAACAACATACTAGAGGAACATATCATAGCAAAACAAGGCATGGCACGAATCTAATCAAAGCATAGAACAAAAGTCCCTTACTGACCATGAGCCAAAAATTATTAGAAGATATGATGGCACCCACGTAAACATAGCAAGTTTCGTTGACAGATTCAGACTTAGCAGAAAATAGAGCATGGCATCAATAGAATTACGAAGGCATCTTTGCGAGCTCGATTCACTCAACACAAGGCATTGCATGACAAGATAAGCATACTACCAGCAGGAAGATATGATTATGAAGCTAAACATGGCAAGACCAAACTCATAGCATGCATGGATCAACTACAACAACCTTTAGCAACATTGATTAACATGTAAACAATCTGCCAGGAACATTTTATAGCAAAAATAGAGCAAGATTAAGACATGCTAGGTCACTCCATAATTGCAAACAGGGGCATTGATGGATAGAGCACAACCATATGTCCAAAACATCCTTACTAAAGATACTCAAAAGAAGCATGAATCTCACTGTAGCAACATGAATACATGGCATAAAAATAACAGCAGGCACAAGACTTGGTAAAATCCTAAGTCCCTGAAATCAGCAATATCACGAAGGCTACTTTGAATGATTGTGCTAGTCACCACATTGATCACAAAAATACATGGCATACACCCCTGTAAAGATGGCATGGCATGGCCCAAAACAAATGTAGAGCTCATGCCCATATGCAGCACACAACAAATGTAGAAAAAATGACAAAAGCTCATACTCTGCTAAGAATCAGCACCTAACAATTTATAGCACTCTTGCATCAATGATTTGGCCATCAATATGGACTCAAACAAGCATGTCACAATGGAACAAAATGAAGAGCACATCATGATGAACATTTTGATATATCACACGCACAAAACAGAGCAACGGTCATGAAGTTATGGCACGATGAACAGGGGTAGAAAAATTAACAAGAAAAGACTTAGAGATGAAAATGAGGTCAACCCTTTCTTCCAGATCTGGATCCAGCATGCAATCCGATGATCGCCGGGGTTCTGGCCGGAGCTGGAGGTCGCGGGCGACGACGAGACTTGTCGGGCTTGACGAGACGAAGGAGGAGCGGCCGGCGCCGGCGCGAGGCGTGGCGACCGGAGGAGACGAACGGCGGTCGGCGACGGGGTAGAAGGGCGACGCCGGCGGGCTCGCTGAGGAGGCGGTGGCGCGGCGGCGCTCGGGCGGCGCGAGTGCGCTGGGGAAGCGGGGCGACGGCGCGCGGGCCCGACACAGGCTCGCGCGGGCCAGCGGCGGCGGGGCTCACGGGGTGCCAGGTGGCGGCCGCGGATTAGGCGAGGGAGGCGGCGGCGGACGCATCCGGCGCCGGCGGACGCGTCCGGCACGGAGGGAGAGGTGGAACTAGGGTTTGGACCCGAAAATTCGGAGGAGCGCACATATTTATACCTAGAAGGAGGTGGGAGTGTCCAAATGGAGTGCGGTTTTCAGCCACGCAATCGTGATCGAACGGCCGAGAGGATGGAGGGGGTTTGGATGGGTTTGTGGGCTGGCATGGAGGGGTGTTGGGCTGCAACACACACGAGGCCTTTACGGTTCCCCGGTTAATCGTTGGAGTATCAAACGGACTCCAAATGGCACGGAACTTGACAGGCGGTCTACCGGTGGTATACCAAGGCCGCTTGGCAAATATCGGTCCATTCAAAGAAAGTTTAACACCTGCACACGAAAAGAGGCAAAAGGGGGCGCCGGAGAACATAGGAGTGTCGGATTGCAAAACGGACAACGGGGAAAATGCTCGGATGCATGAGACGAACACATATGCAAATGCGATGCAGATGATGACATGATATGAAATGCATGACATGGAAAAAATGCAAAACAAAGACAAACCCCAACCACGAGGGAATCTCATAACTTAGAGCCAAAAATGGCAAGAGTCGGAGTTACAAATATGGAAAGTTGTATCCGTGGTGTTACATTGAACTAGGTATGATGATACCAACAATCGAATCTCGGGCAAGTAACATACCGATGACAAAGGGCACAACATATGTTGTTATGCGGTTTGACCAATAAAGATCTTCGTAGAATATGTAGGAGCCAATATGAGCATCCAGGTTCCGCTATTGGTTATTGACCAGAGATGTGTCTCGGTCATGTCTACATGCTTGTCGAACCCAGAGGGTCCACACGCTTAACGTTCGATGACGATTTATATTATGAGTTATGTGGTTTGATGTACCGAAGGTTGTTCGGAGTCCTGGATGAGATCACGGACATGACGAGGTGTCTCAAAATGGCCGAGACATAAAGATTCATATATTGGATGATTACATTCAGACACCGGAATGGTTCGGGTCATTTCGGATGAGTTTCAGAGTACTGGGGGTTACCGGAACCCCCTCCAGGAAGTTATTGGGCCTCATGGGCCTAATGGTGGAAGAGAGGAGGCAGGCCAAGGAGTGGCCTAGGGGGCCTGGCCCCCCTTTCCTTCTCTTCTCCTATTCCTCCCCTTTCTACTTGTGGAAGTAGGAGGGGGGCGAATCCTACTTGGAGTAGGACTCCCCCCCTTGGGCGCGCCACCCTTGGCCGGCCTCCTCCTCCCTCCCCCCTTTATATACGTGGGAGGGGGCATCCCATAGACACGCAAGTAGATCTTTAGCCGTGTGCGGTGCCCCCTTCCACAGTTTTACACCTCGGTCATATTGTCGTAGTGCTTAGGCGAAGCCCTGCGTCGGTAACTTCATCATCACCGTCACCACGCCATCGTGCTGACGGAATTCTCCCTCGGCCTCAACTGGATCAAGAGTTCGAGGGACGGCACTGAGCTGAACGTGTGCAGATCACGGAGGTGCTATACGTTCGGTACTTGGATCCGTTGGATCGCGAAGACGTTCGACTACATCAACCGTGTTACTAAACGCTTCCGCTTTCGGTCTATGAGGGTACGTAGACACACTCTCCCCCTCTCGTTGCTATGCATCTCCAAGATAGATCTTGCGTGCTCGTATGTAATTTTTTTGAAATAGCATGTTTCCCAACTGTGGTATCCGAGCCAGGTCTATGCGTAGATGTTATATGCACGAGTAGAACATAGAGAGTTGTGGGCGATAATAGTCATACTGCTTACCAGCATGTCATACTTTGATTCGGCGGTATTGTTGGATGAAGCAGCCCAGATCGACATTACATGACAGCATTCATGAGACTGGTTCTGCCGCTGTGCTTCACAGACAGGTGGCTAGTGGGTGTCTGTTTCTCCAGCATTAGTTGAATCGAGTTTGACTACGCCCGGTCCTTGTTGAAGGTAAGAACGGTTCTTGCTAGAAGCCCGTAGCAGCCACGTAAAACTTGCAACAACAAAGTAGAGGACGTCTACCTTGTTTTTGCATGGCATGTTGTCATGTGATATGGTCAAGACGTGGCGATATATAAATTGTTGTATGAGATGATCATGTTTTGTAGAAGTTATCGACAATTGGCAGGAGACATATGGTTGTCGCTTTATTGTATGAAAGGCAATCGCCATGTAATTGCTTTACTTTATCACCAAGCGGTAGTGATAGTCGTAGAAGCAATAGTTGGCAAGACGACAATGATGCTACGATGGAGATCAAAGTGTCAAGCCGGTGAAGATGCTGATCATGACGGTGCTTTGGAGCTGGAGATCAAAGGCACAAGATGATGATGGCCATATCATATCACTTATTTTGATTGGATGTGATGTTTTCCTTTTATGCATCTTATTTTGCTTAGTACGGTGGTAGCATTATAAGATAATCTCTCACTAAATTTCAAGGTGCAAGTGTTCTCCCTGAGTATGCACTGTTGCTATAGTTCGTCGTGCCGAGACACCACGTGATGATCGGGTGTGATAAGCTCTATGTTCACATACAACGGGTGCAAGCCAGTTTTGCACAAGCAGAATACTCAGGTTAAACTTGACGAGCCTAGCATATGCAGATATGGCCTCGGTACACTGAGACCGAAAGGTCGAGCGTGAGTCATATAGTAGATATGATCAACATAGTGATGTTCACCATTGAAAAACTTCTCCATCTCACGTGATGATCGTACATGGTTTAGTTGTTATGGATCACGTGATCATTTAGATGACTAGATGGATGTCTATCTAAGTGGGAGTTCTTAAGTAATATGATTAATTGAAATTTAATTTATCATGAACTTAGTACTTGATAGTATTTTGCATGTCTATGTTGTTGTAGATAAATGGCCCGTGCTACTATTCATTTGAATTTTAATGCATTCCTAGAGAAAGCTAAGTTGAAAGATGATGGTAGCAACTACACGGACTGGGTTCGTAACTTGAGGATTATCCTCATTGCTGCATAGAAGAATAATGTCCTAGAAGCACCGGTAGGTGCAAAGCCCGCTGATGGTAAAAATCCTAGGGATGGATAAGATAATTCCCGAGCTATTCGCAATGCTAAAGGTTGCGGAGGTAGAAATCAAGAAGGAGCATCAAGTGTTGATGGTAAAAAAGACCACTAGTTTCAAGAAGAAGGGCAAAGGGAAGAAGGGGAACTTCAAAAGAACGGCAAGCAAGTTGCTGCTCAAGTGAAGAAGCCCAATTTTGGACCTAAGCCCGAGACTAAGTACTTCTACTTCAAAGGGACTGGTCACTGGAAGTGGAACTGCCCCAAGTATTTGGCGGATAAGAAGGATGGCAAAGTGAAAGGTATATTTGATATACATGTTATTGATGTGTACCTTACTAATGCTCGTAGTAACACCTGGGTATTTGATACTGGTTATGTTGCTCATATTTGCAACTCGAAACAGGGGCTACGGATTAAGCGAAGATTGGCTAATGACGAGGTGACGATGCAAGTGGGAAATGGTTCCAAAGTCGATGTGATCGCAGTCAGCACGCTACCTCTACATCTACCTTCAGGATTAGTTTTAGACCTGAATAATTGTTATTTGGTGCCAGCGTTAAGCAGGAACATTATTTCTGGATCTTGTTTGATGCGAGACAGTTATTCATTTATCAGAGAATAATGTTTGTTCTATTTATATGAGTAATATCTTTTATGGTCATGCACCCTTGATGAGTGGTCTATTTTTATTGAATCTCGATAGTAGTGATACACAGATTCATAGTATTGAAGCCAAAAGATATAAGTTTAATAATGATAGTGCAACTTATTTGTGGCACTGCCGTTTAGGTCATATTGGTGTAAAGCGCATGAAGAAACTCCATGCTGATGGGCTTTTGGAATCACTTGATTATGAATCACTTGATGCTTGCGAACCATGCCTCATGGGCAAGATGACTAAGAGTCCGTTCTCCGGAACAATGGAGCGAGCAACAGACTTATTAGAAATAATACATACTGATGTATGCAGTCATATGAATGTTGATGCTCGCGGCGGGTATCGTTTTTTTCTGACCTTCACAGATGATTTGAGCAGATATGGTTATATCTACTTGATGAAACATAAGTCTGAAACATTTGAAAAGTTCAAAGAATTTCAGAGTGAAGTGGAAAATCATCGTAACAAGAAAATTAAGTTTCTACGATCTGATCGTGGAGGTGAATATTTGAGTTATGAGTTTGGTCTTCATTTGTAACATTGCAGAATAGTTTCGCAATTCACGCCACCTCAAACACCACAACGTAATGGTGTGTCCGAACATTGTAACCACACTTTATTAGATATTGTGCAATCTATGATGTCTCTTACTTATTTACCTCTATAGTTTTGGTGTTATGCTTTAGAGACGGCTGCATTCACGTTAAATAGGGCACAATCGAAATCCATTGAGACGACACCTTACAAACTGTGGTTTGGCAGGAAACCCAAGTTGTCGTTTCTTAAAGTTTGGGGTTGCGATGCTTATGTGAAAAAGCTTCAACCGGATAAGCTCGAATCAAAATCGGAGAAATGTGTCTTCATACGATACCCAAAGGAGACTGTTAGGTACACCTTCTAGCACAGATCCGAAGGCAAGATATTCGTTGCTAAGAATGGATCCTTTCTAGAGAAGGAGTTTCTCTCGAAAGAAGTGAGTGGGAGGAAAGTAGAACTTGATGAGGTAACTATACCTTCTCCCTTATTGGAAAGTAGTTCATCACAGAAATCAGTTCTAGTGATTCCTACACCAATTAGTGAGGAAGCTAATTGTAACATCCCAAATTTTTAATTTGGAATGTTATACACTAGATCATCATTGCATATCATATTTATTGCATTTTGGTTGATCCTAGAAATTTTTCGTAACTCAAGGACCCTTGGAGAGATTTGGGGATTTCGTTATTTTCATATTTGAGTTTTCTCAAATTTTGAAATAGGGATCATTTGATTTTATTTATTTTATCTTCAATTATTTCTATTATCAAAATATGAGAGAGGGAATAAAATGACCTTCCCAAAATAAAGAAATATTGAGGATTTAATAAAAAATCAAATAAGATTTTATTTGTTTTATTTGCTATTTTATTTGAATTTAGGAAAAATGCGCGTTTTTCAAAATTGCATCTAGGCCCCAAATAAATGTTCATCCTGTGCGGCTTGATTTTAGAAGTCGGGGAAAATTTATTTCAGGATTTTTGGAGTCCATTTAGTAGTCCTTTTGTTTTTTTCTGAGCGTAACTTACAAAAACGCAACCGACCTACAGGCCGTGTCCGACCCGGACACGAGGCCCGTCTGGCTTTATAAGCCGAGGAGGCCCAGCCGGAACCCCCCAAACCCTAGCCGCCCCAAGTCCCCGCCGCCGCCGCCGCCACCGCCGCCGCCCCGTGCCGCCACCCGCGCCGCCCCGCTGCCCACCGCCGCCGCCGCCGAAGATCGCCGGAGCCACGCCGCCGCCGCCGTCGTTCGCCGGAGCACCGAGGTAGACGTTGTTGCCTCGGTTTTCGCGAAGAAAACCGATCGGGTTTTTTTTAAAAAAAACTTAGATCTGTTTTTTCATCAGATCGGTTTTTCCGGTTTATTTATTTAGCGAACGTTCGTCCGTTCATTTGTTTTAACGAACGTTCGTCATTTTTCTTTTTCTCGGATTAAATCCGTGATTTTTCTGATCGCGATTTCTGATTCGATTTTCGTTTTAGTCTAACTTTTCGCTCGTTTATCGGAATCAGGCGATTCAAGCGCCTGGAGATTCGTCTCGAAACCCTCTTTCCGATTAACCAACTCAAACAAGTTTTTGCCACTATAAAAATTGCCTTAGATCCAGAATAGTAAACGAAGCCTGTTTCTTTTGCCATTTTGTCTTTCGTTGCTTCGTTCGATTTGATTTTTTTTGCCAACCGGAGTTCTTAAGTTGAACCTTCCGGTTAGAGCTCTTATTTGAGTTTTACCTATGCATTAGTTCAGTACTTATTGTATGCTTGTTTGTCTGCGTTAGAGTACCCGGAGTGCGCCGCTTGTTACTTCGAATCGCTAGGTTTCCTGGATCATCAGCAAGGCAAGTAACACTTCGATCATACCTCCTACTACCCAGTTTTATTGCATTAGATAAATCCTTACACATTGCATGATTAGGATCTAATTAAATTGTGGGTTTGGGAAGTAGTTGAGGTAGTTCCTATTACCTGTTTATTATCAAACCTTTGGGAGTTACTTCTATGTTGCTTATTATGCCATGCTATGCTAGTAGACGTGGATTGGGTGAGTGTATCCATGACAGATGTGAGTTTGTTAATTAATGGTTTATTGAAGGTGGCAACTTAAACACACATCTGGGTGGATTGAGGTACCTGGGTATTCCAGGATTGCCTGTTTTTCTTTATGGACCGCCACCCAGGCTCAAAGGGATCATGAGATTATTCATGCTAGAAACATCCGTGTGCAGCCACAAGCTATTATGGGCTCTAGCATAGCTGACTAAGTCGTGCGAACTCTTACAGTGGTAGACTAGCAGATGTAGGCAATGTAGGTGGTACGGTCTACCCATCATAAGGTGCTAGCGCTTCTGAAATACTATGTCTCGGTCATCCGTTTCTCAAACACCGTGTAGTGCGAGAAACCAAACGGAGGCGATCGAGTCTTGTGGGGAAAAGTGCGCAAACCTCTACAGAGTGTATAAACTAATCATGGTTAGCCTTGTCCCTGGTTATGGACGTCTTGAGTATCGAGTACCTGGATTATCATGTGAATCTCAACATGTTACTATAAAATTTAATTTTGATGGGTTTGTTTAATGATGATGTTTAATTGGGATTGAGAATGCTGTCAACCATTCTCAATGTTTAACAACCACCATGATAGTTAAATAAATTTATTCCTTTGCAGTAGGGAAAAATTAGCTTTTCACAAAACAGTAACCATAGAGCTTTCCACCAGCCAAATATGCATATAGAATAGTTGTTTCATTCCATTACTCTCTATGTGTTACATTGCCAGCATATTCCATGTGCTCACCCGTTTCGGGCTGCAACGTTAATGTTGTCGACTTTTCAGACGACGATTAAGGAGTTTTTAGGTCGTGGTTCTATACTCAGTGATGCCGTTGGAGTTGATGGACTCACTTATCTTCCAAGCCTTCCATTGTTATCGTTATTAGATGGCCTTAAGCCATATTTATTGTAATAAGTTCTCTTTTGGAGACACTCAATGTAATAAGTGTGTGATTGCTACTCTATTATAAATCCTTCAAGTACTGTATGGGGTCAGCATTACTGATCCAGGGATGACACCGGAGCACGGAGATTGGACCGTTTGAGGTCTGGTCGCAACACTAATGATGATGATCATGAAACTTCTCATCAAGTTACTATCAAACCTCGTAGGTCAACCAAAGTAAAATCCGCACCAGAGTGGTACGGTAATCCTGTTCTGGAGGTCATGTTACTTGACATCGACGAACCTACGAACTATGAGGAAGCGATGATGAGCCTAGATTCCGCAAAGTGGCTTGAGGCCATGAAATCTGAGATGGGATCAATGTATGAGAACAAAGTGTGGACTTTGGTGGACTTGCCCAATGATCGGCATGAAGGAAATATGCCCTAGAGGAAATAATAAAGTTATTATTTATTTCCTTATATCATGATAAATGTTTATTATTCATGCTAGAATTGTATTAACCGGAAACATAATACATGTGTGAATACATAGACAAACAGAGTGTCACTAGTATGCCTCTACTTGACTAGCTCGTTAATCAAAGATGGTTACGTTTCCTAACCATGGACAAAGAGTTGTTATTTGACTAACGAGATCACATCATTAGGTGAATGATCTGATTGACATGGCCCATTCCATTAGCTTAGCACCCGATCGTTTAGTATGTTGCTATTGCTTTCTTCATGACTTATACATATTCCTATGACTATGAGATTATGCAACTCCCGTTTGCCGGAGGAACACTTTGTGTGCTACCAAACGTCACAACGTAACTGGCTGATTATAAAGGTGCTCTATAGGTGTCTCCAAAGGTACATGTTGGGTTGGCGTATTTCGAGATTAGGATTTGTCACTCCGATTGTCGGAGAGGTATCTCTGGGCCCTCTCGGTAATGCACATCACATAAATCCTTGCAAGCATTGCAACTAATGAGTTAGTTGTGAGATGATGTATTACGGAACAAGTAAAGAGACTTGCCGGTAACGAGATTGAACTAGGTATTGAGATACCGACGATCGAATCTCGGGCAAGTAACATACCGATGACAAAGGGAACAACATATGTTGTTATGCGGTCTGACCGATAAAGATCTTCGTAGAATATGTAGGAGCCAATATGAGCATCCAGGATCCGCTATTGGTTATTGACCGGATACATGTCTCGGTCATGTCTACATTGTTCTCGAACCGTAGGGTCCGCACGCTTAAGGTTTCGATGCCAGTTATATTATGAGTTTATGAGTTTTGATGTACCGAAGTTAGTTCGGAGTCCCGGATGTGATCACGGACATGACGAGGAGTCTCGAAATGGTCGAGACATAAAGATTGATATATTGGACGGCTATATTCGGACACCGGAAGTGTTCCGGGGAAGTTTCGGATAAAACCGGAGCACCGGGGGGTTAATGGGCCTGATTGGACTAAAGTGGAGAAGAGGAGGGGCTGCCAGGGCAGGCCGCGTGCCCCCTCTCCCCCTAGTCCGAATTGGAGAAGGAGGGAGGGGCGACGCCCCCTCTCCTCTCTTCCTTCCTTCCCCCTCTCCTAATTGGACAAGGAAAGGGAGGGGAGTCCTACTCCCGGTAGGAGTAGGACTCCTCCTGCGCGCCTCCTACTAGGGCCAGCCGCACCCCCCCTTGGATCCTTTATATACGGAGGCAAGAGGCACCCCATGGACACAAGTTGATCCACGTCATCATATTCTTAGCCGTGTGCGGTGCCCCCTTCCACCATAGTCCTCGATAATATTGTAGCGGTGCTTAGGCAAAGCCCTGCGACAGTAGAACATCAAGATCGTCACCACGCCGTCGTGCTGACGGAACTCTTCCCCGACACTTTGCTGGATCGGAGTCCGGGGATCGTCATCGAGCTGAACGTGTGCTAGAACTCAGAGGTGCCGTAGTTTCGGTGCTTGATTGGTCTAGCCATGGAGACGTACGACTACATCAACTAAGTTAACGCTTCCGTTGTCGATCTACAAGGGTACGTAGCTCACACTATCCCCCTCTCGTTGCTATGCATCACCATGATCTTGCGTGTGCGTAGGAATTTTTTTGAAATTACTACGAAACCCAACACGGCAAGCCATAGAGAATAAATGAATCTTCAAGAAGAAGACTAATGCTGACGGTAATATTACTATCTACAAAACTCGACTTAATGCGAAAGGTTTTCGACAAGTTCAAGGAGGTGACTACGATGAGACCTTCTCACCTGTAGAGATGCTTAAGTCTGTCCGAATCATGTTAGCAATTGCCGCATTTTATGATTATGAAATTTGGCAAATGGATGTCAAAACTGCATTCCTTAATGGATATCTCAAAGAAGAGTTGTATATGATGCAACCAGAAGGTTTTGTCGATCCTAAAGATGCTACAAAGTGTGCAAGCTCCAGCGATCCATTTATGGACCGGTGTTAGCCTCTCGGAGTTGGAATATATGCTTTGATAGTGTGATCAAAGCATATGGTTTGTAAAGACTTTTGGAGAAGCCTGTATTTACAAGAAAGTGAGTGGGAGCTCCGTAGCATTTCTGATATTATATGTGGATGGCATATTGTTGATCGGAAATGATACTGAATTTCTGAATAGCATAAAAGGATACTTGAATAAGAATTTTTCAATGAAATACCTCGGTGAAGCTTCTTATATATCGGGCATCAAGATCTATAGAGATAGATCAAGACGCTTAATTGGACTTTCATAAAGCACATACCTTGATAAATTTTTGAAGAACTTCAAAATGGATCAGTCAAAGAAAGGGTTCTTGCATGTGTTACAAGATGTGAGGTTGAGTCAGACTCAATGCCCGACCACTGCAGAAGATAGAGAGAAAATGATTACCTAAGCCTTAGCCATAGGGTCTATCATGTATGCAATGCTGTGTACCAGACCTGATGTGTGCCTTGCTATTAGTTTAGCAGGGAGGTACCAAAGTAATCTAGGAGTGGATCACCGGACAGCGGTCAAGAGCATCCTAAAATTCCTAAAAAGGACTTAGGATATGTTTCTCGTTTATGGAGGTGACAAAGAGCTTGTCGTAAACAGTTACGTCAATACAAGCTTTGACACTGATCCGGATGACTCAATGTCACAAACCGGATATGTATTTTTTTTGAATGGTGGAGCTGTCAGTTGGTGCAGTTCTAAGCAGAGCGTCGTGGGGGGATCTACATGTGAAGCGGAATACATAGCTGCTTTGGAAGCAACAAATGAAGGAGTCTGGCTGAAGGAGTTCATATCCGATCTAGGCATAATACCTAGTGCATCGGGTCCAATGAAAATCTTTTGTGACAATACTGGTGCAATTGCCTTGGCAAAGGAATCCAAATATCACAAGAGAACCAAGCACATCAAGAGATGCTTCAATTACATCCGCAATCAAGTCAAGGAGGGAGACATAGAGATTTGCAAGATACATACGGATCTGAATGTTGCAGAACCGTTGACTAAGCCTCTCTCACAAGCAAAACATGATCAGCACCAAGACTCCATGTGTGTTAGAATCATTACTATGTAATCTAGATTATTGACTCTGGTGCAAGTGGGAGACTGAAGGAAATATGCCCTAGAGGCAATAATAAAGTTGTTATTTATATTTCCTTATATCATGATAAATGTTTATTATTCATGCTGGAATTGTATTAATAGGAAACTTAGTACATGTGTGAATACATAGACAAACAGAGTGTCCCTTGTATGCCTCTACTTGACTAGCTTGTTAATCAAAGATGGTTAAGTATCCTAGCCATGGACACGTGTTGTTATTTGATGAACAGGATGGACAAGAGACATCCATTAGCTTAGCACCATAATCGTTTAGTTTATTGCTATTGCTTTCTTCTTGACTTGCACATGTTCCTATGACTATGAGATGATGCAACTCCCGAATACCGGAGGAACAGTTAGTGTGCTATCAAAAGTCACAACGAAACTGGGTGATTATAAAGATGCTCTACAGGTGTCTCCGATGGTGTTTGTTGAGTTGGCATAGATCGAGATTAGGATTTGTCACTCTGTGTATCGGAGAGGTATCTCTGGACCCTCTCGGTAATGCACATCAACATGACCCTTGCAAGCAATGTGTCTAATGAGTTAGCCATGAGATTATGCATTATGGTACGATTAAAGAGACTTGACGGTAACGAGATTGAAATAGGTATGATGATACTGACGATCGAATCTCGGGCATGTAACATACTGATGACAAAGGGAACAACGTATGTTGTTATGCGGTTTGACCGATAAAGATATTTGTAGAATATGTAGGAGCCAATATGAGCATCTAGGTTCCGCTATTGGTTATTGACCAGAGATGTGTCTTGGTTATGTCTACATAGTTCTCGAACCCGTAGGGTCCGCACGCTTAACGTTTGATGACAATTTATATTATGAGTTATGTGATTTGATGTACCGAAGGTTGTTCGGAGTCCCGGACGAGATCACGGACGTGAAGAGGAGTGTCGAAATGGTCAAGAAATAAATATTAATATATTGGAAGGTTACATTCGGACACTGGAATGGTTCGGGTCGTTTCGGATGAGTTTCGGAGTACCGGGGGTTACCGGAACCCCTTCCGAGAAGTTATTGGGCCTCATGGGCCTAATGGTGGAAGAGAGGAGGCAGGCCAAGGACTGGCGCGCCCCCCAGCCCAAACCGAATTGGACTAGGGCTAGGGGGCCACCCCCTTTCCTTTCCTTCTCTTCTGTTATTCCTTCCCCCTTCTCCTTGTGGAAGTAGGAAAGGGGAGGGGGGGCGAATCCTACTTGGAGTAGGACTCCCCCCCTTGGGCGCGCCACCCTTGGCCGGCCTCCTCCTCCCTCCCCCTTTATATACGTGGGAGGGGCACCCCATAGACACACAAGTTGATCTTTAGCCGTGTGCAGTGCCCCCTTCCACAGTTTTACACCTCGGTCATATTGTCGTGGTGCCTAGGCGAAGCCCTGCGTCCGTAACTACATCATCACCATCACCATGCCATCGTGCTGACAGAACTCTTCCTCGGCCTCAACTAGATCAAGAGTTCGAGGGATGTCACCGAGCTGAATGTGTGCAGATCACGGAGGTGCCATATGTTCGGTACTTGGATCAGTTGGACCGCGAAGACGTTCGACTACATCAACCGCGTTACTAAACGCTTCCGGTTTTGGTCTACGAGGGTACGTAGACACACTCTCCCCCTCTCGTTGCTATGCATTTCCTAGATAGATCTTGCGTGATCGTAGGTAAATTTTTTTTGAAATACTGCGTTCCGCAACAGTTGATGGAGCCACTATAAGGAGTAAGATTGGGCTTTGGTTCGGTTGCTGCGGTCTATAGAAATGGGGTGGGACTTTATCTAGGAGCACCAACCATTGTGTTTAAGGGCATATCCGACCCAGCTACTCTTGAGGTGTTGGCAGTACGGGAACCAATGGCACTAGCAGAGGACCTTCAACTGGAGGCAATACATGTTGCAATGAATTGCAAAGGAATTGTTGATGACATCAAGCAGAAGAATAGCCCTTGCTATGAGGCTATTATACATGAGATCATAGAGTACTCTCGTATTTTTCAATTATGCAATTTTGTGCATGAGTTTAGGATCTCGAATTTCGAAGCTCACAATCTAGCGAAGCATGTTTTGAAACTGGGGGCCGGCCACCATGTTTGGGTAGGCCACCCCGGTGAACTTTAGTTTGTCCCTATAAACATTGTGACGGTTTAATAAAAGCTTTGCTGATTGTCTAGAAAAAACCACACCACCTTCCTAGTGTCATACCGCCCTAGTTTCATATTTGAGTTTTCTCAAATTTTGAAATAGGGATCATTTGATTTTATTTATTTTATCTTCAATTATTTCTATTGTCAAAATATGAGAGAGGGAATAAAATGACTTTCCCAAAATAAAGAAATATTGAGGATTTAATAAAAGAATCAAATAAGATTTTAATTGGTTTATTTGCTATTTTATTTGAATTTAGGAAAAATGCTAGTTTTTCAAAATTGCATTTAGGCCCCAAATAAATGTTCATCCTGTGCGGCTTGATTTTAGAAGCCGGGGAAAATTTATTTCGGGATTTTTGGAGTCAGTTTAGTAGTCCTTTTGTTTTTTTCTGAGCGTAACTTTAAAAAAACGCAACCGACCTACGGGCCATGTCCGACCCGGACACGAGGCCCGTCTGGCTTTATAAGCCGGGGAGGCCCAGCCGGAACCCCCCAAACCCTAGCCGCCCCAAGTCCCCCCAGCCGCCGCCCCGCCACCCGCGCCGCCATGCTGCCCCGCCGCCGCCGCCGCAGACGATTGCCGGAGCCACGCCGCCGTTTGCCGGAGCGCCGAGGTAGACGCCGTTGCCTCGGTTTTCGTGAAGAAAACCGTTCGGTTTTTTTAAAAAAAAACTTAGATCTGTTTTTTTTGTTAGATCGCTTTTTCCGGTTTATTTATTTAGCCAACGTTCATCCGTTAGTTCGTTTTTACGAAAGTTCGTCTTTTTTCTTTTTCTCGGATTAAATCCGCGATTTTTCTGATCACGATTTCTGATCCGATTTTCGTTTTAGTCTAACTTTTCGCTCGTTTATCGGAATCAGGCGGTTCAAGTGCCTGGAGTTTCGTCTCGAAACCCTCTTTCCGATTAACCAACTCAAACAAGTTTTTGGCACTGTAAAAATTGCCTTAGATCCAGAATAGTAATCGAAGCCTGTTTCTTTTGCCATTTTGTCTTCCGTTGCTTCGTTCGATTTGATTTTTTTTGCCAACCGTTGTTCTTAAGTTAAACCTTCTGGTTAGTGCTCTTATTTGAGTTTTACCTATGCATTAGTTGAGTACTTATTTTATGCTTGTTTGTTTGTGTTAGAGTACCCGGAGTGCGCCGCTTGTTACTTCGAATCGCTAGGTTTCCCGGATCATCAGCAAGGCAAGTAACACTTTGATCATACCTCCTACTACCTAGTTTTATTGCATTAGATCAATCCTTACACATTGCATGATTAGGATCTAATTAAATTGTGGGTTTGGGAAGTAGTTGAGGTAGTACCTATTACCTGTTTATTATCAAACCTTTGGGAGTTACTTCTACGTTGCTTATTTATGCCATGCTATGCTAGTAGACGTGGATTGGGTGAGTGTATCCATGACAGATGTGAGTTTGTTAATTAATGGTTTATTTAAGGTGGCAACTTAAACACACATGTAGGTGGATTGAGGTACCTGGGTATTCCAGGATTGCCTGTTTTTCTTTATGGACCGCCACCCAGGCTCAAAGGGATCATGAGATTATTCATGCTAGAAACTTCCATGTGCAGCCACAAGCTATTATGGGCTCTAGCATAGTTGACTAAGTCATGCGAACTCTTACAGTGGTAGACTAGCAGATGTAGGGGATGTAGGTGGTACGGTCTACCCATCGTAAGGTGCCAGCGCTTCTGATAGACTATGTCTCGGTCATCCGTTTCTCAAACACCGTGTAGTGCGAGAAACCAAACGGAGGCGATTGAGTCTTGTGGGGAAAAGTGCGCAAACCTCTGCAGAGTGTATAAACTAATCATGGTTAGCCGTGTCCCCGGTTATGGACGTCTTGAGTATCTAGTACCTGGATTATCATGTGAATCTCAACATGTTACTATAAAATTTAATTTTGATGGGTTTGTTTAATGATGATGTTTAATTGGGATTGAGAATGCTGTCAACCATTCTCAATGTCTAACAACCACCATGATAGTTAAATAAATTTATTCCATTGCAGTAGGGAAAAATTAGCTTTTCGCAAAACTGTAACCATAGAGCTTTCCACCAGCCAAATATGCATATAGAATAGCTGTTTCATTCCATTACTCTCTATGTGTTACATTGCCAGCATATTCCATGTGCTGACCCATTTCGGGCTGCAACGTTAATGTTACAGACTTTTCAGACGACGATTAAGGAGTTTTTAGGTCGTGTTTCTATACTCAGTGATGCCGTTGGAGTTGATGGACTCACTTATCTTCCAAGCATTCCGCTGTTATCGTTATTAGATGGCCTTAAGCCATATTTATTGTAATAAGTTCTCTTTTGGAGACACTCGATGTAAGAAGTGTGTGATTGCTACTCTGTTATAAATCCTTCAAGTACTGTGTGGTGTCAGCATTACTGATCCAGGGATGACACCGGAGCACAGAGATTGGACCGTTTGAGGTCTGGTCGCTACAAGATGGTATCAGAGCACACGCTGACTGTAGGACCCGACCACTAAGCTAAAACCCTAGATCACTACTCACTCTCTTCTCTTTCTGACTCCTTATCTTTTCCACTCTTTTAGGATGGCGGATGCAAGGAACAAGTTCACGCAACCGGATGAAGATACACGCTTTGGACGTCACTTAAAGGAAGTCACTAGATATCTGAACATAGGAGTACCAAGCTTCACCGGCACCTCCAACGCCACTTTACCTGAAGAAGAGCGCTGGATGATTCAAGTTCAAGTTCTAGGACGGACGTTCATGCCAGTCACTGAGCCCATAGAGTTTTGTTTTGATGCACCAACTTGGAGACTAGGAAAGAGCATGTAAACTCACATCGCCATGGGACGCATTGGAGAAGTCTACCGCAATGATCTCAAGGATACTATCTACCAGATTTGTGGGCGCCGAGATGAGCACTGGAAGATGATCAGCACTAGAAAGGATAGATCAATTGCAGCTTTTATCCAGGAGTTAAACCAGCACATTCGATGTCAGGAGAACCAGATGTGCGCCGACATGATAGACCTGAAGAAGGCAAAGACAAGAATCAAGGAACTGGAGGAAGAACTCAAGGCTACACATGAAGATTATGAAGAAGAAATTGAAGTATTAGTAGAGAAGAATGATGATCTGATCAAGAAGATTGGAATATTTATGGGAGGCCCTACACCAGTAGAAGAAGACAAAGAACCCAAGGAGATTCGCCTGGAAGACTACATCATCATCGACGACACCGACTCGGATCCCGACGATAGTGATGATGACTATGTTGATGAAGCTGGAGCAGATATCATGGAGTCTGCAACCAAAGAATATTTCTAGTAGACCACCTCATCAGTAGTAGTAGTCCACCATGTAAATACTATAGTCCGAGCACTTTTGCGATAGTTAGATCGATTGTATGCCCTTGTTTGATTGAATGAATTGTTTGCTTTTGCCTCATGTGCATTGGGTAGTGTTTTCTATTTAGACCCCCTCTATTCTTAAATCTCATCTTTTCTAAACCCTCAGATGCCTCCGAGACGTGACCCCGGATTTACCTTTCCACCGGAGCTCACCCAGTTGATCCAGCAGTAGAACACATTGATGCAGTTACTAGTCCAGAATCATAATCAAGGGAACAACAACAACAACCCACCACCACCACCACCACCTGTTGATCACTTAGCCCGTTTTCGTAGGATGAATCCACTGGTGTTTTCCAGTAGCACCAAGCCGATAGTAGAAGATGATTGGCTCCGCAAGATAGCTAGAGAGTTGACCATAGCAGGATGCATGGATGCGGAGAAGGTGAAGTTTGCCGCACATCAGCTTGAAGGACCCACAGCATCATGGTGGGAGAATTTCACAGCCACTTTCCCTGTCCATACTGTCACATGGGACCAGTTTCAGCAGGCTTTTCGAACTGCCCATGTTTCAGCAGGAGCTATGGCCATGAAGAAGCGAGAGTTTCGCAACTTGCGCCAAGGAGGACGGACAGTTGGCCAGTATGTGGAGGACTTTAGTAAATTAGCACGTTATGCCCCAGATGACGTTGCTACGGATGCAACAAATCAGGAGAAATTTCTGGAAGGACTGAATGATGAGTTGAGCATGCAATTGATGGTAGCAACCTTCAACAACTACCAGGAGTTGGTAGATCGTGCTCTTATGATTGAAGGGAAGCAGCAGCAAATTGAAAATCGCAAGAGGAAGTATGCACAAGGAAAGTACAATTCAGGAGATCAGCAGAAGCCATGTTTTACCCCTAGACCGGGAGGACATTTCCAGCATACACATGGAGGAGGAAGCTCGCACCATCACAATGGCCCCAACACTGGTAATGGGAATGGAAGAAGCAACGGCCAGAACCGCACCAACCCATCAACCCCAGCCAAGAAAGACCTGAGCCAAGTCACTTGCTTTAAGTGCCAGAAGACCGGACATTATGCCAATGAATGTCCTGAATCACAGAATGGAAATGGCAATGGAAGCTCTGGGAAGAAGCCGAACCCTTTCAACAAGGGACAAGTGAACCACGTTAATGTGGAGGAGGTTGAAGAGCAGCCAGATGCAGTAATCGGTAAGTTTTTGGTTAAGTCATTTATTGCACTCGTTCTTTTTGATACTGGTGCATCGCATTCATACATATCAAGGGGATTTGTGGATAAGTACAAACTGCCAACCCAAGCCCTTAGGTCACCCATGTTAGTAACCTCGCCAGGAGCAGAATATATGGCTAGTCTATGGTGTGATCGGTTACCATTAAGGATTGGTAACTACGTATTTCTATCAGACCTAATAGTGTTGGAATCTCAAGGATTGGATGTGATATTAGGCATGGATTGGTTGTCAAGGTATGAAGGGAATATTGAATGTGCCAGTAAGTCAATTTTGCTTACCACCCCAGAAGGGAGAAGGATCAAGTATGTATCCCGACATGTGCCAAAGAGGACTCAAGTAAATTGCTTAACAGGAGTTGTGCAGGAGGAAGTACCAGTAGCGAAGGATTTCCCTGATGTATTTCCAGAAGAGTTGCCAGGCATGCCACCGGATAGAGATATTGAGTTTTTGATTGAGCTTTTGCCAGGCACAGGGCCAATATCAAAGAGACCATATAGGATGCATGCAAAGGATTTGGTGGAAATTAAGAAGCAAATTAAGGAGTTACTGGACAAAGGATATATTCGCCCAAGTTCTTCACCTTGGGGATCGCCAGTACTTCTAGTAGAAAAGAAGGATGGATCGTTAAGGATGGTTGTCGATTATCGAGGATTGAATGAAGTAACCATCAAGAACAAGTACCCACTACCGATGATCAATGATCTGTTTGATCGATTGCAAGGAGCTAAGGTATTTTCCAAGATCGATCTGCGATCAGGATACCACCAGTTGAAGATTCGGGAATAGGTGTCACACCCTGATTTTCATGCCACAACACTTAAGCTAATAAATCATGATAAAATGTGGTTTGACAAAAACTTTTGAGTGTTTTGTCTTTGCTTTGATTGAATGTTTGACTGCTCTTTGCAAGTGCTCTAAAAATCAAACTCTTATACTCCTTCTCCTTGATCCAAAACCTTTTCCCAATGATCATGCCATGTGTATATGACATAAAAATAATTTCTTACAAAAATAATTTGGCCAAATAGTATTTTCAAAAATTAGTTTTCCTAAAACCCCTGAATTGAGGTTTGTACTGCAAGTACTTAATTCAGGGTAGTAAAAATCTTTCCAAAAATATATTTGACTCCTATTAGATATAGGACACCCAGAAACCACAAAAATATAATTTTAAAAGTTATTTTCCTATTTTATTTAAAGGCTTTTTCTTTAGGCCAGAAATGGTCTTTGATAGGTTAAAATTATTTTAAAGCTTCAAAAATATTTGAGAAAAATCAGGGAAGCTCAGTGGACATATATTGTCCATATATATGAGTTTCAGCACATGGTCATGGTCAAAATATTGGACAAAACCCTCCAGAACTATTTCAGCTCATTTCAAATATTTGAAATATTTCTATAAGAAATATTTTCAAATAAATCCAGGAAAATTCTAGCAAGTCACATATTCATAATGTGATGATCTTGCAAAGTTTCATATCAATCAAAATAACTTTGGTTCACAAAAGTGCCCCAAAACCCTCTCTGTCCAGATCCAAGTTTGAACAACTCTACATTGCCAAGTGTGTCCTTTTGATCTGAATTTTCGTGGACGTGTTCAAATCCTCAAATGATGACACTACACCAAGTGGTGCATCAAGGAGAATGGATTTGCATAAGTAAATCTTGGAAAGTCCATTTCTGTTGATTTCTAGGGTTTACAAAAGTTGCATTGGCAACTTTGCCCAAATGAACTCAATCTTGGTGGAACCTCTTATTTTGTCATGCCATTTGACCCTGTCAAGCCCCATGACAAGGGAAGTCCATTTGCTTGCCCAAACCTACATCAAACACCTTCTGGCAGAAACTTAAAATGCATGTTCTGTACATTTCCACAAATCTCCATGATCTCAACTTTTTCCCACAGCCTCATCTGGTCCTCCTCTAACCCCCTGCATCTTTCCCTGCCCGAGGAGCCATGATTAAGGGGGGGTAGTACCCCATTTTTCTTCTCTGGACAGCCACTTTTCCCTCCCTTTCTCATCTCTCTCCCACTCCTGGCAAGTTGCAGAGCATCCAAAGCCTCCCTCCCCATTGTTTACTCCCACCTGCAGCCACTAGACACAAGTGGACGCGCGAGTGCGCGTGGAAAAGCCGCGGATGCCGGCCAAAGACGCGCTCTGGAGCGCGAGGCAGAGCAGGCGAGCGTTGACACCGCGTCCTGCAACCACCTCGAGCCTCCCCCTTGCGCCAGTCGAGGTGCCTCGACGTCCGCAACACGCCACTGCGCTGGCCCCCCTCCTTTCCCCCTCTATCTTGCCCATGCCGCGCGTGCCCAGAGCCGCCCGAGCCCGCCAATGCCATGCGAGCTCGTGGCTCCACCCGGAGCTCTCCCCGCTCCTTCTCTCCCTTCCCCTGGCCGTAGACCATCTCTACAAACGCCCCGGAAACGCACACGCGAACCCCCGTGACCCCTAGCAATGGCAATGACCTTGCCGGCGCACCGTCCACGGTGCACCTCGCCCCCTTCTACTTAAGGCCACCCCCGAGCCCCCTCTCTACTCCTTTGGCCTTCTCTCCCTCTCGTGCATCCCCTGGACCAACCCACTCCCCTCCTCGCGCCCTCCAACCTCGTCCATGGCCGAAGCCAAGCCACCGGCCTTCTCTCAAATTCCCGCAAATGAGGCCTCCTCCTCTCCTCCTTTCTCCACTAGACGAACCCCCTGACCACAACGGAAACCCTCACCACTTATCCCTCTGCTTCGCCGCCTCGTCGCACCAGTGCCACCATCACCGTCGGCCACGTCTGCCACGGACGGCGCTCTCCTTGACCAGGTCCTCCCCGGCATGCGTGCGACCAGTGGCTGGAAGTGCCTCTCTGCGCTGGTCACACCGGTGGGCAGAACATCGCCTCGGGCGCTGTGCAGCCCCGGAAATCACCGGCGGGAGCTGCTCCTCCTCGCGGCAAGAGCGCGCCTGGTAGGAGGAAGACGACCGGCCGCTGGGGCCCGCACGTCAGCGACCCAGCGGGCGGGCCCGTCCATTTAAGTGGAAACGGCTTTGGCCGGATCCGCCTCCCCTCCGCGAAGGTGCACCCCCGCAAAGCCGCCTTCGACGTTGCCCCTGTCGCCCGCGCGGCCGAGCAGCTGGGCCGGCCCACGCCTATCTCTCGCCGGTGGGAAGGATAAGGGTAATGCCTTATATTTCTTTTTATTCTTTTCAAGTGAGTTTCTAAAATCCATAGTTCATTCATTTCCTGCCCAAATTCGATGATTCAAATTTCTACTAGTTCATAAATTCATTCTCTATCACAGGGTGCAATTTGCACATTTTTCCAGAAACATTTCCTTCACAAATGTTTATGAAATCTTACTTTTCCATTTCTGTCATAAACTTTAGAAAATCACAGAGGGCTCAAATTTGATCCAAATTCCATGATTCAAATTCCTAGATGCTTCTAAGTTCATAACTTAGTTTATGGACATTTTTATTAATACTTTCTATACCACACAAAATACTGAGCCATTTCTTCATATTTGTCAACTTTGTAATTTCATAGGAAAATCATTTGAACTCCAAATCCAGTGAGACCAACTCCTAGATGCTTCTAAAATCATGGTTTGTTAAATGGGTGCCTTTGCTCATTTTTCAAAAATATGTTTCTGTACACTTCTTGCAAACCCATAAACCCCTTGATTCCATCATATCAAAATGTTTAGAATATCCACTGACCCAATTCCAATGAAACCACTCTGATTATTTTTTGTATAACCAGAGATGTCCTAGAAAAGTCAAATTAATATTTTTAGAGCACTTTTATTTTCTGCCTTGTTGTGTTGCTCGTTATGGTTGCTTTCAACGATAGTTGACGAAGTAGACGAAATGCTTGGAGTTGGACCAGAGATATTTGAAGACCTCGAAGACTTTGTTAAAACAGGCAAGAAGCCCTTTGACCATGTCTATGAAACCCTTTGTGTGCATGTCATATAGCACTTTAATAGTGTTGCATCGGAATCATCACTACTAGGGAAAAGCCTAGCAGCAGCACGGGTTTTGGGCCTATTAGCAGCGTGGGGGCCGGCGCTACTAATAAGGCGCTACAGCTAACGTATAGCAGTAGCGCGGGCGCACCCGCGCTACTACTACGTCCGTTAGTAGTAGCGTGGGTAAAAACCCGCGCTACTACTAACCCGCGGAATTTTTTTTCGAATTTTTTGCCCGAATTTTCAAATTTCTGAATTATTTTAACCTCTAATCTCTAATCACCCTCATCGCTGCTCAATTTAATCTCTTATCACCCCTCATCATTCCAAATCATCTAACTTCCCGGACGGTCACCCATCCTCTTACTACTCCAGCCTGAGCACGCTTAACTTCCGGGTTCTATTCTCCCTCGATTCCAAGTCTGCACTTGTTGTTTTCCTGACAATAGTAAGATGTCAATCCTATTAACCCTCGGGAGTTTAGCTTGAGCATGAAGTCACACATTTTGCTGTTTGAGTTTAAAACTATTGTTCTAAACCACAATAATTATTTACTAACACTAATATTTCTTGAATAAGGAGTTTGACCACATTTTGACCAAAGTTTGACCACAGTTTGACCAGATTTGACCAAAATTCCAAAAAACTGAAATAATTATTTAGTAACACTAATATTCTTGAATAATTATTTAGTAACACTAATACGTCTTGAATAAGTAGTTTGACCACAGTTTGACCGGATTTGACCAAAATCTAAAAAACTGAAACTTGAGCATAACTTTTTTTCCTTTTAGAATTTGAGGATTCTAAAAATTTGCAAACAGGCCATAGGCCGTCTCCATCGTATGAGGATTTTTGTGCTGAACATTTTGATATATTATACGTTTTTTTCTAACATCGTATGAAAAAGTTATAGCCGTTTTACATTTTCCCTACACTTTTTGCAAAACATGTCCAAATTTAAGTTTTTAAATTTTCCTAACTAGTAGATGTAAGAACATAACTACATCTCGAAGGATTTTAATTTTTGAAACATTTTGATATATTATACGTTTTTTTCTAACATCGTATGCAAAAGTTATAGCCCTTTTACATTTTCCCTACACTTTTTGCAAAACATGTCCAAATTTATGTTTTTAAATTTTCCTAACTAGTAGATGTAGTAATATAACTACATCTCGAAGGATTTTAATTTTTGAAGTTTTTATCATTTTCTTTTGCTTTTTACAAAACCGAAAAGGCGATCCACCGGGGGGATAGAGTTTCAAAATGGGACCTTTAGTAGTAACGAGGGATTTTACCCCTCGCTAATACTATGGCATGTCCCGGAGGGGCACGGTTGAGACCTCTTAGTAGTAGCGAGGGGTAAAAACTTAGTAGTAGCGCGGTTTTATAACCCTCGTTACTACTATGGCATGGCCTAGGGGCACGGTAGAGACTGCTTAGTAGTAGAGAGGGGTAAAAACCAACGCTACTGCTACCAACTTAGTAGTAGCGAGGGTTAAAAGCCCGCGCTACTACTATGGCATGTCCCGGGGGGCACAGTAGAGACCGCTTAGTAGTAGCGAGGGTTAAAAACCAGCGCTACTGCTATCAACTTAGTAGTAGCGAGGTTTAAAAACCCGCGCTACTGCTACTTAGTAGCAGCGCCTGATTTTAAAGCGCGCTGCTGGTAAGATTCTGTGTATAGGCTTTTCCCTAGTAGTGCATGATGAGATGGTAACCGCTTTGATGGGTTGCCTCTATTACTTCCTCGTTGATACTTGCATTGTGCATGACCCTACCTCCTTATGAGGGTTATGCCGGTGGGAGTAGATAGGATGCTAAAGTAGTTGCTACGCAAAAACGGACGGGAATGTGCATGGTGATGGAGATAAAGTATTTTCAAAAGCCTTTTCGAAAACCCCGTCGGGTGCCACTTATGCCGAGGGAGATAATGAGATGGGTAACCACTTGATGACGAAGTGGTATACCGAGGCAAGTGTGTGTGTTGTTTTCAAAAACGGATTAGATTTAAGATTTGTCGACTGTCCCAACCTTACATGCACAACCACTCTACCCTTGTATGGGAAAGGGCATTATTGATTACCTAGGCAGATACTAGCTTGGAGCCCGCATTACTAGTGACGGGAGAGTTGTTGGTGCGCTCTCTCGGGACGGGGTCGTGCCAGGTAGGGCGGCTAAGAACATTTTTATGGGGCACCGGACACACCGTTGGTACCCCGTGCCGGTGGTATGTGATGAATATGGGAGCGAGGCTCCACCATTTTTAAAGTTGTGAAATGTTGGGCACGGGGGTTACTACCAATCGAGTGGACTACATGTTAGTGTCGTCTAGGGAAAGATAATGATCGGGTGCTTACCCCGGGTACTTGAGGTACCGCGGGTCGTGGATGACACGGAAGCTTCCCGGATCTTGTGGGTAAAGTGTGCAACCTCTGCAGAGTGTTAAACTATTCAAATAGCCGTGTCCATGGTCAAGGACAGTTGGGCGGTGCTGCTTAAACTACGTCCACATGTTTGCAAACCAGTGTGTGTGTGTTTGGATAAGTGGGAAGGACTACTTGGGTCAAGTCAAAGGACTTGACAGGATTGAGTTGGGTTGATGCCCACTCTATTTATGTTGATATCTGTAACATGTCCTCATGGTTACTTGAATTCTCCTTATGCACGTCTTACAAGCTGTTGAACATGTCATTGCACTCAAAACTAGCTTTCTGCAAAAATTTACCTATATCACGCATTGTTGTATCTTGAACCAAAACATGGGTTGCTTGCGAGTACATTCAAAGTACTCATTGGCTTGCCACTGGTTATTTTATTGGCCAAGCATGAAAGATCAGGATATGATGAAGAATACTTCGGTGACGAACATGCGAGCTAGGACGCTTCCTAGTCAAAATTCCTGTAGGGTTAAGGCAGATGGCATGGGTCCAAGTTATCGACGAAGATTTCCGCTGCATAGTTATACTCGAGACTCGACCACAATGGTCATAATTTATGAAAGACGGTATGTATGGATGTAAGACTCTTGTTATTCAGCTTCTGTGTGTTCAGTGAGCATTGATCTCTGGGATCACTGTACACGTGCATTCGGTGATCACGACTTATGAGTCGGGGTGCCCACAATAGGATGTACCCAAGACGGCTTTTACCAGCAGGTATGGGCTGTACGAGTATACCGTTATGTCATTTGGTCTGACTAACGCACCTGCATATTTTATGAACATGATGAACAAAGTGTTTATGGAGTTCTTGGATAAGTTCATCGTAGTGTTCATTGATGATATCCTGGTTTACTCGAAGAATGAAGAGGAGCATAAGGAACATTTGCGTTTGGTTCTTAGAAAGCTCAGAGAACATCAGTTATATGCCAAGTTTAGCAAATGTGAGTTTTGGTTGAAAGAAGTTGGATTTCTCGGACACGTTATATCCGGAGAAGGTATAGCAGTAGATCCCACTAAAGTTGATACCGTGACCAAGTGGGAAGCACCAACCACCGTTGGAGAGATCCGGAGTTTCTGGATACTACCGGAGGTTTATTGAGAATTTCTCAAAGATTGCGAAGCCTATGACGGAGTTCTTAAAGAAGGATACCAAGTTCATATGGACGGAGGAATGTGAGGCTAGTTTTCAGGAGTTGAAGAAACGTTTGGTTACCTCACCAGTGTTGATTTTGCCAGACCAGACCAAGGATTATGAGGTGTATTGCGACGCTTCACGTCGAGGACTTGGAGCAGTGCTTATGCAGGAAGGGAGAGTTGTTTCATATGCCTCACAACAGCTTAAGCCTCATGAGTTGAATTATGCTATGCATGATTTGGAGTTAGCAGCCGTAGTGCATGCACTGAAGACTTGGAGACATTTTCTTATTGGAAACCATTGCGAAGTGTATACGGATCATAAGAGTTTGACGTATATTTTCACACAGAAGGAGTTGAATCTCAGACAAAGGAGATGGTTGGAGCTCATCAAGGATTATGATATGAGATTGCATTATCACCCTGGAAAGGCTAACGTAGTAGCTGACGCATTGAGCCATAAGAGCCACATCAACACCTTAATGACGAGGGATTTACCAAGGGAGTTAGCCAAAAATCTTCGAGAGCTACGTTTGGAAATAGTCCCGAGAGGCTATGTAGCAGCATTGGAGATTCAGTCTACTTTGATGGATAAGATCAGAGAAGCCCAAAAGACTGACAAGGAGATTGCTTCTATTAAGGAGAAAATGAGCAAAGGAAAAGCTAAGGGATTTCGCGAGGATGAGCACGATACCCTATGGTTTGAAGACCATGTTTATGTGCCAAATTATCTGGAGATCAGGAAGTTAATTATGCAAGAGGCCCATGATTCACCATACTCGATTCACCCAGGAAATACCAAGATGTATTTGGATTTGAAGGATATTTTCTGGTGGACCAGAATGAAGAAGGATATTGCGGAGTATGTAGCAGTTTGTGATGTATGTCAGAGAGTGAAGGCAGAGCATCAGAAGCCAGCAGGATTGCTACAACCATTGACGATACCCGAATGGAAGTGGGATAAGCTAGGCATGGATTTTATTACAGGATTGCCCAGAACATGTTCAGGCTATGACTCGATATGGGTTGTAGTCGATCGTTTGACAAAGGTAGCTCATTTCATTCCAGTGAAGACTACCTATACTAGTGCAAAGTGGGCAAAGATATACATGACCAGAATCGTATGTCTGCATGGAGTTCCAAGGAGCATTGTATCAGATAGAGGAACCCAGTTTACCTCAAAGTTCTGGAATCTTTTGCATGAGACATTAGGAACCAGACTAGAGTTTAGCACAGCTTTCCACCCGCAGACAGATGGACATACTGAGAGAGTCAATCAGATTTTGGAGGATATGCTAAGAGCTTGTGCGCTAGATTACGGATCTACTTGGGATGAGAATTGGCCGTATGCAGAGTTCTCTTATAACAACAACTATCAATCCAGTTTGAAGATGGCCCCTTTCGAAGCCTTGTACGGAAGGAGGTGCAGGACCCCATTGTCCTGGGATGAAGTTGGAGATCGCCAGTTGTTTGGACCGGATCTGATAAAGGAGTCTGAACAGAAAGTGAAATTAATTCACGACAGGCTGAAGGTAGCTCAATCCAGGCAGAAGAGTTATGCAGATTCTAAATGCAAGGAGACAATTTACGAAGTTGGAGACCGAGTTTATCTTCGAGTATCACCACTTCGAGGAGTTAAGCGCTTTGGAGTTAAGGGAAAACTAGCACCACATTTTGTAGGCCCATACAAAGTTTTGGATCGTATGGGAGAAGTAGCCTAAAAGTTGGAATTACCCGAAGGACTGTCACGAGTTCACGACATGTTTCATGTATCCCAGTTGAAGAAGTGCCACGCAGACATGGCTGACATACCGCTGAGAGATACGGTACCGCTGGAGGCAATTCAGTTGCACAGTGTTTTGACCTATGAGGAGAAACCCGTTAAGATTCTAGAGTATGCCAGTCGAGTCACCCGCAGCAAGGTTATCAAGTTTTGCAAGGTTCAATGGAGCCACCACACGGAGGATGAAGCCACCTGGGAACGAGAGGAAGATTTGCTGAAGGACCACCCTCACCTATTTTCTAGCCAACCCGAATCTCGAGGGCGAGATTCATCTTAAGGGGGTAGGTTTGTAACATCCCAAATTTTCAATTTGGAATGTTATACAGTAGATCATCATTGCATATCATATTTATTGCATTTTGGTTGATCCTAGAAATTTTTCGCAACTCAAGGACCCTTGGAGAGAGTTGGGGATTTCATTATTTTCATATTTGAGTTTTCTCAAATTTTGAAATAGGGATCATTTGATTTTATTTATTTTATCTTCAATTATTTCTATTATCAAAATATGAGAGAGGGAATAAAATTACCTTCCCAAAATAAAGAAATATTGAGGATTTAATAAAAAAATCAAATAAGATTTTATTTGGTTTATTTGCTATTTTATTTGAATTTAGGAAAAATGCGCGTTTTTCAAAACTGCATTTAGGCCCCAAATAAATGTTCATCCTGTACGGCTTGATTTTAGAAGCCGGGGAAAATTTATTTCGGGATTTTTTGAGTCCGTTTAGTAGTCCTTTT
Source organism: Triticum urartu (assembly GCF_056163025.1). NCBI lineage: Eukaryota > Viridiplantae > Streptophyta > Magnoliopsida > Poales > Poaceae > Triticum > Triticum urartu. The sequence goes on from NC_141874.1 coordinate 686,412,355, forward strand.
GTTTTTTTTTCTGAGCGTAACTTAAAAAAATGCAACCGACCTACGGGCCGTGTCCGACCCGGACACGAGGCCCGTCTGGCTTTATAAGCCGGGGAGGCCCAGCCGGAACCCCCCAAATCCTAGCCGCCCCAAGTCCTCGCCGCCGCCACCGGCGCCGCCGCTGCCACCCGCGCCGCCCCGCTGCCCATCGCCGCCGCCGCCGCCGATCGCCGGAGCGCCGAGGTAGACGCCGTTGCCTCGGTTTTCGCGAAGAAAACCGATTGGTTTTTAAAAAAAAACTTAGATCTGTTTTTTCTCGTTAGATCAGTTTTTCCGGTTTATTTATTTAGCGAACGTTCGTCCGGTCGTTCGTTTTAACGAACGTTCGTCATTTTTCTTTTTCTCGGATTAAATCCGCGATTTCTCTGATCGCGATTTCTGATCCGATTTTCGTTTTAGTCTAACTTTTCGCTCGTTTATCGGAATCAGGCGATTCAAGCGCCTGGAGTTTCGTCTCGAAACCCTCTTTCCAATCAACCAACTCAAACAAGTTTTTGCCACTGTAAAAATTGCCTTAGATCTAGAATAGTAAACGAAGCCTATTTCTTTTGCCGTTTTGTCTTTCGTTGCTTCGTTTGATTTGTTTTTTTTGCCAACCGGAGTTCTTAAGTTGAACCTTTTGGTTAGAGGTCTTATTTGAGTTTTACCTGTGCATTAGTTGATTACTTATTGTATGCTTGTTTGTTTGCGTTAGAGTACCCGGAGTGCGCCGCTTGTTACTTCGAATCGCTAGGTTTCCCGGATCATCAGCAAGGCAAGTAACACTTTGATCATACCTCCTACTACCCAGTTTTATTGCATTAGATAAATCCTTACACATTGCATGATTAGGATCTAATTAAATTGTGGGTTTGGGAAGTAGTTGAGGTAGTACCTATTACCTGTTTATTATCAAACCTTTGGGAGCTACTTCTACGTTGCTTATTATGCCATGCTATGCTAGTAGACGTGGATTGGGTGAGTGTATCCATGACAGATGTGAGTTTGTTAATTTATGGTTTATTTAAGGTGGCAACTTAAACACACATCTGGGTGGATTGAGGTACCTGGGTATTCCAGGATTGCCTGTTTTTCTTTATGGACCGCCACCCAGGCTCAAAGGGATCATGAGATTATTCATGCTAGAAACTTCTGTGTGCAGCCACAAGCTATTATGGGCTCTAGCATAGCTGACTAAGTCGTGCGAACTCTTAAAGTGGTAGACTAGCAGATGTAGGCGATGTAGGTGGTACGGTCTACCCATCGTAAGGTGCTAGCGCTTCGTTAAGACTATGTCTCGGTCATCCGTTTCTCAAACACCGTGTAGTGCGAGAAACCAAACGGAGGCGATCGAGTCTTGTGGGGAAAAGTGCGCAAACCTCTGCAGAGTGTATAAACTAATCATGGTTAGCCGTGTCCCCGGTTATGGACGTCTTGAGTATCTAGTACCTGGATTATCATGTGAATCTCAACATGTGACTATAAAATTTAATTTTGATGGGTTTGTTTAATGATGATCTTTAATTGGGATTGAGAATGTTGTCAACCATTCTCAATGTTTAACAACCACCATGATAGTTAAATAAATTTATTCCTTTGCAGTAGGGAAAAATTAGCTTTTCGCAAAACTGTAACCATAGAGCTTTCCACCAGCCAAATATGCATATAGAATAGATGTTTCATTCCATTACTCTCTATGTGTTACATTGCTAGCATATTCCATGTGCTGACCCGTTTCGGGCTGCAACGTTAATGTTGCAGACTTTTCAGACGATGATTAAGGAGTTTTTCGGTCGTGATTCTATACTCAGTGATGCCGTTGGAGTTGATGGACTCACTTATCTTCCAAGCCTTCCGCTATTATCGTTATTAGATGGCCTTAAGCCATATTTATTGTAATAAGTTCTCTTTTGGAGACACTCGATGTAATAAGTGTGTGATTGCTACTCTGTTATAAATCCTTTAAGTACTGTGTGGTTTCAGCATTACTGATCCAGGGATGACACCGGAGCACGGAGATTGGACCGTTTGAGGTCTGGTCGCTACACTAATGATGATGATCATGAAACTTCTCATCAAGTTACTATCGAACCTCGTAGGTCAACCAGAGTAAGATCCGCACCAGAGTGGTACGGTAATCCTGTTCTGGAGGTCATGTTACTTGACCATGACGAACCTACAAACTATGAGGAAGCGATGATGAGCCTAGATTCCGCAAAATGGCTTGAGGCCATGAAATCTGAGATGGGATCCATGTATGAGAACAAAGTGTGGACTTTGGTTGACTTGCCCGATGATCGGCAAGCCATAGAGAATAAATGAATCTTCAAGAAGAAGACTGACGCTGACGGTAATATTACTGTCTACAAAACTCGACTTAATGTGAAAGGTTTTCGACAAGTTCAAGGAGGTGACTACGATGAGACCTTCTCACCTGTAGAGATGCTTAAGTCTGTCCGAACCATGTTAGCAATTGCCGCATTCTATGATTATGAAATTTGGCAAATGGATGTCAAAACTGCATTCCTTAATGGATATCTCAAAGAAGAGTTGTATATGATGCAACCAGAAGGTTTTGTCGATCCTAAAGGTGCTACAAAGTGTGCAAGCTCCAGCGATCCATTTATGGACCGGTGTAAGCCTCTCGGAGTTGGAATATATGCTTTGATAGTGTGATCAAAGCATATGGTTTTGTAAAGACTTTTGGAGAAGCCTGTATTTACAAGAAAGTGAGTGGGAGCTCCGTAGCATTTCTGATATTATATGTGGATGGCATATTGTTGATCGGAAATGATACTAAATTTCTGAATAGCATAAAAGGATACTTGAATAAGAATTTTTCAATGAAAGACCTCGGTGAAGCTTCTTATATATTGGGCATCAAGATCTATAGAGATAGATCAAGACGCTTAATTGGACTTTCACAAAGCTCATACCTTGATAAAGTTTTGAAGAACTTCAAAATGGATCAGTCAAAGAAAGGGTTCTTGCATGTGTTACAAGATGTGAAGTTGAGTTAGACTCAATGCCCGACCACTGCAGAAGATAGAGAGAAAATGATTACCTAAGCCTTAGCCATAGGTTGTATCATGTATGCAATGCTGTGTACCAGACCTGATGTGTGCCTTGCTATTAGTTTAGCAGGGAGGTACCAAAGTAATCTAGGAGTGGATCACTGGACAGCGGTCAAGAGCATCCTAAAATTCATGAAAAGGACTTAGGATATGTTTCTCGTTTATGGAGGTGACAAATAGCTTGTCATAAACAGTTACGTCGATACAAGCTTTGACACTGATCTGGATGACTCAAAGTCACAAACCGGATATGTATTTTTGTTGAATGGTGGAGCTGTCAGTTGGTGCAGTTCTAAGCAGAGCGTCGTGGCGGGATCTACATGTGAAGCGGAATACATAGCTTCTTCGGAAGCAACAAATGAAGGAGTCTGTCTGAAGGAGTTCATATCCGATCTAGGCATAATACCTAGTACATCGGGTCCAATGAAAATCTTTTGTGACAATACTGGTGCAATTGCCTTGGCAAAGGAATCCAAATATCACAAGAGAACCAAGCACATCAAGAGATGCTTCAATTACATCCGCAATCAAGTCAAGGAAGGAGACATAGAGATTTGCAAGATACATACAGGTCTGAATGTTGCAGACCCGATGACTAAGCCTCTCTCACAAGTAAAACATGATCAGCACCAAGACTCCATGTGTGTCAGAATCATTACTATGTAATCTAGATTATTGACTCTGGTGCAAGTGGGAGAGTGAAGGAAATATGCCCTAGAGGCAATAATAAAGTTGTTGTTTATATTTCCTTATATCATGATAAATGTTTATTATTCATGCTGGAATTGTATTAACAGGAAACTTAGTACATGTGTGAATACATAGAAAAACAGAGTGTCCCTTCTATGCCTCTACTTGACTAGCTCGTTAATCAAAGATGGTTAAGTATCCTAGCCATGGACATGTGTTGTTATTTGATGAACAGGATGGACAAGAGACATCCATTAGCTTAGCACTATAATCGTTTAGTTTATTGCTATTGCTTTCTTCTTGACTTGCACATGTTCCTATGACTATGAGATGATGCAACTCCCGAATACCAGAGGAACAGTTAGTGTGCTATCAAAAGTCACAACGAAACTGGGTGATTATAAAGATGCTCTACAGGTGTCTCCGATGGTGTTTGTTGAGTTGGCATAGATCGAGATTAGGATTTGTCACTCCGTGTATCGGAGAGGTATCTCTGGGCCCTCTCGGTAATGCACATCAATATGACCCTTGCAAGCAATGTGTCTAATGAGTTAGCCACGAGATTATGCATTACGGTACGATTAAAGAGACTTGACAGTAACGAGATTGAAATAGGTATGATGATACTGACGGTCGAATCTCGGGCATGTAACATACTGATGACAAAGGGAACAACGTATGTTGTTATGCGGTTTGACCGATAAAGATCTTTGTAGAATATGTAGGAGCCAATATGAGCATCTAGGTTCCGCTATTGGTTATTGACCAGAGATGTGTCTTGGTCATGTCTACATAGTTCTCGAACCCGTAGGGTCCGCACGCTTAACGTTCGATGACAATTTATATTATGAGTTATGTGATTTGATGTACCGAAGGTTGTTCGGAGTCCCGAACGAGATCACGGACGTGAAGAGGAGTGTTGAAATGGTCAAGAAATAAATATTAATATATTGGAAGGTTACATTCAGACACTAGAATGGTTCGGGTCGTTTCGGATGAGTTTTGGAGTACCGGGGGTTACCGGAACCCCTTCCGGGAAGTTATTGGGCCTCATGGGCCTAATGGTGGAAGAGAGGAGGCAGGCCAAGGAGTGGCGCGCCCCCTAGCCCAAACCGAATTGGACTAGGGCTAGGGGGGCCGCCCCCCTTTCCTTCTCTTCTCTTATTCCTTCCCCCTTCTCCTTGTGGAAGTAGGAAAGGGGGGCGAATCCTACTTGGAGTAGGACTCCCCCCCTTCGGCGCGCCACCCTTGGCCAGCCTCCTGCTCCCTCCCCTGTTATATACGTGGGAGGGGCACCCCATAGACACACAAGTTGATCTTTAGCCGTGTGCAGTGCCCCCTTCCACAGTTTTACACCTTGGTCATATTGTCGTGGTGCTTAGGTGAAGCCCTGCGTCGGTAACTTCATCACCACCATCACCATGCCGTCGTGCTGACAGAACTCTTCCTTGGCATCAACTAGATCAAGAGTTCGAGGGATGTCACCGAGCTGAACGTGTGCAGATCACAGAGGTGCCATATGTTCGGTACTTGGATCAGTTGGACCGTGAAGACGTTCGATTACATCAACCGTGTTACTAAACGCTTCCGGTTTTGGTCTACGAGGGTACGTAGACACACACTCCCCCTCTCGTTGCTATGCATTTCCTAGATAGATCTTGCATGATCGTAGGTAATTTTTTTTGAAATACTGCGTTCCGCAACAGTTGATGCAGCCACTATAAGGAGTAAGATTGGGCTTTGGTTCGGTTGCTGCGGTCTGTAGAAATGGGGTGGGACTTTATCTAGGAGCACCAACCATTGTGTTTAAGGGCATATCCGAACCAGCTACTCTTGAGGCGTTGGCAGTACAGGAACCAATGGCACTAGCAGAGGACCTTCATCTGGAGGCAATACATGTTGCAATGAATTGCAAAGGAATTGTTGATGACATCAAGTAGAAGAATAGCCCTTGCTATGAGGCTATTATACATGAGATCATAGAGTACTCTCGTATTTTTCAATTATGCAATTTTGTGCATGAGTTTAGGATCTTGAATTTTGAAGCTCACAATCTAGCGAAGCATGTTTTGAAATTGGGGGTGGGCCACCATGTTTGGGTAGGCCACCCCGGTGAACTTTAGTTTGTCCCTATAAACATTGTGACGGTTTAATAAAAGCTTTGCTGATTGTCTAGAAAAAACCACACCACCTTCCTAGTGTCCTACCGCCCTAGACCGTGACCTCCATCCTCCTCCCTTCCCCCGATAGGAGCAACGCTGCCCCCACGCCGGGGAATCGTTCCCTTAATGCCCCACATTGTGCCCAGATCTTAGCCATGGCGCAACGAAGAGATTCCTACTCTTCCTTTCAGTATGCATCGGCCACCTGATCCCCATGGGGGAGCTGGCCCAGGAAACCTGCTCCGCCCATGACAAAATGTCATCCTCGATCCGCAGGATAGCGCCGCCGTCTCGGTCGATGCGGTGGCCTGTCTCGGTGAACCCTCAAGCCGATCCTCAACACGCTCCGCCTCAACAACCCCGTGTTCTGGGACTTCCTGGGCTCTAGATACGTCTCCGCCGTGTCTAAACTTTTTTATTGTTTCATGCCAATATTATATAATTTTCACATACTCTTGGCAATGTTTTGTATGATTTATTGGACTAACCTATTGATCCAGTGCCCAGTGCGAGTTCCTATTTGTTCCATGTTTTTTGCTTCGCAAAATATCCATATCAAACGAAGTCCAAACGTTGTAAAAATTTATGGAGAATTATTTTGGAATGTATCTGATTATTGGGAGTTGGAATCAACGCAAACGGGGGCCCACAACCACCACAAGACGCCTGGGCGCACCAGGCAGCCCAGACATGTGGTGGTGGGTTGTGCCCTCCTCGTAAGTCGGTTGGAGCTCTACTTCAGGCGTAAGGAAGTTTATATCTGAAAAAACGTGTTAAAATCTTAGCGCAATCGGAGTTAAGGATCTCTGGGAATATAAGAAATGCTTTTCGACTAGAAAACCGGAACGCGAAATAGAAGAGAACAAAGAGGGAGATCCAATCTCGGAGGGGCTCCCGTCCCTCCGCTGCTATGGAGGCTATGGACCAGAGGGGGAACTCTCCTCCCATCTAGGGGAGGCCAAGGAAGAAGAAGAAGGAGGGGGGCTCTCTCTCCCTCTCTCCTGGTGGCACCGGAGTGCTGCCGGGGCAAGGACCGTGACGGTGATCTACATCAACAATCTTGCTACCGTCAACTCCAACTCTCTCCCCGTCTATGCAGTAGTGTAACACCCCTTCTCCCCGATGTAATCTCTACTTAAACATGGTGCTCAATGCTATATATTATTTTGGAGTGATCTATGGCTATCTTATGATGATTGAGTACATCCGTTTTGTCCTATGGGCTGATTGATGATCGTGGTTGGTATGAGTATATATTTTATCATGGTGCTATCCTACGGTGCCCTCCGTGTCACGCAAACATGAGGGATCCCCACTGTAGGGTGTCGTAATACGTTCATAATTCGCTTATAGTGGGTGGCGTGAGTGACAACATACACATACCCGAGTAAGTGGGCTATTGTGTAGGGGAGTAAAGAGGACTTGATACTTAATTCTATGTTTGTGTTTTACCTTAATGATCTTTGGTAGTTGAGGATGCTTGCTAGAGTTCCAACCATAAGTGCATATGATCCAAGTAGAGAAAGTATGTTAGCTCATGCCTCTCCCTCATATAAAATTGCATGAATGATTACCGGTCTAGTTATCGATTGCCTAGGGACAAATGACTTTCCTGTTGACAAAAACTATCTACTTTTATTACCTTGCAATTTATTCATAGTTTTATTCTCGCAAAGTACTTATAGTTTCATACCTGTTCTAGGTAAAGCAAACGTTAAAGTGTGCGTATAGTTGTATCGGTGGTCGATAGAACTTGAGGGGATATTTGTTCTACCTTTAGCTCCTTGTTGGGTTCGACACTCTTATTTATCGAAAAAGGCTACAAATGATCCCCTATACTTGTGGCTTATCAAGACCTTTTTCTGGCGCCGTTGCCGGGGAGCAATAGCGTGGGGTGAATATTCTCATGTGTGCTTGTTTGCTTTATCACTAAGTAGTTTTTATTTTTGTGCTCCTGTTTTCTATCTTTAGTTATGGGTAGGAAACGCAAAATACCAAAAAAGAATAGTTGTACCTACTAAACTAATGGTTGAAGAACCACCCAAAATCTATCATACTGCTGAAGATTTTTTACTTGGATCATCTTTGATCCCTATGTGCTCGTGCTAAAAACCCAACTAGCTTAGTTGAGGGAAAATCATTAGATGAGCATGCATGTTTTGTGTAACACCATTTATCTCAAAAAGCGAAACTTTTACAGCATCAAATTAGTACTATGCAATGCTATGCTTGGAATTTATGTGAATTATATGATTTTACTTGTTGTTCTGAAGACCCTAAGAAACGCATTCCCTACCAATGTGAGTTTATTGATAATGGAATCTTATCCTTTTATGCCAAGGGTGTTTATAATTACTATGATCAACAAATTGAAGATTTTGTTGCTTTTAAGGGTGCTTATGAAATTTCTTCTTTGATTGATAAGTATGATGCTACTCTTTACAAATCTAATTTTTTGGCCATACTTAAATATTGCTATGAAAACTATGATTCTAATGCTTATATTAAACCATATTTTGAGGACCCCTCCACTGTCCAAGAAGAGATTAACATTTTGCAGGAGTCTATGGAAGAAGAAATTGTAGAAATTATGAGCTTATTAGATGAAAAAGATGAGGAGGAGAGCAAAGAACAAAAGGAGGAAGAGCGGATTGATCACCCATGCCCACCTTCTAATGAGAGTAACTCTTCAACTCATACATTATTTAATTTCCCTTCGTGCTTAATGAAGGATGAATGCTATGATAATTGCTATGATCCCATTGATTCATTTGAAATATCCCTTTTTGATGAAATTGATGCTTGTGGCCATGATGCCAATTTGAATTATGGAGATGAACTTGCTATAGTTCCTTATGTTAAGAATGAAATTGTTGCTATTGCACCCAAACATGATAGTCCTATTATCTTTTTGAATTCTCCAAACTACACTATATCAGAGACGTTTGCTTTTATTAAGGATTATATTGATGGGTTGCATTTTACCATTACACATGATGATTTTGATGAGTATAATATGCATGTGCTTGCTGTTTGTACGTGCAATTATTATGAGAGAGGAACTACATCTTCGCCTCTCTATGTTTCCAACACAATAGAATTGCAAGAAACTACTTATGCTATGTATTGGCCTTTACTTGATGTGCATGAATTATTCTTTTTTGACATGCTGATGCATAGGAAGAGAGTTAGACTTCATCATTGCATGATTTACATTGCTTTGTGCTCACTACTAAATTACAAATCATTGCTAATTCAAATTGGCTTCGATATACCTTGGGATCCGGGTGGATCAATTACTTGAGCACTTTATGCCTAGCTTAATGGCTTCAGATAAAGCGCTACTAGGGAGACAATCCAGAAGTTTTAGAGAGTCATTTATTTCTATCGAGTGCTTTTATAACATTTAAAAACAAAAAATATAGAGGGAAACCTAAAATCTTTTTCAAAAAGAGGAAGCGATTGAAAGGTGATGCATTGCAGAAGTGCGGGTCGACCTTGAACACTTGTGTTCAGGCTCATGGAAACAATGTAAGTTTTTCATGGAAATTTCTCACAAAAATAATTACCCCTTGTACAAATCCATTGTATTATAAAAATAATGTGCCAAGGTTTGCCTTTAGGGTGATTAGATTGCTTGTTGGTATGTGTGGTGTAAAAATAGAAACTTTGGCTGTAGTGCGTGTATTTTCATTTTTTACTGGAACCTCAAATTTTATTTACACAGTATTGCTATGCAAATTTTTTAGTTTGTCCTATTTTTTTAGAATTTTTGGACATACATAATTATGTTGAATGTTCAGATTGCTACAGACTCTCCTGTTTAATATAGATTCTATTCTTGATGCATTGTTTTGATGAAATTATCGATTTTATCAGTGGTATAAGCCATGTAAAAGTTATAATATAGTAGTTACAATGCAAAAAACAAAACATGAATGGGTTTGCAACAGTACTTAAAGTACTGATTTGCTTTATTATACTAATGGATCTCACTAGTTTTCTGTTAAGCTTTGTGTGGATGGAGTGTTCAAAGATCGAGGAGGTCTTGATATGAAGAAAGGAGGAGAGGCAAGAGTTCAAGCTTGGGGATGCCCAAGCACACCAAGTAAATATTCAAGGAGACTCAAGTGTCTAAGCTTGGGGATGCCCCGGAAGGCATCCTGTTGGGATATTACTACTGGACGTAAACCGACCTCGAGTGGACGGGTTAACTCTATGAAGATTAGAAGCCCAGTAAGACAAAGGGATGATGGTGCTTCAAGAAGGCCCAATGCCCAAACGCGGATCAGGGCCTGTAGATGTAAACCGGCAATAAATATGTAACTTGTATTGTAAGGTAGAAGGGATAGAGACCGAGCCGGACACGTTTATGATCCGGCCTCGGGACTCTGCAAACCGGCGGGCGTCAACCTAAATATATAAAGGGACGAAACGGCATCGGTTTGAGGACAATGGACAACAACTCGAGAGCCAGGCAAAGCAGATTCGCTCCCTGGTCATCGAAACCCTAGCAATACCAACACAACTAGATGTAGGCTTTTACCTTCATCGAAGGGGCCGAGCTAGTATAAAATCCTCGTGTCCCTTGTCCGGTTTAACCCCTTTAAGCTAACCCGTAGCAATGGCTCTACGACTAAGTCCTTTCATGAGGACATCTGCCGTGACAAAACCACGATAGTTGGTGCCCACCGTGGGGCTATCGCACGATGGTTTCGAGTTCTTGAAGGGCAGCTTTGAAGGACTCAAGGGATACGCTTTAGGCCGGATGACTAAGAGTCGTCGCGGCAAGCTCTACATCGATGACGCGGGATGGGATTCCGAGGCCGGTTCAATTGAATACGGGTACCGGGTCCCCTTTGGAGGAATTCACGTCTTCATCGGCAAGATCGGCGGGCCGGGCCCTGAGCCGGACACCTGCACCGACACCATCGAGACGGCTCAGCGTCCAAGCTCTGCCCCGGTTCAGCCCGCCGTAAAGCATGTCTTCATGGGTGTCATCCACTGAGCGGGATGTGAAGATGGACCGGCATCTGGTGGCGAAACCGTTGTCTGCTCCGATGACGAGTCTTCAACTGGAGAAACCGAGTCACTATACCAGTTACAGGATGGCCAGATTAGTGGAGGTTCTGATGGCAACAGTATTCCATACCACCTTGATCTGCCGAACCGAGTCACAGTCTTCATGACCGGTACACAGCCAGCACAGCCCTCTTCTACTGCTGCGGCAATGATCTCCAGTTCAGCAGCGGCAACGCCAGCAGGAGCAGGGGGCTCTACGCCGCCTCCGGCTCAGATTTTGTCCGATTTGTTTGATGCTTTGGCAACGTTGCTAGCAGCAGAGGTTGATGTGGCAAAATGGGATCAGGATGATGTAGAAATTGTAAAGGTGAAGGATCAGATAGCTCAGGCTAAAGCGGACCTGGCAGCAGAGAACGCCGGGATGGCTACTGAGCGGGCCGAGTTGGAGACTCAGGCTTACCGGCTTAGGCTGGATCAGAATGTCTCAGATGATGTCATGAGGAGGAGATACTGGTCGCACCTCCCACCGAACTATGAAGCAAGAAATCTCTTCAACACGCCAGGAGCAGGAACCAGTAACCAACCAGTCATAAAACGGACGGAGGCACCGGTAAGAGGAGCACCGGCTCAGCCACATGCGGTTGACCCGCCTCGTCAGAACAACATTGTGCCACAGTATGTTCCGACACCTTCGGGGCATTATTCCAACCCGCCGGACAACATTGTGGCTGCCGCTTCACGATTAGCAGCCCTCCCAATTGACGGCGAGTCATTAGAGGCGATTGAGACACGACGGGCCAGAGAGCTCCTTCAAACAGCTTTAAACCAGCAGCAGGCTTATTCACATAGTCGCGAGAGGAATCATTCCACCCCCAGTCCAAGCCGGAGCTACAGCAGGCACGTTGAGGATGAACCGACCGTATCAAGCAGTGCACGTCGCCGTAACTCGCCGCGAGGGCATAACCCGGCCGGTGGTGGTGCTACTGCGCAGGATGTGGTGGATCAAGGTCGTGCACGTCGAGAAGCCGAGTTAGCGGCACAGCATGAGACCCGCCAGCCTACTCTGGTTCGTCCTACCACTTCAGTCGAGCCAGGCGCGGTCTTCAGTTCTTTAGGGGTGCCATGTCTCATCCCCGCTTTGCGTAACGTACAACTGCCCAAAGATTTTAAAGGCCCTTGTAAGGTGCCCAATTACACTGCCGATTTGCCTCCTGAGTCATGGGTGGAGAGTTATGAGATGGCGATGGAGATGCCGGATGTGGATGAAGCGGTGTGTGCTAAGTACTTCACCATGATGTTGGAGGGGACAGCTCGTACTTGGTTGAAGAGCTTACCGGCTAACTCTGTCGGGTCATGGGCTGAGTTAAAACACCGTTTTGTCTAGAATTTTAAAGATACTTGTAAGCAGCCTATGTCAATTGTGGACCTGGTTCCTTGTGTTCAGGAAGATGGGGAGTCTACAACCCATTGGGTGAAGCAAGTCTCAGCTATTCTGCATTCGTCAGACCGCATCAACGCGGATACATCAGTTTTGACGTTGGAAGGCAATTGCTGGTTTATGCCATTAAAGCTGAAGTTAGGAAGGCTCAAATGTCATTGCAATGACATGTCAACCCTTATGGCCGCCTTGGTGAAATATGCCGATTCAGATAGTACCAAAGACCCTGAGTCTAAGGATGACAAACCAGGGAAAGGGAAAAAGAATGGCGGGGCCAAGTGGCAGCAGCATAATCTGGCAGGGCAGGGGAACAATGGTAAGCACAAGGCAGACAACAATTTGGACTTTGTGGCTAACACCAATGCTCAGGATAACTGTCAACGTCGTAAGGGTAAACAACCCCAGCAGGGTGGAGGGTCAGGTCCCAATCTTGAACGCCTGCTAAATCAGCCTTGTCCAAAACATGGATCGAAGGAGAGGCCATCTTTGCATCTTTGGAAGGATTGTTTCATTACGCGGGAGTTCAAAAACTCCAATCAATTTCAATATGACAATGGCCCGCCTGGCGGTTCAGGAGGTGGTTTCCACGGCCCGGGTTATGGAGGTAACAGCTCCGGTTCAGGGTTCCAGGGCAATCAAACTGGGCAGGGTAATCAGGGAGGATATAACCATCAGGGGTATCAGCAACAACAGCAGTCGGGTTATCAGAGCAATCCGAAGCAGTTGAATAGTGGGCAGTATCATGTCTTCACCACTAGCTTGTGTAAGCGTGATCAGAAGTTGCACAAAAGGGTCGTGAATTCTGTTGAACCAATAGTGCCTCAGTATTTGCGCTGGTCTGAACAACCAATTTTATGGAGTCAAGAGGATCACCCACCCCGGGTTGATAATCTGGGTCATCTGGCCTTAGTGGTGGCACCTCAAGTTGGGGGGTATAAGTTCACCAAGGTGCTTATGGATGGGGGAAGTAGTATCAGTATCCTTTACTATGATACCTTCCGCCGCATGGGTTTGACATACAAGAATCTTAAACCGTCGAACACTGTCTTTCATGGTGTGGTGCCTGGTAAGTATGTATATCCAGTGGGCAAGATAGCCCTAGAGGTGGCTTTTGGAGATGATCATGACTCAAGGTCAGAAACGTTAACTTTTGAGGTAGTGAAAATCAAAAGTCCATATCACACCCTGTTTGGACTACCAGCTTATGCCAAGTTCATGGCGAGGCCGTGTTATGTTTATCTACAACTTAAGATGCCGTGTCATAAGGGGACCATCACAGTACATGGGAGCAGGAAGATTGGTTTGGAATGTGAAGAGGGTGATGCGGCTTATGCGGAGTCGGTTTGTGCCACAAAGGAGCTGAAGTTTTATAAGGATAAAGTTGATCCGGCAGACATGACTTCTTTGAAAAAACCAACTATGGATCATGATCCGGTGTTGAAGTTTAAATCGGCTACAGACACTAAGATGGTTGATTTTGTTCCTGGCGATTCATCCAAGTAGTTCAGCATCAGCGCCAACCTGGATCCCAAATAGGAAAGCACGCTCATCGAGTTCATCCGTGAGAACCGGGACATCTTTGCATGGAAACCTTCTGACATGCCAAGTGTACCGAGAGAACTCGCCGAGAACACACTTAATATAGATCCTAAGTTCAAACCGGTCAGATAGTTTCTCTGTCGTTTCAACGAAGAAAGGCGTAAGGCTATTGGTGAAGAGGTAGCTTGGCTGTTGGCGGCAGGGTTTATCGTGGAGGTCTTTCACCCTGAGTGGTTGGCTAATCCGGTGCTAGTTCTTAAGAAAAATGGCAGTTGGCGTATGTGTATGGACTACGCAGATTTGAACAAGGCTTGTCCAACAGATCCCTTTGCCCTCCGTCGTATTGATCAGATTATTTATGCTACGGCGGGTTGTGATCGTTTGTATTTTCTAGATGCTTACTCTGGTTATCATCAGATCAAAATGGCAGTTAAGGACCAGGAGAAGACAACCTTTATAACTCCCTTTGGAGCCTTCTGCTATGTCTCCATGCCCTTTGGGCTCAAGAGTGCCCAGGCAACTTATCAGCACTGTATTCAGAATTTTCTTCATAAGCAGATTGGGCGCAATGTTCATGCATATGTGGATGATATTGTGGTGAAATCCAGGAAGAGGGAAACCTTGATAGAGGACTTGAGAGAGACCTTCGACAACCTCCGGGTTTATAAGATGATGCTTAATCCGGACAAATGTGCCTTTGGTGTTCCGGTAGGCAAGCTCTTGGTTTTTCTGGTGTCTAACAGAGGCATTGAGGCTAATCCGGAAAAAAAAATTCAGCTATTACGTCCGTGGCCAAACCGGTGTGTATCAATGACGTTCAACGTTTAGCAGGCCGGATTGCGGCTTTGAGCTGGTTTATTAGTCATCTTGGGGAGAAAGCTGTCCCTTTATATCAGATGTTAAAGAAAACAGATGATTTTGTCTGGAGCGACGCGACTGATAGAGCGTTTGAGGATTTGAAGAGACAGTTAGCTGAACCGCCTGTCCTTGCGGCTCCGGTTGATAAAGAGCCTTTATTGCTATATGTGGCTGCTAATGCCCGGGCCGTTAGTGTGTCTATCGTTGTGGAGCGCAAGGAGGCTAGAAAGGAGTATCCGGTTCAACGGTTGGTTTATTATATCAGTGAGGTGCTTATTGAATCAATGCAGAGGTATCCGCATTGGCATAAGCTGGTGTATGGAGTTTTTATGGCAAGCCAGAAGCTCAAGCACTATTTTCATGGTCATCCTATCACAGTGGTTAGTTCAGCCCCCTTGGGAGATATTATCCAAAACAGAGAGGCGACTGGCCGGATTGCCAAGTGGGCTATTGAGCTTGGACCCCACGGGCTCAAGTATACACCTCGCATAGCGATCAAATCTCAAGCACTTGTGGACTTCATCAATGATTGGACAGAGTTGCAGACGCTAGAGGAAAAGCCAGACAACACTTATTGGACTAATCACTTTGATGGGTCCAGGCAATTGGAGGGCTCGGGGGCTGGAGTCATCTTAACTTCCCCACGAGGTGACAAGTTTTGTTTTGTTCTCCGCTTAATGTTTCCTTGTACTAACAATGCAGCTGAGTATGAGGCCTTACTCCACGGTCTGCGGATGCTAAAGAGATGAACTTATGCCGGGTTAAGTGCTTTGGTGATTCGGACCTGGTGGCTCAGCAGGTATCTGGCACTTGGGATTCTAAGGATCCGCTCATGGCTGCGTATCGACGCGATGTGGACATAGTGGCCGGTCATTTCAAAGGTTATCAAGTGGACCATATAGACCGGTGAAAGAATGAAGCGGCGGACACTTTAAGTCGTCTAGGCTCTCAGCGTAAACCGGTGCCACCTAATGTGTTCCTTGGCGTACTTCATAATCCTTTGGTCAAAATACCCGTAGAGGAGGAGTTGGCTATCCTTGACCCGGAGGCCCAGTTGGTGGCGGCTTTGCATGTTATACCGGATTGGACAGTCTCGTACCTGGCTTACATGAACCGGGGCGAGTTACCGGAGGATGAAACTTTGGCCCGACAGATAATCCAGCGATCCAAGTCAATGACCATTATCAACAGGGAGCTACATCGTTCCAGCGTCACAGGAGCAATTCAGCGTTGTGTGTCTCCTCAAGAGGGTTGTGAGATTTTGCGAGAAATCCACGAAGGAAATCGTGGTCACCAGGCCAGTTCAAAATCCTTGGTGGCTAAGGCTTCTCGTCATGGCTTCTACTGGTTGACGGCTCATGCTGATGCTGAAAATTTAGTAAAAAGGTGTGACGGTTGTCAGAAATTTGCACACCGCGCTCATGTTCCGGCTCAGGAGTTGATAATGATTCCACTTGGCCGTTTGCAAATTGGGGGCTCGATTTGGTTGGACCCTTTAAGATATCCAAGGACAAAAAGACCCACCTGTTGGTAGCAGTTGACAAGTTTACCAAGTGGGTAGAGGCAGAGCCAGTCAGTAAGTGTGATGCGGCCACGGCGGTTCAATTCATCAAAAAGGTGATATTTTGTTTTGGCTTTCCACACAGCATTACAACTGATAATGGTACTAATCTGTCCAAAGGAGATATGGAGGAATTTTGTCAACGTGAGCACATCTGGCTTGATATAGAGTCAGTGGCTCACCCTCAGTCTAATGGTCAAGAAGAAAGGGCAAATCAAGAAATTCTGAGAGGTATCAAACCCCGTGTGATGGTTCCTTTAAAGCGGACGCCGGCTTGTTGGGTGGAGGAGTTACCTTCTGTGTCGTGGAGTATCAACACTATACCAAATAGATCTATGGGTTACATGCCTTTCTTCATGGTTTACGGAGCAGAGGCGGTTCTCCCTAGTGACATCCGTCATGACTCACCCCGTGTGGCGGCTTACGTGGAAGCTGAAAATGAGAAGGCACATCAGGACTCACTGGACCTGTTAGATGAGGAGCGTGACCTTGCAGCAGCACGGTCGGCGATTTATCAACAAGATCTCCGACGTTATCACAACCGCCGGGTTAAGACTAGAACCTTTCAAGAAGGCGATCTGGTGCTCCGGCTCATTCAGGATCAAACTGATATGCACAAGTTATCCCCACCTTGGGAAGGACCTTTTGTGGTCAGTAAAAACCTGCACAATGGGTCATACTACCTTATCGATGTTCGAGAGCACAAAGACTCACGCAAATCGGAGGAGGACACCCAGCGGCCATGGAACATAGCTCTTCTTCAGCCTTACTATACTTGAGCCACAGGCTCTTTTTATGTACATACTTATGACAATGTATATATTATATAATAAATCGGAGCCTCAGCTAAAGCGGGTTCTCTGTTCTTTTTACATCATGTGTGGTTCCATGGGGGCTTTTACTTACAAAGTGGAGTTCTGTTCACCCGGTCTATAAAGCTACACAGATATAACAAGACATCAATAGGGGGCTTGGTCGTATCCGAACCATACCTACACCTCTTGATCGGTTTAAGACCAAAAAGGGACATCACTAGGGGGCTTGGTCGTATCCGAACCATAGCTACACCTCTTGATCGGTTTAAGGCCAAAAGGGAAATCACAAGGGGGCTTGGTTGTATTTACACCATGGCTACACCTTTTGATAGGCTTAAAGCCAAAAGGAAATTATGTGGAACCAAAGAGAGTATGTTGCATAAGGCATAACTCAAACATAGGTAACCACTTATCATAGCTCAAATATTGCTTGGCGGCTAGCTCCTTGCTTCTCAAAGAACAACGAGCTTGCACCCTTGTAATAGGCTATCAAGCCAGGCTTGGAAGCCAGGTGTATTCACCTAAAACCCCAGGTTATCCTGCCTCTTTAAGTAAGCCACTCCGTCCAGGTAAACCTGGTATGACCCATCGAATGTTTGACAAGTCAATCTCATAGACCCTGAACTTGTCAAAGTTAAAACGATGATTGGTTAAAGATTGAGGTATATCTTAAAAGGCTTTGCAAAATGGTTTAACTCAGCGGCCTAGCAGCCCATGAAAAGCCTCGATTTAGGGCCTGGCAGCCCATGAAAAGCCTTGCATATTCCTTTTGGATTTGTTGTTTGTAAACCTATTTTGATCAACGATTCATAAGTATTTTCTGATAAACCAGTGTTTATTACAACCCGGTGTGGCTCTCAACGCTCAGTTGTCAGTACATGATCAGTTTTAAACCGGCAATATGTTGCTCCGGTTTGTCTTGACTAAATGTCACCAGCACTATACGAACAAATCGGTGGCTATTATAGCCCGGTATGTTTTTATATGAACTGGCAAGGGGGCAAGGAGTCATCTACACTCCAGATTGGTGTGTTCATCCTCCCTATACCAACGGATGGACAGCTAACAAGGTAGATCACATGTATCATCTATTTAATATCTGGTTATTACAATCTTGGTTATCCATCCAAGTTGTGGGCATCATGACCCGTCCAGCGGTAAACCTCTAGGATACTTTCAGATTTCTTGTGTGCAGGAACAAGTTGAGAAAAAGCAACTAGGGGTTATGCATATAAGAGCTCAAAGGCATGGCGAGTTATCACTGTCAAGCAAACCAAACATGCTCGATGGCATGACAGATAAAGGTGTTCACGCTATCCTATTACAAGGCACTTTAAACAACCCAAATCGAATAATTGTTTTAAGGAGTGGAAGACTGCAACTGGTAAACCAGCATCCGGTTTATGGTTACTCATTTGGACGGCTTGATGATTGAGGATCATCTTGAGTGGTCACATTCTCTTCATCTCTACCCAGTCACTGGAAGTCAATCGTTGACCAATCGATTCCAGTTAAGGCTTTAAAAACAGCTTCTTCATGAATAAGGGTGGAAGGATCGATGTCAGGAGCGTAAGTGTGCTTACGGATTGGTGGAACGCGATCTTCCACATCATGAATCACCACGGGCTGTCTTTTCCCTTCAGCATCATAAATCGGTTGATAATGAGATAGATCCGTGTCATCCACCAATTTACTTGCTATAGGCCGCATCTCCTTTGTCAGCCTCCGAAGCTCATCGTTGTTGAAATTGGTGCCATCCTCCTTCACGCTGGGGTATCCTTGGCCGATATCTGCCGGTTCAAGATCGGGAATCCACACCTTGGCCCGGATTAGCGCGGTCAGCGCACCTGACCTTGCGGCTGATCTCTTCAGTTCATCCAACCGGGCAGCCAACATAGCCAGCTTTTCGATGGTTTCTTTGATCAGCGTTGGCGGAGGCTTGTTATAAGCTACAGTGCAAATGACTCGCTGGGTTCCAGAATACAGCTATTCTATCAAAGTATAGGCCGCTTTAAGCTTCATCCGCATAGCGGAGCCCAGATGAGTGACGCGGGTCCCTGTCATGGTAAAGCATCAGTAAACTGGTTTTTGGTAGGATATTATGGATTGGAAAAACGTCATATACAGATACTTACCAAAGACAGCAGAAGTCATGGCGTTAATCTGCCGTTTTAAGCCGGTCAGTTCTTCAACCACTGGCTTCAGGGCTGCTTCTGTGTCTTCGGCTTTCTTTGATAAACCGGCCTTTTCAGTCTCCCAGTCTGCACGCCCTTTGTTAAAGGTTTCTTTGTTTCTCCATTGACGGCTAAGGCATTTGTCAGCTCTTCCTTGGCCTTGGAAGCCTCTGCTTGCTGAGATTTAACATTCTTCTAAAGATCAGCAGTTTGAGCATCCTTCTTACTTAGCTAGGCCTACAAGGGCAAAGTATATTATCAATGGGTTATGAAGTACCAACCGTATAACAAGTTATGCACTTTGTACTTGGGGGCTAATGCATATTTGCTCTATCATTAAAATATTTTTCACAAGTCTCAAAGTACAATGCAAGCATTATCTTTGACCCTTGGGGGCTAATGTACATCTGTTCAAAGTTAAAGCATTGATTCAAGACCCGGTTTACCTTGGAAAGATAAACCGGCCCTTGGGGGCTGCACCAATGAAAACTACAGGAATACAATGATACAGTAACGGTTTGTTTCCAAAGATCACTTGACATATGGAGGACAAGCATGCAAGGATTGTGATATTACAAAGTCCCGATTTATGATTGCCATCATAAACCGGCCCTTGGGGGCTACTACAGTTGACAAATTAAACTTATGAAAAGGAAAGTGATGAAAATACCTCATAGCGCTCCTTCATAAGATTCACCAGACCAGCTTCATAATCCCGGTTTGAATACATGTGGTTTAAGAAGCCAGAGTGGAGTTCTTGTGCACTAAGATGGGCATAGCTGGATAAATTAGTGCTCCATTTACCTTTCTCCATAGCAGCACGTTCTTCCTTGGCACTATGTTTTGCCAAAACAACAGGATGGCTAGGAGAGGTGTGGCCAATACTAGTAATGATAACCTCGCTTTCTTTGTCTCCAGCAGCCTTTCTTGGAGTTGATGGAATGTTAGTAGTTTTTACTGCAATTGAAGGTTTGTCAGCAGCCCGGATTGGACTTGTCGGTTCACCATCTGGTACAACAGTTTCAACTTCTGCTGGTTCATCAATATTATGATCTGGAAGGGGTCGTTCATCAAATATGGCTTCAGTGTTTGGACCTTCCGGTTCTACAGTCTGTTCCGGTTCAACAGCCACATGATCTTTGGGCGGATTATTCACCCGAGCCTTCTTACTAGGTCTGGCTTTGGCTCTAAGACAGAACAAGGTACACAGGTTAGCACATCATATAAAGTATGAAACATCAAAAGAAAGGGGTGAAATACTTACCCAGCTATGGTCTTAAGAGGAGAGAGTTGGGTTGCTGTTGACTCGCCAGAAGAGGAAGGAGGTGTCACCTGATAATTCAAATCGGACGGATTAAGAGGTTGTCGGAAATAGCTTGCCTTGGGATAAGAAGTGTCAGAAGTGGGTGAGACCTCAGATCGGCGCTTTCGAACCGGGGTGTCTGGTAAACCGGTTGGAGTGACCTTTTGGCCGCTGTGTCGGGTTGTGCGGCAAGCCTCATGCTGCTGTTTCTTCAAAATAAATGTTGGATCCAAGTAAGCAAGAGGATGAGAAAAGCTTACTTTCCGGACCGCTTGACAGATTTTTTGTCTTGGCAGAGAGTCTGAACCGGAGGAAAGGATAATTACCTCTGCATCGTCAGCCTGGCTACCCTCAACGTCCTCGTGATAAGTATCATTGTCAGTGAGATGCATGAAAAGTGAACCAAGTGAATCAAGTTCTACCTCAATTTCTAGTTCATCCGGGTTGTCATCCAGCTCCATACTGATGCGTTCAGGTGCCTTCCTTTTTGTGGTTTTCTTGACGGCTTTGGTTTTAGGACGGGAAGTTTTTGCCGCTTTTTCTTGAGGCTTCTTCTAGAACGGATCATCACCCTGTTTAAAATAAGCAGAAGGGTATTCAAAGATTGGACAGTCTAAAGGTATCTAGTGTAAAGCGAAAGAGCAATACTTACAGCAGGCGGTTTGTTCTGCGTGTAAAAAGGATCTAATCCGGTTTGACGACAAACAGCTTCCGGTTCGTTCAAAATTTTCTTAACAGCTTCAGTGACTTGTTCATCTCTTAGCTGGATATTGATATGACGTTGGGAGTCTTCGACTTCACTAGTATACTCGCACATTAAGCCGGAGCGGCGACTAAACGGCAAGATACTCCAGGATATCCAGCAACGGACGAAGTCTACACCGGTTAAACCGTTGGCGAGGAAGGCTCTCAGTTTGGCGAGTTGAGGTGCATACTGGGCCCGTTCCTGGGCACTTAGCCCTTGTGGAAGTGGATGAGTATTGGGAAGCCGGTGAGCACGGTAACCCGGCAGAGGATTCTCATCTTCATGGGAGGTGTCTTTAAAGTAGAACCAAGTTTGATTCCACTCTTTGGGGTGACTGTGCAGCTTGACGTGAGGAAATTCAACCTCTTTTCTTTTCTAAATGGAGACGCCACCAAGTTCAGTATTGGGTGTGTCTACAAATTCAGTGCGCCGGTTCAGATGAAAGAAGTCCTGGAACAACTCAACAGTTGGCTCTTCTTGTAGGTACGCTTCACAAAAAACTTGAAAGTTGCATATATTGGAGACCGAGTTGGGTCCAATATCTTGAGGGTGGAGTTGAAGGCTGGCAAGTACATCCCGGAAAAACTTTGATCCGGGCGGTTTGAAACCACGGCCTATGTGATCAACAAACACCACTACCTCACCCCTACTTAGGGGTGGGAGGATTTTCCGATCTAGGAACTCGCCACCGGATTTCATTCTTCTTTGGTAAGGTACCAATCCTGACCATTCCGTTCAGTTGCTCCTCTGTAACACGGTAGGGGACCCAGTTGCAGGAACAAAATTGCTTGGCCATTGCAAGTGAAAATCTAGAAGGAAAATAATGCCGGTTTACAATTCATTCATGGCGATTCATAAGGTGCAATAGGACAAAATTATCCAGGTATGAGAAATTGGTAAACCGGAGGCTGGTACAATTATGAATGACAAGGAATGAACATAGGCAAAGATATATACATATTGTTAAACCGGAGTATTAAAATTGGCGGTTTACAATGGACTAATGGTACCTGCCGGATTATCACATTTCAAACAATTAAACCGCCTATGTCTGAAGGAAGAGTACAGATCTAAAAAATGCCTAAGTGAGGGAAACAAGTTTCACAGATTTATATGGAGATGTCAGATTTGCGGTGCGACAGAAAACAATAATATATTCAGACTTAAAGTTTCAGGTGAGTAAAAGGTTCATCGGGTTCAGATGAGTTATGAACAATATAAAAGGAGTAATCTAATGAGGAAAAGAGAGATTGTGGCTACGGTCGCGCAAGTCCTAAGCAGATCTAAGATTAGCTTATGACGTTACCAAGAAGGACAGGGAAGAAAAGCTTTAGAGCTTCAATGAACTCTGATGAATACTAACCCTAATGGCAAAGATCTAGGGAGGAAAGAGAGATGGCTTACCGGTGTCACATGAACAGAGGAGATGCGCCGTACTTTTCTGGTCCGGTCAGGTTGATGCAGCGGCTGGCGACAAAGCAGGGGTGATGCTCGACGACGGTGGTGGTGCTCGAACACAAGGACATCATGAGGAGCAAGAAGAGGCGAAGAGGCAACGGAGGAAAAGGAAAAGGGGCCTCAACCCTATTTATAAAGCGAAGGGATAAGCGACAGGTGCGGGAATCGAGGAGCTCAACAATGGATAATTAATAAAGTTGTCGCCTCAATCGTTGGATGTTCATTAATAAAGGGCATCTTCGGCTTCAACGAATAGATGACGTCATGGCGGTTTAATGCGGATATGAAGGATGACGTCACGGCGGTTTACAAGGCTCACATGAAGGTTCAAAGGAAAGATTTTTTCGAAGTGTTGAAGATTGACATGAACAAGTTCAAATCAATCTGGGGCCTCATGTTGGGGATATTACTACTGGACGTAACCCGGCCTCGAGTGGCCGGGTTAACTCTATGAAGATTAGAAGCCTGGGAAGACAAAGGGATGATGGCGCTTCAAGAAGACCCAAGGCCCAAAGGCGGACCGGGGCCAGTAGATGTATACCGGCAATAAATATGTAACTTGTATTGTAAGGTAGAAGGGATAGATACCGAAATGGACACGTTTATGATCTGGCCTCGGGACTCTGCAAATCGGCAGGCGTCAACCTGAATATATAAAGGGATGACCCGGCATCGGTTTGAGGACAACAGACAACAACTCGAGAGCCAGGCAAAGCAGATTCGCTCCCTGGTCATCGAAACCCTAGCAATACCAACACAACTAGACGTAGGCTTTTACCTTCATCGAAGGGGCCGGACTAGTATAAAATACTCGTGTCCCTTGTCCGGTTTAACCCCTTTAAGCTAACCCGTAGCAATGGCTCCACGTCTAAGTCCTTTCATGAGGACATCTGCCGTGACAAAACCACGACACATCCCATCTTTCTTCAAAAAGTATCGGTATGTTTTCGTTTCGTTCATGCGATATGTGTAAATCTTGGAGCGTCTTTTGTGTTTAGTTTTCATTTTTATTTTATCCACCATGCTCGTATGAGATAGTCCATGGTTGATTTATAAAATGCTCATTGCACTTCACTTATATATTTTGAGTATGGCTTTATAGAATGCTTCATGTGTTTCACTTATATCTTTTGAAGTTTGGATTTCCTATTTCTCTTCACATAGAAAACTGTTATTTGTATAATGCTCTTTTGTTTCACTTATATTTATTAGAGCATGATATTTTGTAGAAAGAAATTAAACTCTCTCGCTTCACTTATATCTATTTAGAGAGTCAACAGGAATTGGCTATTTGCATGGTTAGTCATAAAATCCTACAAAAAATTTATCGACCACTGAATATGATATGTTTGATTCCTTGCAATAGTTTTTGCGATATAGAGATGATAATATGTGGCAGGTACTAGTGGATGGTTGTGTTTAGTAGGGATATTGGTGTTAAGGTTTGTGATCCCCGAAGCATGCACGCATAGTCTCCTATTATGCCAGGAAGTTGGAGCACAATTTATCCTTGATTGTCTACCTTTGTGTGAAGGTTGGGGGCGAGCGATGGTTGACTCCTACCAACCTCCCCCCTAGGGGCATGCATAGTAGTACTTTGCTCCCAGGTCTAATAAACTTTTGCAATAAGTACATGAGTTCTTTAAGAATAATGTGGGTCCATGCATTATACACACTCTTACCTTTCCGTGATTTCCCTTTCTCACCTCAAAACGTGATCCCCGAAGTAGTACTTTGATCCCCGAAGCATGCTAGCCTCTACGGTACCATGCATTGCCCTTTCTCACCTCAAGACGTGGTGAAAAGTTCGCCGGTGCATCCAAACCCCGTGATATGATACACTCTATCACACATAAGCTTTGTTATATCTTCCTCAAAACAACCACCATACCTACCTATTATGGCGTTTCCATAGACTTTCCGAGATATATTGCCATGCAACTCCCACCGCTTTCGTTTTGATGACTTGAGCATTCATTGTCATATTGCTTTGCATGATCATAAGATAGCTAGCATGATGTTTCCATGGTTTGTCCATTTTTTGATATCTCTGCTACGCTAGATCATTGCACATCCTGGTACACTGCCAGAGGCATTCATATAGAGTCATACTTTGTTCTAGGTATTGAGTTGTAATATTGAGTTGTAAGTAAATATAAGTGTGATGATCATCATTATTCATTATTAGAGCATGTACAAGTGAGGAAAGGATGATGGAGACTATGATTCCCCCACAAGTCGGGATGAGACTCCGGACTAAAAAATAAAAAAAATAAAAAGAGAGAGAAAAAAGTGAGGCCAAAAAGAGCCCAAGAAAAAGAAAGAAAAAAATGAGATAAGAAGAGAGAAGGGGCATGCAAATACCACACTTGTGCTTCAAAGTAGCACCATGTTTTTCATATAGAGAGTCTCATATGTTGTCACTTTCATATAGTAGTGGGAATTTTTCATTATAGTTAGATGCACACCCATTTAGTTTTCATATTGAGCTTTCATACACTTATAGCTCTTAGTTCATTCGTTGCATGGCAATCCCTACTCCTCGCATTGATATCAATTGATGGGCATCACCATAGCCCATTGGTTAGCCGCGTCGATGTGAGACTTCCTTACCTTTTTGTCATCCCTATATTTACCCCTATCATCATACTCTATTCCACCCATAGTGATGTATCCATGGCTTGCGCTCATGTATTGTGTGGGGGTTGAAAAAGCTAAAGCGCGTTAAAAAGTATGAGCCAACACTACAAAAAAAGACACATCCGTGACATTTTGGGCCAAACGAATTTTTTTTTGTCATGCTTATGAAACTTCTATGATGATAATTGTGACAAAACCCGGTATCATCATAGATGTGGTGGGGTCCTACTTCTATGACAAAAAATCATGACGGAAAATGGGCTTTTCGTCCTGGGTGGGCCGGAGACGCAGCTGCATGCCATTCTTTGGGCCGTCCATGACGAAAAAACCGTGGTAGAAGCGAGGGCGAGGAAAATATCGGGGAGTTCCCGGTTATGGTGGGTGGTCGGGGGCCGAGCGATGCGCATTTCTCTCATACATGTACGCGCATGGGTGCGAGGCGTTGGGCTCTAACTGAACCCGAGCGAGGCGTTCGCCTAACTGGACCCGAGCGATTGCACTGCAAGCTACCCCTTACTGAACCCGAGCGATCAATAGATCCCTTGTTGTTAACTGAACCTGAGTGATTTCTTCGCTACTACTGCTAACTGAAGCCGATCGATACTGCCTCTGGATGAACAGTGAGCGTTGTTGGGGGGGGGGGGTTGGATGAACAGTTCCTGGTGCGGGGTTGGATGAACAGGACCCCGTGGTAGTAGAGGCCGTTGCCGCTGGATGAATAGTACCCCGATCGATCGAGCCGGTGGATGAACAGGACCCCGTGGAGGGCTGGATGAACAAGACCCCATGGAGGGCTGGATGAATAGGACCCCGTGGAGGGCTGGTTGAACAGTAGCCGGTGGAGGGCTGGATGAACAGTAGCCGGTGGAGGGGTGGTTGAATAGGACTCCGTGGAGAGGGTTGGTTGAACAGTAGCTGGTGGAGGAGCGCGCGGTGGAGGCTGGATGAACAGGAGCCCGTGGATGAATAGTCGCAGGTGGAAGCTGGAGGAGGTCGATGGTGGATGTACAGTAGTCCGTGGAGGCTGGAGGAGGTCGAAGGTGGAGATGAACAGTATCCTGTGGAGTCCCATTTTGCGGTACGCCACACCCCTCCCGATGAACAGGACCCCTGTTTCGACCGTAGCGCTCCAACACAAGTCTGTTTCCTCCGTTTTACGGTATGCTACACCCCTCCCGATCAACAGGACCCCATTTCCATCGTAGGAGACCCGTTTCCTCCATTTTGCGGTACGCCAGACCCCTCCCGATGAACATGATCCTGTTTCGACCGTGGCCGGTCGAACACAAGGCCGTTTCCTCCGTTCTACGGTACGCCAGGCCTCGTTTCCATCGGTTGTTCCGTCCAAGCCGGTTGGCTCTTGATGAACACGACGACGCATTCCGCTCCGACCCAGCCGGTTGCCTCCCCATGATCACGACGATGGTGCAGCTTCTCTGTTTTGACCCAGCCATGTACACGAGCCCTGGCCGCACGTATGTGCGAGTAGGCGTTCGAGACCCCACCCGTATGTACGTACTTGGCCGTATTTTCTTTTTGCACCCTGGCCGCTGTACATGTACATGCTACGTGCGCGCCTCTACTATGACACGTGCCCTGCCTTACATAGTCATGGTTCATCGCTGCAGCCCACAGACAAACCGATTGTATGTACATACACGTTCGCGACCAGAATGACAACACTACGTACGCTTCGACCAGGTGGGTCCCGACTGTCAGGCACTTCCTTGCGTGCGAAGATGTAGCTGGTGGGTCCCAGCAGTCAGCGGGGCGAATCATTTTTTTGCCCATAATATGGACGCACTTCCTTGCGTGCGAAGATGTAGCTGGTGGGTCCCAGCAGTCCGGGGCAAACGTTTTTTCCGTGAAATACGGTGGCCCGTCCGGTGGGTCCCTGTTGTCAGGTGGATGAATAATTATTTTGCGCGTAATAAGGAGGCACTTCCTTGCTGCGGCCATGGACCTAGCTGTCAGCCTCTCCACGTACAGTACTCTTCCGATAGAAGTCATTCGTTGACCACATTGACCACGACGCGCCAAGAGCACCAAGGCGGTGGAAGACACCGAGGCCTAGGAAGGGGACGACGGGGAGCCAGGGAAGACGGGGCAGTGGATGCGCACGCGGAGAGGAGTACAAGGGTTCACTGGTTCAGCTGCGTGTGAGGCTGTCATCGCCGCAGGGCCTGGCCAGCGGTGGGAGTAGTAGGGGCGGTGAGGCCTCCGCAGCAGTGATACATCTCCATCGTATCTACTTTTCCAAACACTTTTGACCTTGTTTTGAACTCTAATTAACTTGCATGATTTGAATGGAACTAACCTGGACTGACGCTGTTTTCAACAGAATTGCCATGGTGTTATTTTTGTGCAGTAATAAAAGTTCTCGGAATGACCTGGAAATTTATGGAGACACGTTTTGGAATTTACAAAAAATACTACTAAAAGAATCAACACCATGAGGCCCACACCCTATCCACGAGGGTGCAGGACGCACCCCCCTGGGGCGCGCCCTTGCCTCGTGGGCCCCCTGAGGCTCCACCGACGTCAACTCCAACTCTATATATTCACGTTTGGGGAGAAAAAAATCAAAGAGAAGGATTCATCGCGTTTTACGATACGGAGCCACCGCCAAGCCCTAATCTCTCTCGGGAGGGCTAATCTGGAGTCCGTTCGGGGCTCCGGAGAGGGGAATCCGTCGCCATTGTCATCATCAACCTTCCTCCATCACCAATTTCATGATGCTCACCTCCGTGCGTGAGTAATTCCATCATAGGCTTGCTGGACGGTGAGGGGTTGGATTAGGTTTATCATGTAATCGAGTTAGTTTTGTTAAGGTTTGATCCCTAGTATCCATTATGTTCTAAGATTGATGTTGCTATGACTTTGCTATGCTTAATGATTGTCACTAGGGCCCGAGTGCCATGATTTCAGATCTGAACCTATTATGTTTTCATGAATATATGTGAGTTCTTGATCCTATTTTGCAAGTCAATAGTCACCTACTATGTGTTATGATCCGGTAACCCCGAAGTGACAATAATCAGGACCACTCCCGATGATGACCATAGTTTGAGGAGTTCATGTATTCACTAGGTGTTAATGCTTTGGTTCGGTACTCTATTAAAAGGAGGCCTTAATATCCCTTAGTTTCCAGTAGGACCCCGCTGCCACGGGAGGGTAGGACAAAAGATGCCATGCAAGTTCTTTTCCATAAGCATGTATGACTATATTCGGAATACATGCCTACATTACATTGATGAACTGGAGCTAGTTCTATGTCACTCTATGTTATAACTGTTGGATGAGGAATCGCATCCGACATAATTATCCATCATTGATCCATTGCCTACAATCTTTTCACATATTGATCTTTGCTTAGTTAATTTTCTGTTGCCACTGTTACAATCACTACAAAAACTACGATTGTTACTTTTGCCACCGTTACCGCTACTTCCATATTACTTTGCTACTAAATACTTTGTTGCAGATATTAAGTCTTTCAGGTGCAGTTGAATTGACAGCTCAACTGTTAATACTTGAGAATATTCTTTGGCTTCCCTTGTGTCAAATCAATAAATTTGGGTTGAATACTCTACCCTCGAAAACTGTTGCGATCGCCTATACTTGTGGGTTATCACGACTATTTCCTGGCGCCGTTGCTGGGGAGCATAGCTCTATTCTTTGAGTCACTTGGGATTTATATCTTTTGATCACTATGAGGAACTTGAAAGATGAAAGAACCAAGATTTTCCCCTCAACTACGAAGGGAGGTAAGGAATTGCCATCTAGCTCTGCACTTGATTCACCTTCTGTTTTGAGTAAACTTGCGACATGTACTCCTGTTATTGATTCTGATATATCGCATGTTATTGATGATGCCACTTCTGCTATGCATGATGCTTATGATGAAACTACTTCTATGCTTGATAATAATGTGCCATTAGGTGAATTTCTTAATGAACAACTTGCTAGGGTTAGAGAGAATGAAATTATTGAAACTGATAATATTGATGAAAGTGATGATGAAGATTCTCCCCCTAGATATGAATTGCCTGATGTGCCTGAGGGTTATGTTATGGATGAAGAAACTGCTAGAGATCTTTTAGCTTGCAAAGATAGATATGAACTTAAGAAACTGTTAGCTAAGCTGAAAGAAAAATCTTTGAATGCTAGAATGAAATGTGACCCTGCTTTTGCTACTTCACCTATCTGTATTTCTGATAAGGGTTATGATTTCTCTGTTGATCCTGAGATAATTACCTTGGTTGAATCTGATCCTTTTTATGGCTATGAATCTGAAACTGTTGTGGCACATGTTACTAAATTGAATGATATAGCCAGCCTATTCACTCATGAGGATAAAATTGTTACTACTATATACTTAAGTTATTTCCGTTCTCATTAAAGGGTGATGCTAAAATATGGTTTAATTCTCTTGATCCTGGTTGTGTGCGTAGTCCCCAGGATATGATTTATTACTTCTCTGCTAAATATTTCACCGCTCATAAGAAACAAGCTGCCTTAAGGGAAATATATAATTTTGTGAAAATTGAAGAAGAGAGTCTCCCAGAAGCTTGGGGGAGGCTTCTCCGATTACTTAATGCTTTGCATGATCATCCTCTCAAGAAAAATGAAATACTTGATATCTTTTATAATGGACTAACCGATGCTTCCAGAGACCACCTGGATAGTTGTGCTGGTTGTGTTTTCAGGGAAAGAACAGTTGATCAAGCTGAGTTGCTATTGAATAATATGTTGAGTAATGATAATTGAGGGAGTCCTCGATTAGGGGGTATCCGAACAACCGGATTATATCCTTTGGCCGGACTGTTGGACAATGAAGATACAAGATTGAAGACTTCATTCCGTGTCCGGATGGGACTCTCCTTGGCGTGGAAGGCAAGCTTGGCAATACGGATATGTAGATCTCCTTCCTTGTAACCGACTCTGTGTAACCCTAGCCCCCTCCGGTGTCTATATAAACCAAAGGGTTTAGTCCGTAGGACCAAGAACAACAATCATACCATAGGCTAGCTTCTAGGGTTTAGCCTCTTTGATCTCGTGGTAGATCAACTCTTGTACTACTCATATTATCAAGAACAATCAAGCAGGACGTAGGGTATTACCTCCATCAAGAGGGCCCGAACCTGGTAAAACATCGTGTCCCCTGTCTCCTGTTACCATCCGCCTAGACGCACAGTTCGGGACCCCCTACCCGAGATCCGCCGGTTTTGACACCAACATTGGTGCTTTCATTGAGAGTTCCTCTACGTCGTCATCGTTAGGCTTGATGGCTCCTTTGATCATCGATAGCGATGCAGTCCAGGGTGAGACTTTTCTCCCCGGACAGATCTTTGTATTCGGCGGCTTCGCACTGCGGGCCAACTCGCTTGGCCATCTAGAGCAGATCGAGAGTTACGCCCCTGGCCACCAGGTCAGGTTTGGAAGCTTAAACTACATGGCCGACATCCGTGGAGACTTGATCTTCGACGGATTCGAGCCCCTGCCGAGTGCGCCGCACGGTCACGAAGAGCATGATTTAGCTCTACCATCGGATAGTGTTCAGGAGACCGCACCGGCAACCGCTCCGACCCTCAATTCGGAGCCAATTGCGCCATCCATGGACGGGTGGATAGACCCCGCCACGGAGGCCGCATTCTTAGCAGCGATCGAGCCAAGTATCGACCTTACCCTTCACGAGAGCCGTGACGCCAAACTGCCGGATTCTTCCCTGGGCACGGACTCCGAACCGCCCGCGCCCGTGCCTATTGAATCCGGCTGGGCGCCGATCATGGAGTTCACCTCCGCGGATATCTTTCAGCACTCGCCCTTCGGCGACATACTGAACTCATTATGGTCTCTCTCCTTGTGAGGAGAGTCCTGGCCGAACTATGTCCGGCAGGATTGGGATGCGGATGATGAAGAAATTCGCCGCCCACCCACCACCCACTTAGTAGCCACTATCGACGATTTAACCGACATGCTCGACTTCGACTCCGAAGACATTGACGGTATGGACGACGATGCAGGAGACGAACAGGAACCACTGCCCACAGGGCACTAGACAGCCACATCATCATATGATATATACATGGTGTACACACCCAAAGAAGGCAATGGCGACGGGACAGCGGAGGATGACACCTCCAAGAAGCAACCCAAGCGCTGACGACATCAGCGCCGCTCTAAGTCTCGCCAAGGCAAAAGCGGTGATATCGGCACATGAGATAATAGCACTCCGGACAGTGCCGAAGATGACGACAATCCCCTCCAGCAAGATTTAGAGCAGGAGGATGGACAAGCCAGCCCTCCCGAGAGAGTGGCAGATGGAGAGGCGAAGGATGATAATTACATGCCTCCCTTCGAAG
The DNA here is from genome assembly GCF_056163025.1 of Triticum urartu. Classification (NCBI taxonomy): domain Eukaryota; kingdom Viridiplantae; phylum Streptophyta; class Magnoliopsida; order Poales; family Poaceae; genus Triticum; species Triticum urartu. The sequence continues at coordinate 686,444,217 of NC_141874.1, forward strand.
ACGAGGCAAGCCTCGACGATGACGAATTTGTCGTGCCTGAGGATCCTGTCGAGCAAGAGCGCTTCAAGCGCCAGCTTATAGCCACGGCAAATAGCCTTAAGAAAAAGCAACAACAGCTTCAAGCTGATCAAGATTTGCTAGCTGACAGATGGACTGAAGTCCTTGCGGCCGAGGAATATGAACCTGAACGCCCCTCCAAGAGTTACCCAAAGCGCAGGTTGCTACCCCGACTGGAGGAGGAAGCATTAAAACCTACATGTCCAGCGTATGGCACAGCTGATCGGCCACCTCATGGCTGCGACAGAGAGGCATTTTAGCCAAAAGCTCAGCCCGCACCCCGACGCCACTCAAATAAAAATGTCTAGGCACGGGGAAACACGCTAGACCTGCGAGACATATTGGAGGACAAAAACACGCAAGATCAATCTACGGATCACTAGGGCGCTCCACTGCGCGAGACGATAAACGTCACGCCGGATACAGTAAAAGTAAATCCGGCCGGGCTGAACACAGCGGACAAGACTCATTTGAGCTGCGTCGCGACATAGCCCAGTACAGAGGCGCCGCACACCCCCTATGCTTCAAAATCGAAGTAATGGATCACCAAATCCCAGAGGGTTTCATACCCGTAAATATCGAATCATACGACGATACAACACATCCTGCGGTATGGATCGAGGACTTCCTCCTGCACATCCACATGGCCTGCGGTGACGATCTACACGCCATCAAATACCTCCCACTCAAGCTCAAAGGACCAGCTCGGCATTGGCTCAACAGCCTGCCAGCAGAATCCATTGGCTGTTGGGAAGATCTGGAAGCCGCATTCCTCAACAACTTCCAGGGCACTTATGTGCGACCACCAGATGCCGATGACTTGAGCCACATAATTCAGCAACCAGAGGAATTGGCTAGGCAATTCTGGACACGGTTCCTGACAAAGAAAAATCAAATCGTAGACTGTCCGGATGCAGAGGCCCTAGCAGCTTTTAAGCACAACATCTGCGACGAGTGGCTCGCCCGACACCATGGCCAGGAAAAGCCGAAATCTATGGCAGCCCTCACGCCACTCATGACCCTCTTTTGCACGGGAGAGGATAGCTGGCTGGCTCGCAGCAATAATATATCAAAGAACCATGGTACTTCGGATACCAAGGATAGCAATGGCAGGTCACGTCGCAACAAACACAAGCGCTGCATCAACAGCGACAATACTGAGGATACGACGGTCAATGCCGGATTCAGAGGCATTAAACCCGGTCAGCGGAAAAATCCATTCAAAAGAAGCACTCCGGGCCCGTCCGGTTTGGACCGTATACTCGATTTCTCATGTCAAATACACGGCACCCCCGACAAGCCAGCCAACCACACCAACAGGGAATGTTGGGTGTTCAAGCAGGCCGACAAGTTAAATGCCAAAAACAAAGATAAGGGGTTACATAGCGATGACGAGGAGGAGACCCGGCCGCCGAACACCGGAGGACGAAAGAGGTTCCCCCCACAAGTGCGGACGGTGAGAATGATATACGCAACCCAGATCCTCAAGAGGGAGCGGAAGCGTGCGCTAAGGGACGTATATGCGTTGGAGCCAGTCGCCCCAAAGTTCAACCCATGGTCCTCTTGTCCGATCACCTTCGATCGCAGGGACCACCCCACTAGTATACGTCATGGAGGATCCGCCGCACTGGTCCTAGACCTAATCATCGATGGATTTCACCTCACTCAAGTCCTTTTGGACGGTGGCGGCAGCCTGAACCTGCTTTATCAGGACACAGTGCGCAAAATGGGTATAGATCCCTCAAGGATCAAACCCACCAAAACGACCTTCAAAGGCGTCATACCAGGTGTAGAGGCCCATTGCACAGGCTCAGTCACACTGGAAGTGGTCTTCGGATCCCCGGATAACTTCCGAAGCGAGGAGTTAATCATCGATATAGTCCCGTTCCGCAGTGGCTATCACGCACTGCTCGGGCGAACCGCATTTGCGAGATTCAAGCTCAAGATGCCAGGACCTCGGGGGGTCATCACAGTCAATGGAAACACAGAGTGGTCTCTCCGCACGGAGGAGCACACTGCGACCCTAGCAGCAAAAGCACAAAGCAGCCTCTTTAGGCAATCCACCAGTTCGGCGATTAAACGCTCGGACACCATCAAGCGCGCTTTAAGTAATCTGCAACAAGACCGCCTGGCATGTTCCGAGCTCGCATAGCAATGCGGCCCCCACCCCAGTCCCAGCCAAACGGCAAAATCCGTGCCACACGTACATAATTATGCATTGAAAATACCATGGGCATAGGTGGGGGGCACGACTACGGCACGCCCCAAAACGCGGCTCAACCGCACTAGGGGCTTCCCGCTTTGTTATTTTTTCTCTCTTTCAGGACTTTACTCTCTGGAAACCCCGTCCGGCAGTATGATTGTCGGACACATGATACAACAACCAAGGAGGCAGAAAGGTACATCGCACCATAGAATTCCTAGGTGGTCTCTGATAACGAGTGAAATACCTGCTTTAAATACCATTCCTCAGCTTGCCCTTGGTGGGGACATGTCAAATAGTCCTACCTTTTGCTTATCGCACTACTTGTATCATTCTGCTTCGACGCACCTTTTTGAATAAACAATGCATAGCACTAGACTATTACTGCATTCTCTATTCTTTTCTTTATATATGTTCATTCATGACATTCAACACCCGTACACTCTGGTACGGCCAATATGCCAGGGGCTTAAGCGTACCCCATAATACGGCGTGAGAAGTCCGAACATTTTCGACAGTGCGGCACCGCGAACTTATAGCATTATATGCATCAACTCCGAATCATGTCTTGGGTCAATAGTTGGGTTTGCCCGGCTCCCATGTTTTGGTACCTTACGTTCCTCTATATCGGCTAATGTAGCACTGGGAGAACTACTGCGATTGTGCCCCAGTTCATCTGGGCAAGCACCTCAGTAGAGAAAGCTAAAACTGACTGTCATGATAAGGCGAGAGCTGGTCGCTGTTCAAGAGGCCTCGAATCCCTAAAGACTTATGCCGCTTAGGGCGAGGAGTCGGCTTTGTCCGGCTTAGGCGTGTATAGCGCCCTGAATTCGACCTTCCGAATACTAGGGGCTTCGCCAAAATTTAAAATTGTAGACTTCTATGGTTAAGTGAGAGTGGTAAAGCATTATAGTCTGATTGCCTTGTTCGTTGCGCTGAGCACCTCCCTCGAAGGACCCAACAATGGGAAAAAGAGTGCTCAGATTTATCCCGAACACCCCAGCACTCGTGGCATGGGGGCAGAAGCCGACGACTGGCCATCTCTCAAATTTGATAAACAGCTGCACAGAAGGTAATATTTTAAATTCAAACAAGCGTTGCATAGCGCACATGAACAAGTTTTCATAATACAGGATCACACGAGCAAGTTCATTCAAAAATTACATCCTTCGAACAGTCGTCCACCACAAGACGGGCACCCTTCAGGACATCCTCATAATACATTTCAGGGTGGCGATGCTCCTTGCCCTGCGGCGGACCCTCCTTCACCAGCTTCTCGGCGTCCATCTTGGCCCAGTGCACCTTCGCACGGGAAAAAGCCCGGCATGCACCTTCGATGCAGACGGACCGCTTTATGACTTCCAGCAGTGGGTAGGCATCGACAAGCCGCCTCACCAGGACGAAGTAGCTGTTGGGAATGGAGTCGCCAGGCCACATCCGGACTATAAGGCCCCTCATGTCCTGTTCGGCCGCCTTGTGCAGCTCGACCAGTTGCTTCAGCTGGTCGCTCACATGCACCGGGTGTTCGGTCCCAGTATACTGAGAACAGAACAACTTCTCCATTGAGCTTCCCTCCTCGGCTTGGTAGTACTTTGCGGCATCTGACACGCTGCGGGGCAAATCTGCGAATGCTCCTGGAGAGCTCCGAACTCGGGTAAGTAACAAGTAATTTACTTTCACATGCTTGCTTTTCATAATGAATGCCTTACCCGCCGCTATCTTACTCATCGCCTCAATTTCCTGGAGGGCCTTTTGGGCTTCAGCCTTGGCACGCTTTGTGCTCTTGAGGTCCGCGGCAAGCTCGGACTCTCGCATCTTCGAGTCAAGCTCCAAAGTCTCGTGCTTCTTCACGAGAGCCTGGAGCTCTTACTGCACATCGCCCACCCGTGCCTCCTATTTCTCCTGCTCGGTGCGCTCCTTAGCCACTTTGTTTTCAGCCTCGGACAACGCTTGCTTCATGGTCGCCACTTCGGTCGTGGCCCCTGGCACATCCATGATGATCCTATCATTTTGCAACCACATCTTATATATATATAGACAAGGTATTACTTACCTTTGTTCTCCTCGAGCTACCTCTTGGCAAGGCCGAGCTCTTTCTCGGACCGCTCGAGGTTCTGCTTCAGTGCGGCGACCTCCGCAGTCAGTGCGGCAGAGGTCAGCAGCAAAGCCTGCATACGCATACATACATACTTACATTAGACTCCTGCAGATATTATTTGATCCTCTATTCGTCTTTTCTTTGTGAACACCAAATAGAGCATCAGGGGCTACTGACTATGCGGTAATATTTTCCTATATTTTAAATACTTACCTCAAAGCCTGTTAGAAGGCTGGCATAGGCTTTAGTCAGTCTGCACTTGGCGGACTGAACCTTCTTGATCACCGCACTCATAATAGTGCGGTGCTCTTCGTCGATGGAAGCGCCGCGAAGCACCCCCAGCAGGTTGTCCGGTGCCTCTGGATGGACAGAGGTCACCGGCACGGGTGGCTTGCCCCTCTTGGAAGGGGGCCGCCTGCCGGAGTCTGGAACCACTGGAGGTTCCGGTGCGGTGTTCGACTGAGGGCCGAACTTGTAGCCCTTGGGAGTCTTGCTCCCTTTGCACCTGGAGTCCGGAAGGTCGCCTTGAGGCGCCTCCAGGACTATCTCCCCCGGCTCGGTGCCCCTTGAGACAATACCTCGACATTGTCCGTAGGGCGGGAGAGGAGGCGGTTGGAAGTGACTCACTATTCATATCCAACGAGTCCAAGGAACCGCCCGACGAGGATACGTCCATACGGGCTCGGGGCGGACTGCATGATCACATTCGGCATTGGGAAAAGCAGTGCAATAAAAGTATGCTATGAGTTACTCTGGTATCCGAATACTTACGACTTCGCCAGGGGCTTGGCCCTGAGTAAACACTCATCTTCACTGTCGGCGGCGGTGGTGGAACAGTCTGGAAGGAGAGTCCTTCCCTTCTTGGACCCTTCGGCCTCCTCGGTTGGGGCGGCCTTCCTTTTCTTGTCTCCCCCGGCTGGAGGGGGGGAATCTTCATCTTCCGATATCACCTGGCGCCTCGGAGTTATCAGACGATGAGTCCGATACCACCTGGCGCCGGGAACTCTTTTGGGTTCCCGTGGCCTTCTTCTTGATCTTCTTCTCGGGCACCTCATAAGGAGCTGGGGTCCGCATCTCCGTTAGGAGAGCGTTTGCAGGGTCTTCGGGCAGAGGGGCCGGGCAGTCAATCTGCTCCGATGTCTCCACCCAGTCCTGTCAAAGGCATGGGAGCTCAGATCCCGCACATGGTTAAACTATGGAAAATAAATACCCTACGAGATGTACAGAACTTATCGGATTCACAGGGCGCGTCGCGCTTAGCCCGCGGTCCTCGGTAAGGGGAGGGGGGACCTCGTCGCCCTTGAACAGCACCTTCCAGACGTCCTTATGCGTCGTGTCGAAGAACTCGCGTAGAGTCTGGTGCTGGGCTCGGTCGAACTCCCATAAGTTGAAAGCCCGTTGTTGACACGAGAGGATCTAGCGGAAGAGCATGAACTGGACTATGTCGACAAGCTTGAGTTTCTTGCCTATCATGTTCCGGATACACTTCTGGAGTCCGTCCAGCTCCACCAATGAGCCCCAGGACAGGCCCTTCTCCTTCCAGGAAGTAAGCCAAGTGGGGATTCTGGATCGAAACTCAGGGGGCCGCCACCCAGTTGGTGTCGGGCAGCTCGGTGATGTAGAACCACCCCGATTGCCACCCCTTTATGGTCTCCACGTAGGAGCCCTCGAGCCATGTAACGTTGGGCATTTTGCCCACCATGGCTCTGCCGCATTCCGCTTGTTGGCCGCTTACTACCTTCGGTTTGACATTGAAGGTCTTCACCCACAGGCCGAAGTGGGTCCGGACGCGGAGGAAAGCCTCGCACACGACAATGAACGCCGAGATGTTGAGGATGAAATTCGGGGCCAGATCATGGAAGTCCAGCCCATAATAGAACATAAGGCCACAGACGAGTGGATGGATAGGAAACCACAGTCCGCAGACGAAGTGGGTGAGGAAAACCACCATTTCGTAAGGTTCCGGGGTAGGGATGATCTGCCCCGCGGCTGGCAGCCGGTGCGCGATATCCGCGGCTAAGTATCCGGCCCGCGTAGCTTTTTGATGTCTCCCTCCGTGACGGAGGAGACCATCCACTTGCCTCCCGCTCCGGACATGTTTGGAGAGAGTTGAGGAGAAGGATGTGGACTTGGGCGCTGGAGCTCGAGTAGGCGAGAATGGGTGAGCCAGGAGGAAGAAGGCGTGGGAAGAAAAAGATGAACCCTTATCCCTTTATAAGGGCAGACGAAAACTATGCGCCCCCACCAGCCTGGTAAAACTCGCTTATCCCCCAAGCGCTGTAATTGATGGCGTGATTGGGTTACCCATGTCCGTATTGATGGGAATCCCGTAATAAGGGGACACGATCTTTGCTTTGACAATACGTGCCAAGGAAACCGCCTCGCGAAACATGCTAAGTTTGGTTGTGAAAGACGATTCGAATGGTGACCTGGCTGTGGTGTGATGTTGCACTGCGAAACGCATCGGCAGATTAGATTTGTGGAAATATTATTCTCTCTACGGTTGTATGTGGAACTTGTTTTGCAGAGCCGGACACGATCCTCGTGTTCAAAATCTTCTAGGAAGTATTCGGAGGAGGAACCCGCCTTGCAATGCCGAAGACAATCTGCGCGCCGGACTCATCGTCATTGAAGCCTGGTTCATGGGCTACTGAGGGAGTCCTGGATTAGGGGGTATCCAGACAGCCGGATTATATCCTTTGGCCGGACTGTTGGACTATGAAGATACAAGATTGAAGACTTCATCCCGTGTCCGGATGGGACTCTCCTTGGTGTGGAAGACAAGCTTGGCAAAACGGATATGTAGATCTCCTTCCTTGTGACCGACTCTGTGTAACCCTAGCCCCCTCCGGTGTCTATATAAACCAGAGGGTTTAGTCCGTAGGACCAAGAACAACAATCATACCATATGCTAGCTTCTAGGGTTTAGCCTCTTAGATCTCGTGGTAGATCAACTCTTGTACTACTCATATTATGAAGAACAATCAAGCAGGACGTAGGGTATTACCTCCATCAAGAGGGTCCGAACCTGGGTAAAACATCATGTCCCCTGTCTCCTGTTACCATCCGCCTAGACGGACAGTTCGGGACCCCCTACCCGAGATCCGCCGGTTTTGACACCGACAATAATGATTGGACACTTCCTAAACAAACTCCTAAGCCAACTCTGAAGAAAAGGGGTATTCTATTTCTCAGTCCTGAAGATATGCAAGAGGCAAAGAAATCTATGAAAGAAAAGGGTATTAAAGCTGAAGATGTTAAAAATTTACCACCTATTTAAGAAATACATGGTCTTGATAACCCTACAAAGGTAGTAAAGGTAAATTCTCTTTACAGATTTGATGAAGGTGATATTCCTCGTAATAAGTCTGCTAGCCAATGCTTGGATGAGTTTGATAATTTTATTGTTAAACAAGAAACCTTCAATGCTTATGTTGGTAGATAATTGAAACATAATGCTGATATGCTTGAACACTTGAGTGATTATATGTCTAGAGTTAAAGGTGAACTTAAACATATTAGTAGACATGCTTCTATGGTTACCACTCAAGTAGAACCAGTGCTTAAAGCACAAGATGATTAGCTCAATGAATTAAATAATAAGAAAAATGATAATGCTGTTAGAGTTGTGAATAGAGGGGGTAAAATGACTCACGAACCTCTGTATCCCGAGGGCCACCCTAAGAGAGTAGAGCAAGATTCTCAGAGAACTAATGTTGATGTCCCTAGTCCTTCTAAGAGGAAGAAAACGAAAAATGATAGGACTTTGCATGCTTCTAGTGAACCTGTTGTTGACACACCTGAGAATCCGAATGATATTTCTATTTCTAGTGCTGAAACACAATCTGGTAATGAACATGAACCTAGTGATAATGTTAATGATGATGTTCATGTTGATGCTCAACCTAGCAATAACAATGATGTAGAGATTGAACCTGTTGTTGATCTTGATAACCCACAATCAAAGAATCAACGTTATGATAAGAGAGACTTTGTTGCTAGGAAGCACGGTAACGAAAGAGAACCATGGGTTCAGAAACCCATGCCTTTCCCTCCTAAACCATCCTAGAAAAAGGATGATGAGGATTTTGAGCGCTTTGTTGAAATGTTTAGACCTATGTTTTTGCGTATGTGTTTGACTGATATGCTTAAAATGAATCCTTATGCTAAGTATATGAAACATATTGTTACAAATAAAAGAAAGATACCGGAAGATGAAATTTACAGCATGCTTGCCAATTATACTTTCAAAGGTGGAATACCTAAGAAATTAGGAGATCCCGGAGTACCAACTATACCATGCTCCATTAAAAGAAACTATGTTAAAACTGCTTTATGTGATCTTGGAGCCGGTGTTAGTGTTATGCCTCTCTCTTTATATCATAGACTTGATTTGAATAAGTTGACACCTACTGAAATATCTTTGCAAATGGTCGATAAATCAACTGCTATACATGTCGGTATTTGTGAGGATGTGCCCGTTGTGGTTGCAAACGTTACTATTTTAACAGACTTTGTTATTCTTGATATTCCCAAGGACGATAGTATGTCTATTATTCTTGGTAGACCCTTTTTGAATACTCTAGGGGCTGTTATTGATTGCAACAAAGGCAGTGTCACTTTTCATGTTAATGGTAATGAGCATATGGTACACTTTCCGAGGAAACAACCTCAAGTCAACAATATCAATTCTATTGGAAAAATTTCAACGATAACTATTGGTGGTTTTGAATTTCCTCTCCCTACTGTCAAGAAGAAATATGATATTCTTATTGTTGGGGACATGCATATCCCCGTTGAGGTAACTTAGTGTTATCTGAAAATTCTTCGGTTTCATGTTATTCGGAAAGAGTTTGTTAACAAGACTTGATCAACCTTGTTAGTGGATTCCTTTTGATGAGCATGAGATGGATGAAGTTAGAAAGAACAACTCTCTATACCCTCCTTTTCCTTTCTATTATTTAGCTTAAATAAAGCAAAAATAGTAGTTTCTATCTGTTTTCTGAATTATCCTTGCAATAAAAAATACCCCAAAAATAAAAGTTCTCCAAATGTCCTGAAAATGATATATGATTTTTTGTAGAATATTTAAGAATTATTGGCACTGAGAACACACCTGGGGGAACACCACTTGGCCACGAGGGTCCAGGGCGCGCTCCCTGCCTCGTGGTCCCTACGTGGCCCCCTCAACTTATTCCAGGACCCACACACCTCGTCTTCCTCCAGAAAAAATTATCCCATAGCTCAAACCCGTGTTCTAGCTCATCTTGCTGCCGTTTTCGATCTCCTTGCTCAAAGCTTCATTCACAAAACTGCTTTGGGGGATTGTTCTTCGGTATGTGACTCCTCCAATGGTCCCATTAGTTTTTGTTCTAGTGCTTTATTTATTGCAAAATTTTGCTGCTTAGATGACCCTGTTCTTGAGCTTGCATGTCAAATTTATATGGTCCAAAGTAGTTTAATGCATGATATGGCCTCTAGGCACTTGTAGGAGTAGTTGCTATCAATCTTGTAGAGCTTGGTTCACTTTTATTTTGAGTCACTAAAAATTTCACAAATTTTCAGAGGGAGAAAATGTTGAAGAGATTATTGAGAGGCTCCTCGAGCCAAAGCTCGAAGGATAAGAAGAATGAGGAGAATAAAAAGCCCAAATACAATCTTCCTCGCACTGCGGAGGTTCGACCGTGCAAGTGGCCATGTGATCAGTTCTTGAGAGCAGCCGGGATTTACGAGGACTTTTATTATATGGCTGACAATGCAGGCCTCATCGACTTCCTCCGCGACCAGCGCGAACAATATCTTCTACTCACTAATATTTTCGTGTAATTTTTTTATTTCCATGCTAAGAAATCACCACCTTCAGTGGAGTTTCACTTATATGATGAGGTTAAGGAGATGTCACTTCTTGATTTTTGTCGATTCTGCAAGATACCCTTTGAGGGCAGTATCGAGGAACCACATCGTAGCGATGTGGGTGGGTTATTGATAGAATTGCCATATGAGAAACTGGGAAAATTTCCGATGCAAGAATTACCAGTATACATTTTCCTGTTCTTTGTTACTTTGCGATATTTGCTAGTAGATGCTTAATTGGTCGCGGGAATAGTGGAAATCTTAGTGCTCCTGATGTTGTCATTTTGCGCCATGCTTTGTTTAGTGATACCACTTTCAGCTTAGGCGCTATTGTTGCTAAACCATTAAATCTTAACCGAACAAAGGGTCCCATCTTCGGAGGCATCTTTGCTTCACGCCTTGCTGAACACTTTGAGATACCTATTAGGCATTATGAGAAAGAGGAAAAGTTGCTGCCCCCTATTTTTCTAGATTATAAGAGTATGGTAGCACATGATTTTATTGTTAAAGATAAGATGAAGATGCTTAAGTATAAATTGATATTTGATAAAACATACTGTGAGATTATTACCTTGCCTGCACCCTCTCTGTTTAACATACTTTCAGGCACGTACCTCATCTTACCCGAGTCCATTTATGTGTACTACAGGCTGACACAAGTCCCAGAGCCTGAGCCGGAGCCACCACTTGATCCTTATTGTCAGTCTGTTAATCAGTGGGATCCGGAGAAGATCGGCAACCAGTGGTAGCCTGACGACCCTCCTTAGTACACCGGAGAGAATAGCTTCGATCAGTGGCCATAGACCAACTTAGGTCAAAAGCCTAAGCTTGGGGGAGTATGTATCTCTCACTGACATTACATTCATGTTCACACACTCATTCTAGTTGTCAGTGCTCATACTTTTTCATTCTACTATCCATGCTAGTTCAATTTCTTTTTAAGCCTTCTTCTTGTGTGCTTGAAAAACCTTAATAAAACCCAAAAAATTAGTTGTAGCTTTTAGCTAGTTTACTTTCCATGCTTGTAGTAGTAGTAATTAAAAGAAAACCCAAAAAGATTTCTCGTTCTTCTTTTGCTTGTTGGGAGCTTCCTCGTGTAAATAGTTTCATTTCTTTACTTTTGGGGTCGAGACGAGAAGACCATTGTCGGTGTCAAAACCGGCGGATCTCGGGTAGTGGGTCCCGAACTGGGCGTCTAAGGCGGATGGTAACAGGAGGCAGGGAACACGATGTTTTACCCAGGTTCGGGCCCTCTTGATGGAGGTAAAACCCTACGTCCTGCTTGATTAATATTGATGATATGGGTAGTACAAGAGTAGATCTACCACGAGATCAAGGAGGCTAAACCCTAGAAGCTAGCCTATGGTATGATTATTATATAATGAAATATCGACTAGCCTGGCCTCGGTTTATATAATGCACCGGAGGCCTAGGATAACAAGAGTCCTAGCCGAATACGCCGGTGGGGAGAAGTCCTTGTCTTGATCGCCAAGTCTTGTGGAATCTTCCTTGTATGCGGTAGCCGTCCGAACTGGCCCATGAGTATACAGCCACGGGGGTCCTCAGCCCAATCTAATAGATCGGGAGACGACGTGGTGAGTACCCCCTAGTCCAGGACACCGTCAGTAGCCCCCTGAACCGGTCTTCAAGTTAGGGACGCTCCTCGATTCTTCCAAACTGTTCTTCATCTTCAGTTGCTGGTCTTGAAAACGGGTTCAACAAATCTTCTTTATCTTCGATCTTGAGGATCGCCGAAATGCATTCGATGAGTTTACACGTCGGGTATCCGAGGAGCCCCTTTAAGTTTCCGGCCTTTATCAATGCCTTGTTTATTTTTATGCCACACCTCGGGTTTGAAGTTGTTCCCGGGAGGCAGGGTCCTCTTGCGTCCGAGCTCCAACGCCGAACTGCATTCGAGGTATCTTTTGCAGCCGAGCACCAACGCCGGACCGCTTCCCAGCTCTAGCGCCTGAATGTATCCGAGCTCCAACGCCGGACTATGTACCCGAGCTCCAACGCCGGACTGTATATCCGAGCTCCAACACCGAAATATATCCGAGGTCCAACGCCGGACTGTGTCCAGGCTCCAATGCCAGACTATATCCGAGGTGTCATATCACCTTGGTTTAAAAAAGTTGAAGGAGTTTAGCCGAGCTTAATGCCGGAAATGCCCTCTATGGAGCCAGCCACTAGCGCCCGAGCTTTATGCCGGACTACTTCCGAGGTGGTGCACCACCCCGACTATGGGCCGATTTTTTGTCAATATTTTTTATTGGTGCAATTTATTCTCTGCCGATATATATAGCCAGTAGCCCTCAAGGTGTGTATCGGTCTAAAACCCGAGATGCACATGAAGGATGAGATAAGACCGCTGATCCCAGTAGCCGCTGAGACTCAGGTTGATTTGCAAAATCGGACTGAGGATCATGTCCTAGCTTGGCAGAATACTACGGGACACAAAAGTGGCGTGCTCAGTCCTCAAGACTCAGGTTGGGTGCGGCCGACCAACCTGAGGATCAAAATCTCCTTGGAAACTATATTGCACATAAAATTTTATGCATTGGACAAGCAATGCAGTATCCCCCGAGACACTGGTCGGGTGGCAACACCAGATCAGGGGATCAATGTGCCCCTTTAATATTTGTAAATAATAAGCCCAAAGCCCAGTAGCCCCTGAGCCTTAATGCGGGAACGGGTGGCCGGATTAAGGATCAATATACATAGTAAAATCACAAATTATGTGTAATGACTCTATGTATCCAAGTACTTTACGTCATTAATTCTCGGATCCGCATTGTACAAAACTTTGTTGACCGACCATCAGCTTCCACCTCCTTGGCCAGTAGCCGAGGAGTGTTTGTCCTACTTTATAAAGCCTTTATGAGGGCAAAGATTTACGAGAAACAAGGCAATCTGGCCACACGGTTTTATAAACAAAGGTACGCAGAGAGATATGTTATATTACTGTTTAACAGAAGAAATGTATTCCAAAGAAAATAGTCCCGCTATCGGTTCCTTTCTTTGGGTTGTCATGCTAAGCATGATCATGAAACCTCAGCTCGAATGTAAGAGCAAAATGTCGAGGATTTAGTTTGGGAGGCCAGTTAATAGCCCCCGGTAGTGTTCGGCGACAGTCGAGGTCAAGCCGTAAACACTTCGGCCAATGTTATGAATGGCCCGTCATATTCATCGGATCGCTGACCAGTTTACGCTTATTGTGACAGTCAGTTTTTGGCTTTCTCCACTAGGGTGCTTAACCATGTGAGCTGGAAGCACAATCGCAGTGGTTCTCCCTTTGCACGCCTAGCCGAACAAAACGGAATGTAGGAAGCAAGTGCAGGAGCCGGGCAACCCAACTATTGACCGAAGACACAATTCGAAACCGATGCATATATAGCAATATCTTAGAATGTTTTTGCCGAATCCCTAAGGGTGTCCGGTGTTGCACTGTGAGACTAATGCTGGAAAAGCACAAAAAGTTTTAAAGTGCCAAAAAGCTTGGAAAACCAAGAAACGTCAGTAAAAACATGACGTCCGAACAAGATCAAGTGTTTGGTGCCAATCCGAAAATTGGTCTGAGAAAAAAGAAGTGCTTCCGTCGTGCTTTAACATGATACATCCTATCTCAAGACTTCGAGCGGGTCAGCCTACGGCTTCAACCTCCTATCTCGAGGGTGGAGTACTTCTCATCAGGCCAGTTTAGCAAACTAAACTCTAGCGGCTTTGAGAGAGAGATTGGGCTCCCCGGCTAGTGGTCGCACACTCGTGTCGAAAAAGGAGTGATAAATAATAATAAAACTTTGCAATGACTAAGAAGAAGAACACTTATTATCAAACGGCTCAAATAAACTTAAGAGCCCCCAAGTGACTTGGTAGAAGAATGATTGCATGTACCGAAGTACTTATATCATATCTATGTTCAACCGAACTTTAAACACGTCTTAACCGACCGTCAGCTTCAACCGAAAAGTGTTATGTACTCCATCGGTCGAGAATATCGACGGTGTTTCCATTAACCAGGCAATCAGGCCATAAGGCTGTAACAGACAAAGCGCGCTCAGGGAACTTATGCTATATTACCGTGAAGTGTAAGAAGCATCTTCGAAGAAAATAGTACCCCCACCGATACCTTTCTTCGGTGCTCATTGTTATTATGAGACTTGTGCAATAGATTTTTTGTACTCATGAGTTCCGTTGTGTGCCGACCATCATTGAAAACTATAAGAGCGCTAGCTTTCGGCTTCACCCAGTCTGAGGTCTGGCTCGGTTGACCCGATCGTGACAATCGCAGAGGTGCTCCCTTTACTCCCTAGCCGAACAATCGGGAACGTAGGGGTAAACACAGGAGCAAGGCAACCCAGCTTGCAAATCGCTTAAGTCAATATGGTGCATATTGTGGCATAATACACGAACAAGGAACGAAGCCGTACAAGTATAATCATATGCAAGAGGAAAAGCTTCATAAATGAAGCCCCCAAGTGAATTGGGTCCTTGAATTTGTGTGTCACAAACAAAGTTTGGACAAGGAAATTTTTTACAAGCAACTTTTTCCAAAAAAGTATAATGCTTGGTCGAACCGATTACAAGTTAGAAATTAAAGCTTTGAGCATGAAAGCGACTTAGCTGGTTAATGTGTTCGGTATTGATGACGCGGTCCGAGCTTGATGCAGGGCAAGGTTCCATCCCTCAAGCCGGTCCCGAGGTGGCGGAGCGGAGAGCTTGACACGCCGAAGTGGTGACATAGCACGATCAATGCAGACCGGCAGAGTGACGCCGAAGTCCCCGGATCATTTTTCTGTGCACAAAAAATAGTGCAAATCGGAGATAATAGTAATAATGATAATTAAAAAAATGTGTTGCATAATAAATAATTTATGCAAAGTGAGGAATAGAAGAAATATGGCCTGGCGCCGCAGTCAATGTCGATGCAGGGCGTCGGCGTGATGTAGTAAAGGCGTGGCAAAGCCTGAATTCACAGGTCGGTCCGAGCTTCGGATGCGGCGTTCGCCGGACTATGTACGGAAACTGATCGAACCACCACGCGGCCGTCATTAATGCGGTCACCATTTGATAGACCTGTGTACATATCATGAACAATCCAGAGTAATAATTCCTTAGGAAGAGTGAACCCAATCAAGCAAAAATACTGGGATCAATAGCACCTGGTTTATTTGTTGTAGCAATCTGAAGGAAGGTGATTCCCAAAATTGGGACTCGCTCCGCACACCCATTGCCCGATGGGCGATAAAACGACGGCATGGCAATGCTGGTAAAGGTTGATTCGCCGAGGCAAAGCCCTCGGCCCAGCTAACGTGACGGAGCTGGTCGGCTAGTGTCGCCGAAGTGTCGGGAGTAGGTTGATGAAGAGATGGCGAAGCCCCCGGTCCAGCCGAGATGTCGAAGCCTCGACGTCAGCCGATGAGTCGAAGCAGGTCGGCGTGATGGACACCAGCTTGAAGAAGCAATAGTGCGGCCCTGTCGATGCAGGTCATGACGTGGTTGATGCCGGCTTGACGAAGCGAACGTGCGGCGATGCCGGTATGCCCGCTCCGTGTAATCCGTGGGGCGGCGATGTTGATGATGATTTATCCTTCGCGATGCTGGACTCTTGTTCGGCTTGCCGAGATGATGATCCGAAGAAGTTGAGCTCGGCTAAGTGACGGCGTGTCTAGCGCAAGTCGGCAGCCGTGGAGTAATATTGCCGGACTGATTTGACACCAGCATGATGTTGAAGATCATGTTCAAAAGATCTTAAAGTTAGTGGGATGTGTTCGGGAATGAAACACAATACCCCATACAAAACTTCCTTCAAAAGGGATGTCCGAAATCCTGTTCATAAAAAAGACGAACTCGGGTCGGATTCGTTTTCGCGCAGAAAATAGATCTGAAAAGTGATGCACTAATCGGAAGGTTTCCGGAGTTTGGACGGTCGGATCGAGCCGAAATTTTGAGAGGTGGTAGATATAGGAATTCCGCAGCCGATCAACGGTTGGATCTTCCAAAGGACGTCCGAGCTAGAAGCTGGACACCATGCCCTAAACTCATCCAAATTCCCGTCCAGATTTGACAGGGCTCCGGTATATCGTGGATTGCCAGAGATTTCTCCATCGGAACTTGACGAAATTTGCAGGGTTGTTGTAGACTCAATTCCGCACAATTCCACCAAAGCGATCGTCAAAGAAATACACGAGGAGGTGGTGGTGGCAGATACGAGTTTGCTGTCCAGAAAAACAGCACGGTCGCTTGAGGGTAATGTTGACGTTGAGCCCCCGAGCTCCATAGATGATTCCTCCGTGATCTTGATAGAGATCGGAGTTGATGTTTGATGAAGGCCCTCGTCCGTACATGGTGATCCGAACACGGGACGCAATTCTTGGTCGAACCAAGGTGACCAGTCGAGCTGGTGACGAAGATGCTGAAGTCGCAGTTGATCTGCAGGCGAGCCATCGATCCTTTTGTCGATCACACAACAGAACTCTCAATGAAAGCACCAATGTCGGTGTCAAAACCGGCGGATCTCGGGTAGTGGGTCCCGTACTATGCGTCTAGGCCGGATGGTAACAGGAGGCAGGGAACATGATGTTTTACCCAGGTTCGGGCCCTCTTGATGGAGGTAAAACTCTACATCCTGCTTGATTAATATTGATGATATGGGTAGTACAAGAGTAGATCTATCACGAGATCAAGGAGGCTAAACCCTAGAAGCTAGCCTATGGTATGATTGTTGTATAATGAAATATCGACTAGCCTGGCCTCGGTTTATATAATGCACCGGAGGCCTAGGATAACAAGAGTCCTAGCCGAATACGCCGGTGGGGAGAAGTCCTTGTCTTGATCGCCAAGTCTTGTGAAATCTTCCTTGTATGCGGTAGCCGTACGAACTGGCCCATGAGTATACGGCCACGGGGTCCTCGGCCCAATCTAATAGATCGGGAGACGACGTGGTGAGTACCCCCTAGTCCAGGACACTGTCAACCATGATGAAAATGTTGAGTGGCTCTCATATGCATTATTGTTGATCTAACCAAGACTCCATATTACCTTGTCTTCTCCCTTGTATTAAATGCTTGCAGATGCCAGCTTAGTCCAATGCACGTGCACTATTATTATTATTATCCACACCATTCGGTCGTGCAAGTGAAAGGCAATAATGACTATATATGATGGACTGATTGAGATGAGAAATGCTGATATGAACTCAACCTATCTTGTTTTTGTAAATATGATTAGTTCATCATTCCTGATTCAGCCTATTATGAATGAAATATGTTTTCAATGACAAGTAGAGATTATAGTTGCTCATGCCATGCTTAATTAGCTAGGAGTTTATAATGGTTTACCTTGCATGCCAACATGCTATTAAAATGGTTGTGATGTGGTATGATAGGGTGGTATCCTCCTTTGAAGGATTCGAGTGGCTTGACTTGGCACATGTTCACGCATGTAGTTGAAACAAAATCAACATAGCCTCCACGATATTTATGTTCATGGTGAATTATATCCTACTCATGCTTGCACTTAGTGTTTATTAATTTTAATGCATGTTCAAGACTGTTGTCGCTCTCTAGTTGGTCGCTTCCTAGTCTTTTTCTAGCCTTCACTTGTACTAAGCAGGAATACTGCTTGTGCATCCACTTCCATAAACCCCAAAGTTATTCCATATGAGTCCACCATACCTTCCTATAAGCGGTATCTACCTGCCGTTCCAAGTAAATTTGTATGTGCCAATCTCTAAACCTTCAAATGAAATTCTGTTTTGTATGCTCGAATAGCTCATGTATCAACTAGGGCTGTCTATATCTTCCATGGTAGGTGGGTTATTCTCAAGATGAGTGGACTCCGCTCATCATTCACGAGAAAATGGCTGGTAACCGGGATGCCCAGTCCCATGCTTAAATTAAAATAATTGCAAACAAAACTCCCCCAAGATTGTTGTTAGTTGGAGGCACCCGTTGTTCCGGACAAGCCATGGATTGATGTTTGTTGGTGGTGGGGAGTATAAACTTTACCATTTTGTTTGGGAACCGCCTATAATGTGTGTAGCATGGAAGATATCGCGATCTCTTGGTAGTTATGTTGACAATGAAAGTGTGCCACTCAAAATATTATTTATCTCTATTTCAAAACTCGAGCTCTGGCACCTCTGCAAATCCTTGCTTCCCTCTTAGAAGGGCCTAGCTATTTACTTTTATGTTGAGTCATCATCCTCTTATTAAAAAGCACCAGTTGGAGAGCACCGCTATCATGTGCATGCATTACTATTAATTTACATTGAGTATGACTATGACTGGATCTCTTTTCCCATGAATTATAATGTTTAGTCAGTCCTTGATCTTCAGAGGTGCTCTGCATTTATGTTTTGCGGTCTCAGAAAGGTCTAGCGAGATACCATCTTGTTATATCATATTATGATTGTTTTGAGAAAGTGTTGTCATCCGAGATTTATTATTATTGCTCGCTAGTCGATTATGCCATTGATATGAGTAAACATGAGACCTAAATTTTATTGTGAATATGGTTAGTTCATAATCTTTGCTGAAAACTTGAATATTGGATTTACAAATTTGCAACAACAAGATCAAACAGAGTTTGTAAAAGTTTTTCTTTATCACTTTCAGTTTGTCAACTGAATTGCTTGAGGACAAGCAAAGGTTTAAGCTTGGGGGGGGTTGATACGTCTCCATCGTATCTACTTTTCCAAACACTTTTGACCTTGTTTTGGACTCTAACTTGCATGATTTGAATGGAATTAACCCGGATTGACACTGTTTTTAGCAAAACTGCCATGGTGTTATTTTTTGGAGAAATAGAAGTTCTTGAAATGACCTGGAAATTTACGGAGACACGTTTTGGAATTTATAAAAAATACTGGTGAAAGAATCAACACCAGGGGGCCCACACCCTGTCCACGAGGGTGCATGGCGCGCCCCCTGCCTCGTGGGCCCCCTATGGCTCCACCAACGTCAACTCCAACTCTATATATTCACGTTCCGAGAGAAAAAAATCAGAGAGAAAGATTCATCGTGTTTTACGATATGGAGCTGCCGCCAAGCCCTAATCTCTCTCGGGAGGGCTGATCTAGAGTCTGTTCGGGGCTCCGGAGATGGGAATCCGTCACCATCATCATCATCAACCTTCCTCCATCACCAATTTCATGATGGTCACCACCGTGTGTGAGTAATTCCATTGTAGACTTGCTGGACGGTTATGGGTTGGATGAGATTTATCATGTAATCGAGTTAGTTTTGTTAGGGTTTGATCCCTAGTATCCATTATGTTCTAAGATTGATGTTGCTATGACTTTTCTATGCTTAATGCTTGTCACTAGGGCCCGAGTGCCATGATTTCAGATCGGAACCTATTATGTTTTCATGAATATATGTGAGTTCTTGATCCTATTTTGCAAGTTAATGGTAACCTACTATGTGTTATGATCCGGTAACCCCGAAGTGAAAATAATCTGGACCACTCCCGGTGATGACCATAGTTTGAGGAATTCATGTATTCACTAAGTGTTAATGCTGTTGTCCGGTACTCTATTAAAAGGATACCTTAATATCCCTTAGTTTCCAATAGGACCCCGCTGCCACGAGAGGGTAGGACAAAAGATGTCATGCAAGTTCTTTTACATAAGCACGTATGAATATATTCGGAATACATGCCTACATTACATTGATGAACTGGAGCTAGTTCTGTGTCACCCCATGTTATAACTGTTGCATGAGGAATCACATCCGACATAATTATCCATCACTGATCCATTGCCTACGAGTTTTTCATATATTGATCTTTGCTTAGTTACTTTTCCGTTGCCACTGTTACAATCACTACAAAAACTACTATTGTTACTTTTGCCACCGTTACCGCTACTTCCATATTACTTTGCTACTAAATACTTTGTTGCAGATATTAAGTCTTCAGGTGCGGTTGAATTGACAACTCAACTGTTAATACTTGAGAATATTCTTTGGCTCCCCTTGTGTTGAATTAATAAATTTGGGTTGAATACTCTACACTCGAAAACTGTTGTGATCCCCTATACTTGTGGGTTATCAGGCAGCACAGCCAGCGACGGGAGGCAGGAGCAGGCGACACGACCGACGCTGCTTTGGGCGGCTGGAGCAAGAAGACCAGAGGTTGAAGAAGCACTACGGCTGTTGGATGTACATCGTACGGTCACTAGAGCTAGAATCGTTCATATTGACTAAGTTGATAAAGCCCTCCATCCCCGTCAACTTAGTAGGCCCACATGTCAGCCTCCCACTATGCTGGGTCCCAGCTAGTAGGGGAGTATTCATTTTTTGTGCGTAATAAGGAGGCACTTCCTTGCATGCGAAGATATAGCTGGTGGGTCCGACCTGTCAGCAGGGGGAACGTTTTTTCGCGAAATACAGAGGCCCTTCCGGTGTGTCCCAGATGTCAGGTGGAGGAATCATTATTTTGCATGTAATAAGGAGGCATTTCCTTGTGTGCGGCCATGGACCCAGCTGTCAGCCTCTCCACGTACAGTCCACGTCCGATGGATGTCATTCGTTGACCACGGCGCGCAGAGAGCACCAGGGCGGTGCACGACGGCGAGGCCTAGGAAGGGAACGACACGGAGCCGGGGAAGACTCGACAGTGGTTGCCCATGCGGTGGGGAATACGAGGGTTTACTGGTCCAGCTACCGTCTTCGGAAAATAACAGGAGGTGTGGGTGAGTAAAGGAATGGCCTGGCCAGCAATGGAGTAGGGTGGGGCGGTGCGGCCTGTGTGGCAGCACAGGCGGCCATGGGAGGCGGGAGCAGGCAGTCCCACCAGCGCTCGTTTGGGTGACAGGAGCAAGAAGATCAGATATTAAAGAAGCAGCACGACCGTTGGATTAACATCCAACAATCACTGCTGCTAGAATCGTTTGTGGACTAAGTTGACAAAGCCTTTTGTACACGTCAACCTAGTAGACCCACAAGCCAGCCTCCAAATTTGTCCCAAACAGCATACAGCCTGAAATTTCTAGCCAGATTCAAATTAATTTAAAAAGTAAACATACCTTAATTTAAATTCAAAGAAATTGTACCCACACAAAAACAATGAAATTTAAAATATCAAAATCCAAAAGAAAAAAGTATTCTGGAACTAATTGGCTGTTTTTTGTATTTTTTTCATTTTACAACCCATTTAATATTACTTATAGCCCATTTTCTGTGCAAAGTGCATCCCTCCTCGTCTTGAAAGATTTTCGGCCCAGCTGGGCGTAGAAAAGCAAGTAGGCCTACGTTGGTTATTCTTCAAAAAACAAAATAGCTGGGCTAGCCATTTTCAGAAAGGAAAAAACAAACTGGGCTGGTCATGTGCTAGACGGGCCACAGCCCCCCAACAAGCCATTTGATACCCTTCTCCGTCCTGAAAAAACAAAATTACTTCACGCGTTGCTGGGTACCTACTCCCATCCTCAACATGTACAGTCACCTCCTTATTCCTGTCAGTTGTTGACCATGTTGACAACACCGGAGGGCGGCACCGCAGCGAGCAAACCAAGGCGGAGGACGATGGTGAGGCCTCGGATGGGAACGAACATGAGCCGGGGAAGATGCGAAGAGTTTTAGGGTGCGATGTGGCCATGATGCATGCGTGGCAGCACAACCAGCCGCGGGAGGTGGGAGTACGTGGTCCCGCCGGCGCTGGTTTGGCTTTGGCGGCTGGAGGAAGAAGAGACTGAAGAAACATGACAAACATTGAATGTCAATCCAACGGTCAAGGTTGGCACAATTGTTTGTTGACTAAGCTGACACCAAGTTGCATACTTTTTTATATATAGGAAGAAAATAAAAACTGGGCTCTTTCGCGTGATAACATTCCCAAAACTGTGACCGTTCAATCTTGCTTCGCAACTAAAACTGCGAGGAAAATGCGTTCGTCTGCCGTCCTCCTCCCAGGGAACGTCCGCCACATAAGTGACTAGCACCCTTGGTTTTCAACTGATAGGTGTTGGGTTCGAGTCCCAGGAACTCTCAATTTTGTCCTCCTTCCTTCCTCACAAGAAAGACAAAGAAAATCAAAGACTTGAGAAGGCATACAGAACAAGCTAGTGTACCAGTAAAGAGATGTTGCTGAGTTTTAGAAAAAAGAGAGATGCACTCATGTTGCTGGTTCAAATCCAAACCTAGACTATTACTATATATGGTGCTATGCTACTCTACAAGTAATGAAACTGACATATCCAACATTCGCTTCCCCTCTTCTCTACTTACTCTGCCTAGCATCAGAAGCTCTGGCCGCAACAACCATGTCCGCTGGCTACTCGTCCACCTACTCTTCAGCAGGCAACAACCTGATATGCGCCAAGTCGCCACCCATACCATCGCCTGTGGGTCTGATCACACCCCCGCCGGCACACGCACCGCAGCCGGTTGCTCATCGCAACCTGCTGCCGTTGGTGTGGTGCCACTGCTGCAAATCACGCAGAGTCATCCGTCGCGTCTTGACCATAATCCTCAACCCTAGCCGAGTCTTCTACAAATGCCCGAATCATGGGGTAATAATATATTTAAGTGTTGTTCTGCTACTTTCAGTTGCTGATTTTTTAATAGTTTGGTTGATGATCTTCCAACTTGATTCATGAAGAAAAGGGAAAATTCGTGTGATTTGTATTTCTGGGAAGTTGCTGATGTGGGGGAACGCAACTATGCTGATTATTTGGTTAGCCGAGGAATCCCAATACCAGCAGGTTGGGGTGTTGGACAAGTAAATGAAGGAATGGGAGAAGAGAAAGATACAGAGCAGAAGGTTAAAGATGCAGTTCCTCTGATCATGGCCAAGCAACAGTTGCTGAATGGCCTTGACAGCAATGAGGATATGAAAGAGCTTGTGAAGATAATGGGAAAAATCAATGTGCTCTATAGGATGATTGTCTCTTTATTTGCAGTGTATGTAGCACTCGTGATGTATTCAGTGGCTATGACATGAGCACTTTGCTGAAACTAGTAATGAATGAAACCTGTGTAGCAGGCTGGGCATAGTGTTGTGAATATCTAATGATTTCTATTAACAGAGATCGGGGGGTATCCCCTTTTGCTCATAAATAAATAAATTGCATAGACCATTTTGGTAATAAATAAATAAATTAACAGAGGCCCTGTCGAGTTAGCTTTGTTCCCATTCGAAGACATCGAGCAAATTGCAGTCCAATAGCAAACTATGTCATCAAATTCAAGTTTCACAGCCAAATATGAGTACAACTAAACAACAATGTCATCATGTTTTAGTCGTCATACAATCACCAAACACTAATGAACATACATAACAAGTGATGTTCTCACAGCAAAATACTAAACAACACGTTCATCAGGTTTCAGTTGTCATAGAAAACGCAATTTCACATAGTAGATGAAAAATGTCTTCTGACAGGCAAATACGACAAAAGCAATCTGATCATCATCTGCAGCACGAGCGTCAACATCTTCGCCATGTGTATCAGTCTGAATCGTAATTCCCTAGAGTGTCATCTTCTTCTTCATCCTCAATGTCCTCGAACGTTGGCTTCTTCTTGATCAACTCTTGTATGTCCACAGCACGACACGCAATCTTTTCGCCAGCGTCATTGACATGATGGTTCTCAAAGATATTAGGAACATTTGTGGAATCTTGTACATCAGGAGCAGTGTAAGCATCGTCTAGTTGTGCAACTTCATTAAACGAATTCCTCTGCTCAAACCTTTGCAATACTCTGCAGTCATCGCTACGTGCAAATGTGTCTTCGAAGAAAAATACCTGTGTTGCTTGATTTACTGCAGCTGAACAATGTCTGTTATGTTAGCATACATTTTAGTTGTCTCTCTGTCGCACGTATCTGTGCTCATGATGGCACTGTTTTGTGTCTTCCTTCCTTCGTCGCGTGTAAGGGTGATCGTGTCAAACATCTAAATATATAAGAATGTGCTGCAAGTTTAGTAGATGATGATGTATAAGGTGCAGTACTTAGCACTTACTTGAAATAAGGTAGTATCTCAGGACAGTTATTCAACACATACCAAACCATTTTGTCCAAATCTTTAGGTTTGTCCTCTTGTCGACTCTTCCCTGTAACTCGAAAAGAAAAATTGAAAACATTGAGCCCGGGATTGTCTTCACCCACCTCTTTGCTAAGCCGATCAGTTGTTTCAATGTATTTTGAACAGAATGTCAATGCTTCTGTAGCAATGTAGGCCTCTGCAATGGAACCCTCGGGTCTAGCTCTATTCCTAACATAGCCCTTGAAAGTGCCTAGCCGCCTTTCAATAGGGTACATCCAGCCATACTGTACTGGACCTCTAAGTAGTGCCTCATCAGGTAGATGAACAGCCAAATGCACCATCACATCAAAGAAGGCTGGAGGATATATCTTCTCAAGGTCGCATAGGATAGTTGGTATCTTGTCTCTAAGACGCTCCAAAGCATCTACCCTGATATTTCTACTGCAGAGTTCCCTGAAGAATTGTCCCAACTCTAAACTACTCTGTATAAGTCAGGGTGGCCCAATCCTCTAAGGATAACAGGTAAAACCCTTTGAAGTATGACGTGGTAGTCATGAGTTTTCAACCCTTGTACCTTGTTCCCATCTGCACTGACTCTCCTTTCAGGGTTGGAAGCAAATCCATGTGGGAATCTCACATGTGACAGGACCTCACATAATTCTTTTCTTTTTACCTTGTCCAAGACGTACACAACTGGTGCCATATCCCGTGGTTTACCTTCATCTTCCACCTCCAAATCCTTTCTGATACCCAAGTGTTTTAAATCAATCCTAGATTTTAAGGTATCTTTCGTCTTGCCTTTAATATTAAGAAGTGTGCCGATAATGCTGTCACATATATTTTTTCTCGATGTGCATCACATCAAGATTATGCCGCAGATCCAAATCTTTCCAATACTCCAAGTCCCACAAGGTGGACATGCGGGTAAACAATAATCTCTCTTCTGCCCTGCCACGCTTCCTTTTCCTGCTACCATTACCAGAATGGTTTCATGGTGTAATATGCCTGACCTTCTCTAATTCCACTTGCAACTCATCGGCGGTGAGCCTCTTTGGCGCATCACGGTTTTCATGCTTTGCATTAAACACATGTCTTCGGTATTTTGTAGGACGCGGCTTGTCCTTGGCAAGGAAATGGCGGTGTCCGATGTAACAGATCTTGCTAAGTATTGCGTATGATAGCGGATTCCTGTCACAGCGAACACATGCATTGTAACCATGTGTCATTCGCCCTGACATAGTGCCCAAAACCGGATAATCATGGATGCACCAAATTATAACAGCACATAGAAAGAAATCAGCTGGTGGGCGGCTATATAGATCTCGAGTGAGAACACCCCTCCATAGTTGTTGAAGTTCCTCCACAAGAGGCTCCATGAATAAATCAAAATCCTTTCCAGGATTTTTTGGACCTAGGATCAGAAAGGCAATCATGTAGTTTGATTCTTTGGTGCAGACATTTGGAGGCATGTTGTAAGGGATAACAAGCACTGTCCACAAGCTATATGTGGCGCTCCGGTGGCCAAAGGGGTTAAATCCATCTGAAGCTAAGCCAAGTCTAATGTTTCTCGGGTCAGTAGCAAACATTTTGTGTTTCTGATTGAAGCTTTTGTACTCACTACCATGTGATGGATGGCTCATTACATTCTGATCTCTGTACTCCTGGTTCCTAGAATGCTACAGTATATCCTCTCTTGTTTCAGCATCATGAAACAACCTCTATAATCTTGGTGTAATTGGAAAATGTCTCAAAACATTATGAGGAATCCTCTTCACAGCATCGCCATCGTTCCATCTTGAGGATTTGCATTTCGGGCAAATTGCTTGGAGTGCTCCTACTGCCCTCATCATAGCTGCTTGAGGGACTAGTGCCCTCACTCATGTGCACTTGCTCTTCTGATTTATTCTGGCTATCTCTCTACGCAGACATTCTGTCAAGCAAACTGATAGCAAACTTGTGAATAGATATAGATGAGGTAGAGTGGATGAGCATCACAAAGTGCAGGGTTTTTGCAAAACTGATGAATCAAAAACTTAGTTTTAGTTCTCCACAAAAACCATTTCGGAGCTACCGATTTGTTAAACTCGATGACACCGAAGCAACTTTTGGGGTCTAAACTAGTGAACTCGGTCAGACCGAGTCACAGTTCGGTGGCTCCGAGATTGCTAGGCTTTCACAGAGAGTCGAACTCGGTCACACCGATTTGCAACTTTCGGTCAGACCGAAAAGTGCAAGTGCAATGTCCTAAGCCAAATTGCTGATACCGATTTCTACAACTCGGTCGGTCCGAGATGAGTTCCGCAGAAACCTAACCCTAAATTTTCAAATCAAACCTAACCCAAAGGAAGTTTTCTCTGGATAGATTGATCTCATACGTGTAAAGAACATGGCATTGCATTGTGCTAAGAATCGGAGTAAGGAATTAGCACAAAAGATCAAACTCATATCATAGTTCGGTGGTGAGTTCGCTACGGCGGCAATGGTGGGTTTGAATCCTATTGACAGCGATGGAAAATAGCGGCAGGAGGTCGCTGGCGACGAGAAGACAAACCGGAGACCCGAGGCGGCAGAGCAGGACACACATGGGCTGAGGAGGTTTGAGGAAATTTCCAAAATCTCACCTGTGGGTTTATATATCCTGACCCTGTCGGTGTGACCGAGTGGAACAACTCGGTGGCACCGAGATGCGGAATCGCAAGCGGTTACTGCAACTTGGTGTGACCCAAAAGTTCACGTCTCTTTAAGTCTATGACGAATCGGGGACTCCGAGTGCTCCTCACACAGAGTGGTTCAGATCGGACTTGATCAAACTTGGTGATGTAGCATGAATAGAGTTTGAGACGAGAAGAGCATAGATAGCTAGAGGAAGTTCTTAGGCATTCTTGTCTATCCACTTGGCTAAAGAGAAAAAAGCCAAACAATCAAAACAACAAGTGGATGTCCTCGAATGAGTAAAATATGCCATTAACATGCTCACACAATAAAATGGCAAATGAAATGTGACAAAGCATACACAAACACTCTAGCATCTATCAAGCAATTGGCGATGACTAGGTCATCTATATATGAGTATATTGACTTAGGAGTCAAATGAGAACATTTGATCATAGGTCATACTCATCGTTAAGATCAAGTGGGATTACCACTTTTACATAAAGCATTGTTGTGTTAACACCATTAGAGTTTCATTAGCTCAATTGATTAGAGTAAAGCTCCCCCTAGATGTGATATCCCCCCTAAGAGGGATGAACTAACCTTGGGTTTTGTCGATGCTGACTTAATGTAGATGTCGAAGATGTGGATGCTCAATGTTCATGTACTCCCTCCGTCCGCCAAAGAGTGAACATCTGGGTATTCTAAGAAAAATTAAGGATTTTGCAAAAAAGCCCTCCCACCGCTCAATTAAGGTGCCAACAGCTTTACCAATGCTTCAATTCCCGTTGATAATAAATGAGAAGGGAGAAGTAAAAACAACTTTGCCAACAGAAATTTGTTCCCGCCACAGCACTTCCCGCCATCTACAACTAGTAGATGAGTACTAGTACAAATATGGTGCCAGATTACAGAATTAGAAGCGGCAAATTACAGACTTGAGCTATGAGCCAAATGTCTAGTAGAACAACTAGCTATAAAGCCAGCACACTAGCACCAAGTAGAACAAGAAGCACACTAGCACCAAGTAGAACAAAACACAGGGAGGCCATGGCCATTGACTTGAACATAGCACCAGGAGAGAGAGAAGTTGAACATGTGCCTCCCTTGCATGAAGAATTGCTCCAGGTTGGTCATCAAATCGATCTGAACCTGAACCCAGGTACATATT
This sequence comes from Triticum urartu, assembly GCF_056163025.1. Lineage (NCBI taxonomy): Eukaryota > Viridiplantae > Streptophyta > Magnoliopsida > Poales > Poaceae > Triticum > Triticum urartu. The sequence continues at coordinate 686,472,242 of NC_141874.1, forward strand.
GATTAGCTTTTCATTTGTTCTCCTTGTTCATCTGCACATGCTGATGATTCTTCTTCGCCATAGAGGACGAACTTGAGGCTGCCTTGCATGAAGAACTCCAGGTCGGTTTTGAGCCTCACTTGCATGAAGTACTCCAGGACAGCCACCAATTCACCGGAGAAGATGAACATGAGCCTCCCTTGCATGAAGAACTACTCCAGGTTGGTCATCAAATCGATCTGAACATGAGCCCAGGTACATCTTGATCGTCTACTTCTTTGTTCTCCTTGTTCATGTACACCTGCTGATTATTCTTCTTCACCAAAGAGGACGAACTTGAGGCTGCCTTGCATGAAGAACCCCATGTCGGTCTTCGTGTAGAAGATGAGCATGAGCCCGACATTGCCCTTGGAGAAGAGGAACATGAGGCTGATGTTGCCCATGGAGAAGAGAACCTACATGAATCAGATGAATCGGGTTAGTAAACTAATTTAGTTATAGCATATATGATTGTTTAATTATAATATTATTCAACTACTCACATAACCTCACCTTGTAGACCATGAACTTGAAGACCAAGGCAGTGTTTTCCAGAGCATGGAAGAGGAAGTGCAAGCAATGGATGAAGCTCTACATAACCTTCAAGTTGATGAGGAAGACTATGGTGTGTATGCAGGTGAGGGAGTCCTGGATTAGGGGGTATCCGGACAGCCGAATTATATCCTTTGGCCGGACTATTGGACAATGAAGATACAAGATTGAAGACTTCGTTCCGTGTCCGGATGGGACTCTCCTTGGCGTGGAAGGCAAGCTTGGCAATACGGATATGTAGATCTCCTTCCTTGTAACCGACCTTGTGTAACCCTAACCCTCTTCGGTGTCTATATAAACCGAAGGGTTTTAGTCCGTAGGACAACAATCACAACATACAATCATACCATAGGCTAGCTTCTAGGGTTTAGCCTCTCTGTTCTCGTGGTAGATCTACTCTTGTAACACCCATATCTTCAATATTAATTAAGCAGGACGTAGGGTTTTACCTCCATCAAGAGGGCCCGAACCTGGGTAAAACTTCGTGTCCCTTGCCTCCTGTTACCATCCGGCCCAGACGCACAGTTCAGGACCCCCTACCCGAGATCCGCCGGTTTTGACACCGACATTGGTGCTTTCATTGAGAGTTTTGCTGTGCCATCGCCACAAGGAAGGATGTCTCGTCCCGTCTTTAAAGACGGCACTATCGCTGAGGGAGCTCTGGCTATCGGCCAAACTCTTCGTCTAGGTGGTTTTCTTATGACCGCCTGTTCGGCCGCTGCGCCGACGATGACTTCTCGGGTCATTGAAAGCAATCTTCACATCAACTCGGAACTCGCCGAGCAGTTAGATCCAATGGAGCTCTCTTCCCTGAACGAGCTCTTGGATCGTATCGCCGCCCTGGGAGTCGCTACAGACTATGATCAGATTGGGCCTAAACCCGATCTAAGAGAAATTAACTATCCCCAGGTCACCCATCAAGTTGCAGTGGTGGAAGAACAATGCGGCAAAACTTCATCTATCTTAAGGACTAGCTACGTCCGGATTCCCGACCCCTCCAAGCCGGATACCCGCGGAGGGGTGGATGTCACTCAAAGCCTGAACCCAGAATCCAAACTTTCGAGTTCGAAAACTCCTTGGCCACTGAGCCTCAGATTGGGTGAGGATTCGGATTCAATTCCACCCACCCACCCAAACATACGCGATCTATCCCAAATTAGGCAAGAGCCCGCAGAAACAGTACACCATTACTGGGCCAGATTCCTCCTGGTCAAGAACAGGATAAAGGACTGCCGCGAGGAAGATGCAATTTCACTCTTCTGCAATAATTGCACGGACAAGGGAATCCTCAACGCCATAAGTCGTCGTGAAATTACATGCTTTGCCAACTTGGTGTCCATAGTACAAAAGTACTGTGTGATGGAAAGCGCCTGGAAAACCGAAATAAAATTTTGGGATAATCCGGCCCTGAATACAAACCCAGTCCGAAATAAAAGGGTGCATTATCACAATACACCTGGGTTAACTACCAAAAAGCAAAAGCCCTCTACGGGGCAAGGAACCGTACTGGAGGGATGGCTCAACGGACCCTGCAAAATTCATAGTACAGCGGATGCGATACCAACGCACATCCTTAGAGCATGCTGGATACTCCGACAGGTGGCCAAAAGTGGTGAGGATCTACTCCTCCCAAAAACCACAGAGCACCACCCCGAGGACAACAGTACGGTCTTAACAGTCTTTGAGACCTTCGCATCAAATAAAAGACGGAAGCGAACACTCCGCAGCACGTCCGAAATCTGCCACATAGCAGAAACAAATCCTTGGAGCGACACAGCGATTACCTTCAATGCCAGTGATGAACCTAAATTCCGAACAGCCCGAGTACCAGCCGCACTGGTCCTCAGTCCAATCATGGACGGCTTTTGACTCACCAAGATACTCAGGGACGGCGGCAGCGGATTAAACCTCATCTATGAGGAAACTCTTCAAAAGATGGAAATAGACTGGAGCCGCATTAAGCAAAGCAGCACAACCTTTACAGGAATCATCCCCAGTGGAAAGCACGCTGCGCCGGAAAAATCACACTAGACGTGGTATTCGGCACGCCGGATAATTACAGGTCCGAAGAAATTACATTCCAAGTGGCCCCGTTCAGCAGCGGATACCACGCTCTATTAGCGTGGGAGGCATTTACAATCTTCCAAGCCATACCCCATTACGGGTACATGAAGCTCAAAATGCCCGGGCCCAACAGAATCATCACTCTTGTTAGTGATCCGGACATAGCACTCTCCGCCAAAAATAAGACAACTGCACTGGCCCTTGAGGCACTATCCGAAGCCCTAGCAGCCGAAGAACTAACTGCGCTGCGCTCCACGGTGAACAGGGACGATGTGATACTCGATAAAAGATCCAAGTCCACCTCCTTTAAGCCGGCGGACGAAATAGTCAAATTCCAAGTCCATCCAACGGACCCTACAAAAACAGCTTCCATCGGGGCACAGTTAAACCCTGATGTTGACGCCGCACTGCGAGAGTTCCTACGCGAGAACTGGGACGTTTTTGCCTGGCACCCTTCAGACATGCCAGGAATCCCACGCAGGCTGGCTGAACACAGCCTAAATATCGTAAAAGGATTCAAGCCAGTCAAGAAGGCTCTTCGACGTTTCTCCGAGCCTAAAAGACAAGCCATGGGAGAGGAACTAGCCAAGCTATTGGAGGCCGGATTCATCAGAGACATAAAACATCCGGACTGGCTAGCAAACCTGGTGATGGTGCCAAAGAAGGACAAATCCTGGCGCTTGTGCGTCGATTTTAAGGACCTTAATAAGGCCTGCCCAAAGGATCCCTTCCCCCTCCCCAGCATCGATCAAATCATCGATGCTACCGCAGGACATGATTCATTGTGTTTCCTCGATGCATACTCCGGCTACCATCAAATCAAAATGGCAGAGCCAGACCAAGCCGCAACGGCATTCATCACACCATACGGCCCATTCTGCTTCAACACAATGCCCTTCGGGCTAAAAAACGCCGGTGCAACATATCAGCGCATCATTCAGACATGCCTGGCAAACCAGATCGGCAAAACAGTGGAGGCATACATGGATGACGTGGTCGTTAAAACCAAGCATGTCGACACCCTAGTAGACGACTTGAGGATCACATTCGACAACCTCCGAACATATGACATCAAGCTCAATCCGGAAAAATGCGTTTTTGGCGTACCAGCAGGAAAGCTCCTGGGATTCATCGTCTCCAGTAGAGGTATTGAAGCTAATTCGGCCAAAATCTGAGCGTTGTCATAGTTGGCTACCCCAACTGACCTCAAACAAATACAACAATTAACTGGATGCGTGGCGACTCTAAGCCGCTTTATCTCCCTCTTGGGAGAAAAGGCATTACCCCTTTATCGCCTCCTTCGACGCGCCAAACACTTCAAGTGGACGGACACCGCCACGGCCAGACTGAATGAAATAAAAGCCATATTGGCAACAAACCCAATCCTGGCCGCGCCAAACACTGGCGAACCAATGCTATTATACATTGCGGCAACTCATCAAGTAGTAAGCGCAGTGCTTGTCATTGAGCGAGAAGCGGACGGACACAAATTTCCCCTTCAAAAGCCAGTTTACTACGTGTCCACAGTCCTTACCCCATGCAAATCACGGTACCTGCATTATCAAAAGATAGCGTACGCGGTATTCATGGCATCCCGGAAGCTGCGACACTACTTTCAGGAGTGTTCGATGACGGTAGCCTCGGAAGTACCACTTAACGATATTATAAACAACCGCGACGCGACGGGCCGGATTGCCAAATGGGCAATTGAGCTCCTCCCGTTCGACATAACTTAAAAACCACGGCGAGCTATTAAATCACAAGTTTTGGCTGACTTCGTCACTGAATGGACGGAAGCCGAACTCCCTAAAGAGTACGGCACATATTCAAACTGGATCATGCACTTCGACGGCTCCAAAATGTTAGCTGGTCTGGGGGCTGGCGTCGTTTTGACGTCCCCAATAGGAGACACCATTCAATACGTACTACAGATAATGTATACAGACTCCAACAACGCAGCCGAATATGAGGCCCTTCTCCATGGTCTCCAGATGGCAGTATCCATGGGCATTCAACGCCTAGAGGTGCGCGGGGATTCAAACCTTGCGATATCCCAAATAAATGGAGACTTTGATGCCAAGGATCCAAAAATGGCCGCTTATCGCAATGCCGTCCTAAAAATGTCAGCTCGGTTCGAAGGGCTCGAATTTCACCATGTGGCTCGGGAAAACAATCAGGCGGCGGATATCCTCGCCTGCATTGGCGCCAAACGCGATGTGGCCCCTCCCAACATTTTTCTGGAAAGGATTTTCAAGCCATCCGTAGCATGGGAAGGGGACACCGGTAACAACAGTCTGGACCCGGAAAAAATACCCGACACCGAACTCCCTGACACAATCGGAGGCTCCGCCACCGAAATAACACAATCAGCCCACGAAATAATGGCCATTATTGCCCCGTGGACAGAACCATTCCTGGCCTACTTAACTAGACAGGAACTCCCGGAGGACCAAAATGAGGCACGTTGCATAGTGCGGCGATCAAAGGCCTACAGGGTCCACGAGGGAGAATTGTACAAAAAAAGCGGTACCAGAGTCCTTCAACGGTGCATCTCCGAAGAGGAAGGACGGAACCTTTTGGCAGAAATTCATGCCGGACTCGGCGGTCATCACGCCGCAGCCGGGCTCTTGTGAGCAAGGCCTTCCGTACAGAATTCTATTGGCCAACGGCCCGGGCAGACGCATAGGACTTAGTCCAGCGTTGCGTCGGTTGCCAGCTCTTTGCAAATCAGAGCCATATGCCACCCACTGCCCTCCGAACAATCCCCATTACATGGCCCTTTGTGGTCTGGGGGCTTGACATGGTTGGACCCCTTAAAGGTGGAACCCACAAGAAAAAAATACTTATTGGTCATGGTGGATAAATTCACCAAATAGATAGAGGCCAAACCGGTTAAAACAGCCGAATCCGGACCGGTGATAGATTTCATATCCGGGGTTGTACATCGCTATGGCGTCCCCCACAGCAACATTACTGATAATGGCACGAACTTCACGGCCCACGAGGTAAAACTCTGGTGCGGCAAAAGGGGCATCAAGCTCGATTATGCTTCAGTCTACCACCCACAAACTAACGGTCAAGTCGAACGAGCAAATGGTCTTATAATGAGCGGCATTAAACCCAGACTAGTGCGCTCCTTAACAGAGTCTGACACGCACTGGGTAGAGGAGCTCGACTCCGTACTCTGGGGGCTGCGGACCACGCCGAACTGTTGTACCGGATACACACCATTTTTATGGTGTACGGCGCAGAGGCAGTCCTGCCCTGTGACATAATTCATGACTCACCTCGAGTGCGCATGTACAAAGAAAGAGAAGCCGAGCTCGATCGGCAGGATAGTCTGGACACCTTGGAGGAAGAGCGCGATGTAGCCAACGCCCGTTCCGTATTTTACCAGCAACAGGCTCGCAGATACCAAAGCAGAGAAGTACGAGCCAAAACTTATAACGTTGGCGAACTAGTTCTCCGGCTGCCGGATAAGAAATAGAACAATCTAGAGCCCAAATGGGAAGGTCCCTTCATCATCGACCAAGTTTTGGCCAGCGGAGCGTACCGACTGCGGGATGCATCGACTAGTCGACTTGAGCCGAACCCATGGAACGCAGCCAGGCTCCGAAGATTCTACGCCTAGCACCGGACTTTATGTTAGTCCCCTCCCTTTGTCCATTTTCTGCATATGCGTCGTCTGTCTTGTTTCCCTTTCTTTCTTTTATTCCTCTAGGCCTTCAAGGGTCACCTTGTGCCTCACTTTTACATTACAGAGGTGCTAGCCGCACTATCTACACCTGGGGGCTTCTTTCACAGAAGCTTAAATTATTTACCTGGGCATCACGCCCAACACATGCGTTCTACTTCCGCTTGTACCTTTTTTCACCATTATATGCATCGATATGACTTAAGTTTTGGCCAAGATGGGTTGCCTGGCTCTTGTATTTATGCCCTACGTTCCCATTAATTCGGCTAGGGCATAAGGGGAGCACCTGTGTGATTGTTACCGTCGGGTCAGCCGGACGTGTACCTCAGACTGGGTGAAGCCGAAAGCTAGCATTCTTAAGAGAATATTCGGTCGGTGAACAAAAGATGTCTTTTATTTATTAACCATATCTGCCCCCCAGACGTTTTTACTGCGCTTCTTGTCGCAGTCCGGACATGCACTTTAGGGCATGCCTACCCAGGGAAAGGAACCCTTAACGGAACTATTCTCTCTGGAAGATGTTTCTTACTACCCATGTAATATAACATAACTAGTTGGGCACTTGTCTGATAAAGCACTAATGACCCCTACGCCTGGTCTCCACGCATGCCCCGGTTCTTATATAACCGAGAGGGTATTCGGATACACTCCGGACTGTCGGGTCCCGAGGTTGAAGCGAAAAGGTCCGCCACAACAAACGATCTACAATCCGGCTAGAAGACATCATATATGTCACTTTACAATTACATAGTCAATTTGACTGGTTGAATTCCTCTTCAATGCCCTCCAATAGGCTGTCTAGTCTACAGTCCCGTTGGGAATACTTTGCAGCCAATTCTACTTGGCCGTACACTAAATTAACAGGGATCTCCTTGCAGTCAGGCCCCACAGGTCCGACTTCGGCCATGTGGTTCGGGTCAGCCTTCATGTACCGTGTCTTCACCATTGCCCAAGCCTCCCTGGCGCCCTAACGGCAGGCCGATATCTTCCATAATCGGAACCGCCGCCATGGTCCCTTCAGCTTTTCTGCAAGCTCTCCAAGCCCTTCGAGCATGGAGACGGACGGCCACAAGGCTTGGGCAACACCTTGCATCACCTGCCGAACTCGTTCGTGCAACTGTGCGAGCTCGGGAAGAAGATCACCCATTGAACTAGGCATCTCCTCGGCAGGACACCCTATTAGCATACCTACATACATAACTCTATCAGCCAGCTTCCTCGCCGAACTCTTTTTCAAAGTTTGTTCAAGCACTTACTAAATCTGCCGTGTCAAAGCCGCCGATTCTCCTTAACAGAATCCGACAGTTGGGCACGAACATCTTTTAGTTCCACGCCCAGCTTGGTGTTGGCATCTTGGAGATCATTCTTCTCCTGCCTCACCCTCGTTAGCACGCTCTCACCAGCCTTTAGCTGGCGTATGAGCTGCTGCTTATCCGGATTCACTCCATCGTCATCTGCAATTTTATCGTCAGATTTGCATATAAAGCCGCACTCTAATATGATACTTATCACTTGACGGATATGTTACCAGCGGGGGTCTCTTTGGGCTCCCCTGCGATGGACAATGCGGCCTGAAGTTGGGCTTTGCACTCTTCCAGCTCCTGGGACAGTTGAGTATTATTTTCTTTAAGAACCTACATAACAAATGATCCTTAAATCAGTTATCCTACTGTTTCAAGTCTCAGGGGCTACTGATATATATATAATCATCAAATTTTCTCACCCGTATGTCTTTTACATACTGCTCCGTGGCTCTGGCTAGACCATTTTGAGCGGCACGCAGGTGCGCATCTCCCGAGTTGAAGGCATCCAAAGACTCTTGGGAGAAACAAGCGTCACGAAGAACAGTCTGGCGACGCCTATGGTTCATGGCACTTTCCACCTCAGAATGGGTGGTGGACAGTCTATTCGTATCCTCTGTCAGAGGAGCACCCGGTGCACGCCGTGTACTTGTTCCCACCCCTGAGTCTGGCCTTGGAGCCTTGCTTGTGGAGGCGCGGTTGGTAGCCTCTCCGGGTATAGTCCGGCGAGCGCTCTTTCTCCTGAAAAGAAGGCATGGGCGTTAATATCCCTCTGTAAATAATGTCTTGCAATAAAGACGGCGCGCTATACTGCTGCGCCGGTGCCTCAATCCGGACTGCGGATCTTTTCAGCCTGCCTGGCCTAGCGGCCCCTTGTTAGCTAGTTGCCACAGGCTCGGCCTTCTGCCCTGAGGACCTCCCCTGCAAAACGCGGCTGTTATACGGCAATAAAAAAGAGCACAAGGACAGATCCCTTTTTAAGTGCTAGGACTTCGGTCTCAGTCACCTGTGAGGCTGGAACTAGCCCAGGGTAATCGGCCGTAATGGCCACCAAGGTATTTTCATTACTCCCTTGGTAAAATACCCCGTCGATCAGCTCCACGGATATGTCCGAATCCTCCTGGGAGGCCGGGTCAAGGGACCGTACAGGGTCCTCGGGCTATGGAGGAGGGCTGTTTATCTCCTTTACTGCCTGGCGCAGCTCATGCGATGAAATCACTAGAATGAATATTTAAACTACGGGAATACGAAACGGATGGGCGAGAAAAAATCTCCGCTTACCCAGCTCGGAGGATTGTACATGGAGAATCCGCCCTACGGGTTGACGCGGAGGAATTCCTCCTCTTCTCCCTTGTACAAAGTGGACAAGATTTTTATTAGATCAGCAGTCGATCCCGGCCCTTTGCGGCCGTGGCGGGTGGCGTCATCCTCCCCGTTGAAGTCCCACATGGGGTGGCCTCTATACTAGAGTGGCTGCACCCCTCGCATAATGCATATAGCCATGACCTCAATCATGGTCAATCCGGATCGAGCTAAAGAGCTTATCCGGCTCTCAGATAAAGAATGTCCCGGTCGTCTTCCTCCAGGGGGCTCCGTGGATGCCAGCTCTAGCGCTTCTTCAAAGGGGCGTTGTCAAACTCAGGAAGGCCGATCCGAATAGGGTCCGGAAGGGGGACATCTTCTATATAAAACCATTTTGAAGGCCAGTCTTCGGAGGTCTTCTTCGGGCTCCGGGATAGGTATCCGATCCCAGTGATACGCCACACTTCGGCTCCGCCCACTTGATATATTGATCCCTTCTTAGAACGGGGCACAAGGCAGAACAGCTTCTTACACAGAGCGAAATGAGCCTCGCAGCCCAAAAATAACTCGCAAAGGGCTACGAATCCCACGATATGCAGCAGGGAGGCAGATGTAAGGTTGTGCAGCTGGAGGCCATAGAACTCCAGAAGCCCTCGGAGAAACGGATGGATTGGTAACCTGAGCCCTCTTACCAGATAAGGGACAAGGCATACCCGCTCTCCCTTGGAGGGATTGGGACGGCTCTCCGCTTGCTCTCCGCCATTATAAGTGGCAAGCCCGGCTCGAACCGGGACCAGGTACGCTGGGGGAAGAAATCCCTTGGACTGAAGCATCACCAATTTGCTGTGCGGGATGGAACATCTCTTCCAATCTCCAGGCTTGGAACTAGGGGTGCAAGAGGAGGAGCTGCGTCGACCGGCCATGGTGGATTGGATCTCTGTTGGGTGCGCTCTGATGAAGACTCGGCAAGGGAGGATGATGTGATTTGGATCCGAATCCTCGTCTTTTTAAATAGGCGGCTCGTTTACATAGCTAGGGGGTAAATGTGAAAACACCCTGGCTCTTCACATTCGGTCAACATGTGGATAGTGGCCATTATTGGGCGTAGAAGCCAAGAAGTACAAACCATCACAAGGAACTGGACATTATTTCGACAGGTACACAGAATTTGAAGGGGAACCCGCCTTGCAATGCCGAAGATAATACTGCGCGCCAGACTCATCGTCATTGAAGCCTGGTTCAGGGGCTACTGAGTGATTCCTGGATTAGGGAGTCTCCGGACAGCCGAACTATCTCCATTGGCCAGACTGTTAGACTATGAAGATACAAGATTGAAGACTTCGTCTCGTGTCCGGATGGGACTCTACTTGGCGTGGAAGGCAAGCTAGGCAATACCTATATGGATATCTCCTCCTTTGTAACCGACCTTGTGTAACCCCAACCCTCTCCGGTGTCTATATAAACAGAAGGGTTTTAGTCCATAGGACAACAATCACAACATACAATCATACCATAGGCTAGCTTCTAGGGTTTAGCCTCTCTGATCTCGTGGTAGATCTACTCTTGTAACACCCATATCTTCAATATTAATCAAGCAGGACGTAGGGTTTTACCTCCATCAAGAGGGCCCGAACCTGGGTAAACCTTCGTGTCCCTTGCCTCCTGTTACCATCCTGGCCCAGACGCATAGTTCGGGACCCCCTACCCGAGATCCGCCAGTTTTGACACCGACAGCAGGCGATATAGAGATTCAGTTTGAGGAAGGAGAGCTTGATGATTCAACAGATGAAGCCATGTATGATTCAGCACCAGAAGAGGACATGTATGTGGAGCAAGAGCAACAAGATAATGAGCAAGTTCGTCATGAAGACAAATACAAGAATTTAACAGATTTGCAAAGGACTGGTATTTATGAAGAGTTGCTAGCAAGAAGTGTAAATCGAAAATTAAAGAAGACCACAACCAGAGAAGTTGCAAACATGTTCCATGTTTCGGTGTAGAAGGTCAGACGTGTTTGGAGGAGAGTGAAGGAGTGCCTTCGACAAGGAGTACCCGTTGATGTAAGATGAAGGAAGCCGAAAAACTATGGGCGCAAAAGGATTGTAGTTGACCTCAGTATGGTTCCTGAGATTCCTCAGAGCCAAAGGAGAACTATACGCAGTCTCGCAAGAGCTTTGGGTGTGAAGAAAAGCACACTACATAGGATGTTTACGGACGGCTTGCTCGATAGACATTCAAGCTCACTAAAACCATATTTGAAGGAAGCAAACAAAAAGGCTAGGCTGCAGTTTTGTCTCTCTATGTTTGACCAACAAAGTTTGCAAAATAGGCCCACATTCAAGGATATGTGTAACATAATACATATAGATGAAAAGTGGTTTAACTCCACTCAGAAGACCATGACATTCTACAAACTGCCATCGGAAGAAGACCCACATAGGACTGTGCAAAATAAGAACTCCATTGGCAAAATAATGTTTTTGGTTGCTATAGCCAGGCCTAGATACAATGCAGAAGGTATTTTCATTTTTGATGGGAAGATAGGCATTTGGCCCTTTATCAAAAAGGTTAATTTGAACCTTTAATCCATTTATTTATTATGCACATCAATACTTAATCTAACTTGAGTTGTTTTGCTGGTTGTAGGAGCCAGCGCCAAGGAAAAGTGATTACCATCCAAGAGGGACACTAATCATGAAAACAATCTCAGTTAAGAGAGATGTATCGAGGGAGTTTTTTATTCAAAAGGTACTACCAGCTATTCAAGTAGTTTGGCCTCAAGAGCTCGCAGGTGAGACGATATGGATCCAGCAAGATAATGCACCCTCACATGTCCCAAGTAATGACTCAGGTTTCCTTAATGTTGTTTCCCAAACTGGGCTTGATATTTGCCTCATGCAACAGCCTTCGAACTCACCAGATATGAATATCCTAGACCTTGGCCTATTTTCCTCACTACAGACCATGTCAGATAGATTGGTCTCTAACAATTTAGATGAGCTAATCAACAATGTGCAGCAGGAATATGATGCCTATGATGTTGATAAGATAAACATGATTTTTCTTACACTACAAAGCTACTTAATTGAGGTCATGAAGAGAGGTGGAGGCAATGACTACAAGATCTCTCACATGTACAAGGTTGGCCTTGAACGTGCAGGAAATCTTCCTAATGTTTTAGATTGTGATCGTGAACTCTATGTGAACGTCTTGCAGACCTTAGCCAACTAGAAGTTCTAATATTAGATGCGGCAACTTTTGTAATGTTGGACATTGGGTTGAAATTTTTTATCCAACTATTATTGAGTTCATCATTTTTTATCCAATTATTTATCCAACTTACAATTGGAACATCTAAAAAAATGCATCATCTAGAATCCAGTAATTTTCATGCCACTTCCAGCATTACTCATGCCATGCATCATCTAAATCATAAAATAAAGAATGTAAATTATCTGTAATCTAGTATCCATGGCCAGAGTAATTTTCATGTGAAATCAGTTGATCAAAATCATCATCTGGTACAAGAGATCATCATGAATGTTGTTACAGTAACACTACAATCTCTCTATGATAGCATGATTTTAGAGACCAGGGCTTGATTGTTTATTCACCAACATAGTACCATTTATCCAACCTAAAATCACTGTCGTAACAAGAGATCATACATAACCGAAAATTATCTTTAGAGACCAGGACACTAATCACCATAACAATGGATGATCCATAACCGAAAATTATTTTTAGAGACCACCACACTAATCACCATAAATATAGATAATCCATAGTAATAATATCTGCCATACTCCAATAGTATGAATCGATGTTCATACTTGCAGAACATAAAAATATGCAGCCATACTTACTACATCAAGCCAAACTAAAAGCCAAACAAATTGAAGACTGCATCCAGCCAACTTACGGAGCTAGTAGTGCTTGTGTATCTTCTCCTCAACGTTCCCAGCACCTGCGGCCGCTGCGTCATGGTCAGCCCCAGGATGCACTGATGCCGCCGTGCCGTCTTGCCAAACACCTACGGACGCGCTGTCCTGCCCAGCACCAGCTGCTACGCCGACCTGGTTAGCCGTATGACCCGCTGCAGCGCCGGGTACAGCGCCTCCACGGCCAACACCCGCTTCACCATCAGCCCCTACGTCCTCGTCCAGGTCAAGGATCTTGGCGCCGCAACCGAATTGCCGCCGCCGATGGATGTGTGAGGGCGAACGCGGTCGAAACTTGACTGCACGAGCACGGTGAGGGCCTCCAGAACCAGATCCTCCGCGGCCGCGTCTTGCACCGCTGGCCATCGCGACGGCCTCGACTCACTGGCCATCGCCGGCTTCCACTCCTTCGCCCGCTCCGCCGCCCGCCATGGATCCAATGAGGTGGACACCGTACTGGGAGTTTATATGGACTGGCCGCCATTACTCTCTCGATGGCCAACGACTGGCTTCGATTGGAGGATTGACTCCCAGCGAACTGGGATTGGATCGGGGAGGAGAAACGTTGGGGGAGAGGAGGAAGATTGGGGAAATTTTGGGGGAGAGGACGAGTGGATTGGGTCGTCGGGGGTGAGAACGAGTGGATTGGATGGAGGACCGCTGCGGTTGCCTCGAGGCGTAGGTCGAGGGGGTGAACGTAAAATTACCTCGGTTGATCACTACGGAACCAAACGTTCACTTATTTTGGGAAAATTACTCGAGCCAGACGTTCAATCTTTGGCGGACGGAGGGAGTAGATCATTTGGAGCAATCCATTGGAGTGGGTTGCACTTTCAATACCTACACGGATTAGTCCCACAAGGAACAAACAAGAATCTCCATACATATAGAGTGATGTACACATAGATGATGTCCATGAAAGCATTGGGTTACCTTATCCCTTGTCTTACCAACAAGAGGGTTTGTGATTCCTTAAACTAGTGCAACATGTGGAAGTTCTTTGAACTTTTCCTTGCCAAGATGATATGAGTGTAGTATGTTGGCGGAGTCACCCTCAACAACTCTCTAGTTCTTCTTCGGGATTCACGTCATCTTGACGGGAATCCTTGGAGTTGTAGTCATACTTGATGAAGTAGAACTTGATGTAGTCTTGGGAACCCACTTGACCAAGGCCTTAGGAACTTCTTCAAATGCATCAATCTCCTCTTGAAGCTTGTCCTTGCCCTTTTGCTTGTTGTCTTGTGGTGGAAGATCATCTTCAGCTTGTGTCCCTTGGAAAGAAGTAGGATCATACATCTCTTGTTGAGGAACAAACTTCGTCTTGGGGTATTGATCTTCATCCCATTCAACTCCATTGGCATTAAACTTTCGTCCAAAACCAATACCTTGAATCTTCCGGTGCCTTCCTTGCTTGCGTACAATTTCCTGAAATCGTTTAATCCTGGCAAGGCTCTTGTAAACACCTTTCTCTATAATTCCCTTCAATAAGCTATTTTCTTGCTCAAGTGTAACTTGGGCAAGAGAATCGTTAGTGGAATCAAGAGAACTACTAGAAGCAACAATATTGGATTTAACGTGATTATTATTACTACTAGAAGAAGAATCTTTCTTACTCCTGTTGCTATATTTTACTTGTGGCATATAAGTAGACAAGAGTAAATGCTTGGCAATGTAAGAAGAACTTTTCTTGTGAAGATCATCATTGATTGCTTTTAAGAACCGATGTTCTTGCTCAAGGTTGAGCTTTTTAAAGCGTAGCTTCTCATGAGTCTTTAAAAGCTCTTGATGATTTTCCAAGGTAGTTTCATGAGCTAACTTAAGAGTGTTTAGTTCTTTATTTAGACGCTCAATCTCCTTCTTATCATCATCATTTGTTTTGTCTTGATTAACATGATTAATAGAAATTTCATCAAAGTTTTCATCACTAGAGTTGTCAACAAGTAAATCATCATCACCTAGCAAATCATCTTCATCACTATTGAAATCAACATACTCGGGGTGTGATACCTTTGGGCCTTTATCCATGAAGCATCTTCCAATTCCTTCATTTGGTGAGTCAAATATGTCATAGGAGTTGGTTTACACAAGTGCTAGACCGGCAACACATTCATCTTGATTATATTCGAAGTCGGAGTGATAACTTCTCTCGGAGTGGTTGTCGAAGTCGGAGTCAAATACCCATTCACCAACATGAGTTTGATGTGTTCATTTTGTGTAGCTCCTTGATGACTTGTCCTTCGTTTCCGAATCCTTGCTTCTCCGTGATGTTCTTAGTTCATAACGATCATCTCTACTCCTTCTTTTTCTTGGTGGTGATTCTTCTCTTCTACTTCTCCTTTTGGGTGAATCTTCTCTTCGTTTGTAGGGAACCGTACACTCATTGGAGTAGTGTCCGGGTCTTCCATAATTGTATCAATTACATTCACGAGTCGAAGATCTTTTGTCATTGTAGGACCTTGACTTAGAACTTCTTTCCTTGCTTCTACTCTTGTAGAACTCGTTGAAGTTCTTCACCATTAGGCTCAATTCCTCATTGAAGGCTTGTTTCACTCTTGATGATGTAGGAGCATCACATGAGGCTTTGTAAGCACCACTAGACTTATTGTGAAGCTCTTCCTTATTGTTGAGTGACATCTCATGAGCAACAATTCTTCCAATGACTTTCGTTGGTTTGAGATTTTTGTAGTTGGGCATCATTTGGATCAATGTGCACACGGTATCATATTTTCCATCCAAGGCTCTTAGGATCTTCTTGATGATGAATCTATCGGTCATCTCCTTACTTCCTAAGCTAACAATTGATCAGAGCAAGTCTACAGTACATTTCAGCGACACCTTCACCATCCTTCATTTTGAACTTGTCAAGTTGACTTTGAAGCACATCCAATTTGGATTCCTTGACGGAGTCGGTACCCTCATGCATATCAATCAAAGTATCCCAAATTTCCTTTACATTCTCAAGACGGTTGATTTTGTTTAATTCTTCGAGGCACAATCCGTTGAAGAGGATATCGCAAGCTTGAGCGTTGTATTGCAGCATCTTCAACTCTTCCGCGCTAGCTTCACGGTTCGGTTCTCTCTCATCAAAGAATTCACCTTGCAAGCCAATACACACAATAGCCCAAATAGTGGGGTTATGTCCAAGAATATGCATTTTCATCTTATGCTTCCAACTAGTAAAATTAGTACCATCAAAGTAAGGACCTGTATGGTGGTAATTGCCCTCGCTAGACGCCATACTCTCCTAGGTTGTGAAACCAAGGCTATGATCACCAAAAGCTATGGAAATCAAGGCAAATGGAGACCAAAGCTCTGATACCACTTGTGGGATCGAAAGTATGTTTAGAGGGGGGTGATTAGACTACTTGACCAAATAAAAATCTAGCCTTTTCCCAATTTTAAGTCTTGGCAAATTTTAGCAACTTAGAACAAGTCAAGCAATCAACCTACACATGCAAGTCTCAGAGTATAGAAGAGCAATGTAAAACATTGCATATGAAGGTGAAAGGAGGAGTTTGGAGGGAGCAAACGCAATGTAGACACGGAGATTTTTGGCGTGGTTCCGATAGGTGGTGCTATAGTACAGCCATGTTGATGGAGACTTCAACCCACGAAGGGTAACAGTTGCGCGAGTCCAGGAGGGCTCCACCCACGAAGGGTCCATGAGGAAGCGACCTTGTCTATCCTACCATGGCCATCTCCCACGAAGGACTTGCCTCACTAGGGTATATCTTCACGAAGTAGGCGATCTCCTTGCCCGTACAAACTCCTTGGTTCAACTCCACAATCTTGTCGGAGGCTCCCAAGTGACACCTAACCAATCTAGGAGACACCACTCTCGAAAAGGTAATAGATGGTGTGTTGATGATGAACACCTTGCTCTTGTGCTTCAAATGATAATCTCCCCAACTCAACTCTCTCTCATGAATTTGGATTTGGTGGAAAGATAATTTGAGTGGAAAGCAACTTGGGAAAGCTTGAGATCAAGATTCATATGGTTGGAATGGAATATCTTGGTCTCAACACATGAGTAGGTGGTTCTCTATCGGAAAATGAATGATAGAAGTGTAGGCACGTTCTGATGGCTCTCCTTTTTAACGAAGGAAGGGTGGAGGGGTCTATATAGCCTCCACACAAAATCTAACCGTTACACACAAATCACCAAACTCGGTGGGACCGAATCATGAAACTCGGTCAGACTGATTTAGTTCAAAATGTGAATGTTAGGCTTTTTGGTGGGACCGACATGTCAACTCGGCGGGACAGATTTCATTAGGGTTAGGGCATAACGTAATCTCGGCGAGACCGATTACACAAACTCGGTGGAACTGATTTGCTCATTTCGGTGGGACGGAAATGTTACGAAAGGGAAACAGAGAGTTTGCATTGCCAACATAGTGGGACCGATTGCTCATCTCGGTTGGACCGAAACATTACGAAGGGAAACAGAGAGTTTGCAATCCCATCTCGGTGAGACCGAGATCCCTATCGGTGAGACCAAAGTGACTAGGGTTTCTGGCAGTGGCTATGTCAAGTGAACTCGGTGGCGCCGGATAGATCAAATCGGTAGGGCCGAGTTTGACTTTTGGTTTGGGACATACGTGGATATGAGAAAGTGGTTGAGGGCTTTTGGAGCATATCACTAAGCATTTTGAGCAAGCAGGCCATTAAGCAAAACCTCATCCTCTTTTAATAGTATTGGCTTTTCCTATGGACTTAATGTGATCTTGGATCACTAAAATGAAAATCTAGAGTCTTGAGCTTGAGCCAATATGTGTCCTTAGCAATTCGAGGGGTCCACATTCCTAATCCGTGCCATGCCAATCATTGAACTTTCTGAAATGATCATCTTGAAATAGCATTAGTTCAATGAGCTATATGTTGTTAGTAATTACCAAAACCACCCAGGGATAGTTGCACTTTCAATCTCCCCTTTTTGGTAATTGATGACAACATATAGATCAAAGCCTGGACAAATGATAATAAGATTTAAAGTATATTGT
Source organism: Triticum urartu (assembly GCF_056163025.1). Classification (NCBI taxonomy): domain Eukaryota; kingdom Viridiplantae; phylum Streptophyta; class Magnoliopsida; order Poales; family Poaceae; genus Triticum; species Triticum urartu. The sequence continues at coordinate 686,490,117 of NC_141874.1, forward strand.
CGCTTTGAGAAGTATGTGATAAGCAAGAGCTCCCCCTAAATTTGTGCATTATTTGAAATTTGCGTTTGAATGCAAATGGACAATCTCTTAGGATCATGGGTTACTCTTCCATGTCAAATATATCTTGGTGGAGCGCTCAAAATGATAGGAATTAAAACATGCACTCATCACCAGGCAAAGTGAATTATCATATATGAGATAGCAAAGATAATATCATCCAAGCAAGCACTAAAGCTGAATATGATCAAACACATGATCATACAAGTATCTCACACACAGACATAAATTATCAAACAAGCACTCACAAAAGTATCAACCAAATAGGAAGAGAGACAAAGAAGCAAAACACTCTCTATCGAAGCCTATGATCTATACATTTCTCCCCCTTTGGCAACAAGTTACCAAAAAGTTTGTAAATGCATAGTGCTATGCGTCTCTCTAGGCTTGATCTTTCGGAGGTGTTGTACAGAGGACTCCAAGGACGAAGGCATCAGTAGATTTTGTTGGAGCTGGTGGAGTGGTAACTGGAGGTGGCACTGAAGCTATTGCTGCTGGTGCTGAAGTAGTTGCTCTAGTGTCAGCCACTAGCACTGCAGCAGATCTCTGACCTCTGGGCACTCTCTAAAAAGCATCTATAGTAGCCTGCCCTTTCCTCTCCTGTGCTTCCTCCTGGAGCTGCTCAACAGCTGACTGCATCTCAGTTACCTTAAGATCAAGATCATAAAATTTTGTCTCTATGATCCTCTCCAAGCACTCCTGATTCTTGTTCAGGGTGGCCAAGCCCTTCTCAATCCTCAAAGTTGCTTGAATTAGATATGAAAGCTGATCTTGTTTTGACTTCAAAAAAACATGAGATGCCTCCTCAACACTTGGCATTTTTGCAGCCTTCTCAGCCTTTGCTTTTGCTCTCTTCTCTTGTGCTTGCACTGATGTGGGATCATCCTCATTCATCACAACTGTGTTATCCTCAAATTCTGGCCTTAAAGGTAAGTGCTCCTTGTCCAACAAATAAGTGATTGTGCCCATATTGGATTTGACGAGTGTCGGATCATGGGTTCCGGCAGACCCTTGAGGTTCGAACTCTGGGGTGTGCGCGAAGTTCTTTCCCTCGTACCGATCTACGCCCTTGCTCGCTAAGGTCTCGCGGACGAACTCGACGCACTCGCAACACAAAAGACACAAGGTTTATACTGGTTCGGGCCACAAATGTCGTGTAATACCCTACTCCAGTGCGGTGGTGGTGGATTGCCTCTTGGGCTAATGATGAACAATACAAGGGGAAGAACAGCCTCCTAAGGTTGAGGTGTTCTTGTGCTTGGTGTACTAAGGGTTGGCCTTCTATCAGATCCTCACACTTTAGATCTCTCCCCCCTTTTGGTGGTGGCTAGTCCTACTTATATTGGCCCTGGTCCTCTCCCCAAATATTGAGCGGGAAGGGAGCCAACAACGGCGGCCAATTTGAAAGGGGACAACTAGTACAAGCTATCCTGACAAAAGGTGGTCTTCGCCTGCCAAAGGTTCTGGTGGTGACGCCGTCCCGGGCTCCATGGTGACCTCCGTCCTGCCGACTTTCTGGTCTTGGTCTCGTTGCATCGATATGGAAACCTTTGCGTGATGCCTCGGTACTCTGCGCCTGCACTTGCCTCCCTAGCACCAAAGAGGAAACAAGGACGCTGCGCGCGCTGGCACCCGCCTAGCACCGATCGTCATGGCTCACGTCACGAGAGCCTCGCGAGGTTCGCCCCGCCTTGATATCTCCGCTCCTCGCGAGGCAGCCCGGTGAGGCCGCTCCTGAGGAGGTCATGCGTCATCCGCCTATCGAGGCTTGGCCCCTCGCGAGGGTCTTAAATGCCTTGTTGATGATGATGGGCCGTAGAGACCTACCAGCATAGCGACACCATGGGCCGCAGGCAGGCAAGTCTGGGGACCCCCATTCCCAGAACACCGACAATAGCCCCCGGGCCCAAGGCGCGATCGGGCTTGGCTTCGAGGCGAAGCCAAAGAATCAAGAACGGAGCGCCACGGGCCCCAAAGGCCTGCGGCCTCGGCTGACGCATGGCGGTTGATTGGTCGTGGGCGTCTCCGCTTCCCCATGCCGCCTCGGCGACTGCCCGACTTGACAAGTCCCTGCAACATGCAAGGAAAATCATTATTACCTGTGATCGTGGGAGGCGCAGGTTGGCCTTCTTCCGCTATAAATGGGGAGGGGGTGGAGCCCCCGTTGCCCATATCTTCTTGATTCACTTGCTTCTTCCTCCTTGCTCCACCACATGCAGCAATGGCGCCGTCAAAGAGGTTCTCCGCCGCAGAGAAGGGCAAGGCCCCTCAGGAGGGACCCGGCTCCCCGGCGCCCAAGCGAGGACGTTGCCGTCCCTGCAAGCACGCCGCGACCCCCGCCGTGGCCCCCAGCTCTCGGGGTGGCGCCGCGGTGGGCGGCAGGACTCGCTCTGGTCGCGGCAGTCCTGTCAACGAGAGGAGACACGCCGTGGTTGCGCGACCTCCCTGACCACGGTTCCATGCATCAGAGGTGCTGCCGGAGTTCGTTGTCTGGTCGAAGGATCCGTCCGACAGCTGGCTCCAGCTCCCCTGCTTCTTTGCCGACGAGCTACCGGCCTCCGATCCAGGCGGGCTCTGGCTGTAGGCAGACGGTTGCTGCAGCCGAGCTTCTTGGGTCGCGGTCGAGGTCTCCATCGCGGGCAACATTGCTCTGGCCCGTGGTTGGCAGACGTTCGCCCGCGAGCACGGCCTGGGTAGGCGGTACACCCTCCAGTTCAAGTTCGACAGCAATGCGCCCCTCTTCATGAGGGTGTTTGGGGAAGATGGCCGCCGCGCCGGATGCTGCCCTGAGGTGAACGACAGCGAGGAGGTGCTCGGCCTCGGCGATGGTCGGGATGAGGAGGAGGACGAACCTGCAGGCCGCGCCTCGTCTGGCTATGTTGGCTCTTCCCTTGGCGACAGTTCCAGCAGCGGTGGCCTTGATCTGTCGCCACGCCGCCGCGCCCTCTTCGAGGGTGGTAGGGGGTCGTCTCATCGCCGCGCATCGGTGAAGTGCGAGGAGGGTCCGACTAGGCCTGGGACATCGCCAAGGCTGCTGCAGGGGCGAACGCCGCTTTTGTTATGTTCCCTTTTCCCTTCCTGTATCAGAATGAAGTCAGCATGGGCCCGGAGGGGCGTGTATCGAATCATAACTTATTATCCATTATGCTATGCTTGTTATTTCAGTGTTGTGCGGCTGCGCAAAGATAACTTAGCCTGATGCATTGGGGCGCCCTCCTCCTCATGAGGTGTTTACTTCCTCGTGTCCATCTTAACCTTGTGGCCTACGACTGCTCAGGAACTGAGAAAAAATTTGTTAGGGAGTTTTGCCAAGAGATTTGCCGTTCACCCAAGCCTTGACCCGGCGCCTTGTATCGCAATACCCGTGGGGCAAGGATTAGGAGAGATGCACCAGCTTTCGGGCTCGAACGACGGTGGCTCGCCAGGAGGCAGAGAGAAGAAAAACGCTCGCGAGGGCATCTGCCCAGCTGATACGTCTCCAACGTATCTATAATTTTTGATTGCTCCATGCTATATTATCTACTGTTTTAGGAAATATTGGGCTTTATTTTCCACTTTTATATTATTTTCGGGACTAACCTATTAACCGGAGGCCCAACCCAGATTTGCTGTTTTATGCCTATTTCAGTATTTCGAGGAAAAGGAATATCAGACGGAGTCAAAACGGAACGAAATCAAGTAGAAAAGTTATTTTTGGAAGGAAACCCACCTGATGGACTTGGACCCCACGTCAGAAGTGCCACGAGGCGGTCACGAGGGTGGAGGGCGCGCCCTCCCCCCTGGGCGCGCCCCCTGCCTCGTGGGGCCCCCGTAGCTCCACCGACGTTCTCCCTGCACCCATATATACCTACGTACCCTAAAACTTCCAGAACAGAAGATAGATCGGGAGTTCCGCCGCCGCAAGCCTCTAGAGCCACCAAAAACCGATCGGGACCCCTTTTCGGTACCCTACCGAAGGGGGGATCCATCTCCGGTGGCCATCTTCATCATCCCGGCGCTATCCATGACGAGGAGGGAGTAGTTCACCCTCGGGGCTGAGGGTATGTACCAGTATCTATGTGTTTGATCTCTCTCTCTCGTGTTCCCTCTATGGCATGATCTTGATGTATCCCGAGCTTTTCTATTGTAGTTGGATCTTATGATGTTTCTCCCCCTCTACTCTCTTGTGATGAATTGAGTTTCCCCTTTGAAGTTATCTTATCGGATTGAGTCTTTATGAGAACACTGATGTATGTCTTGGTGATCAACTTGCGGGTTTCGTGACATTGGGAACCTATGCATAGGGGTTGGCACACGTTCTTGATTTTCTGGTAGAAACTTTGGGGCACTCTTTGAAGTACTTTTATGTTGGTTGGATAAATCTGAGATTGTGTGATGCATATTGTATAATCATGCCCACGGATACTTGAGGTGACAATGGAGTATCTAGGTGACATTAGGGTTTTGGTTGATTTGTATCTTAAGGTGTTATTCTAGTACGAACTCTTTTATAGATTGATCCGAAAGAATAGCTTTGTGGTGGTTTCGTACCCGACCATAATCTCTACGTTTGTTCTCCGCTATTAGTGGCTTTGGAGTGACTCTTTGTCGCATGTTGAGGGCTTGTCATATGATCTATCTATGTTATTATTGTTGAGAGAACTTACAGTAGTGAAAGTATGAACCCTAGGCCTTGTTTCCTATCATTGCAATACCGTTTACGCTCACTTTTACCGCTCGCTACCTTGCTGTTTTTATTATTTCAGATTACAAAAACCCATATCTACCATCCATTTTGCACTTGTATCACCATCTCTTCGCCGAACTAGTGCACCTATACAATTTACCATTGTATTGGGTGTGTTGGGGACACAAGAGACTTTTTGTTATTTGGTTGCAGGGTTTTTTGAGAGAGACCATGTTCCTCCTACACCTCTCGTGGATTGATAAACCTTAGGTCATCCACTTGAGGGAAATTTGCTACTGTCCTACAAACCTGTGCACTTGCAAGCCCAACAACGTCTACAAGAAGAAGGTTGTGTAGTAGACATCACCAGCCCCCCTCGCAAGGTATGCGAGAGAGAGAACACGAGCGCACCAGAGCCGGAATATGCGGTAAGAGGCGAGGGAATCGAATCAGCAAGGAACACCAAAGGCAAACTTCGATTAAGGAAAAGCGAGCCAACTACGGAAAGCAAATGAAAAGCCGCGTCTGGCACCTAATCTAGTCTTCAAGTCTTCTCACCAGCGCGGAGCTAAGTGCTGCCACTAGGCGTGGGAGGGAGCCCCAGGGCCTAAGGCCGGCGCTCCTGAGACTCTGGGCGTGTACAACCCCACTATTACGTGAGAGTGTCATGGGCGGCGATTCTTCACAGGCATCGGGCCTTCTTCACAGGCTCTAGGCCTTTCTTCATAGGCTCCGGGCCTTCTTCACAGGCTCTGGGCCTTTCTTCACAGGCTCTGGGCCTTCTTCGCATGCTCTGGGCCTTGCTTCACAGGCTCTGGGCCTTGCTTCATAGGCTCTGGTCCTTGCTTCATGGGTAGAACCTCCGGAGTTGCTGGATGTTCCAGGCGTTCTAGACAGGTATCTCGTCCTGCGTCTCCAGGCGCGCGGCGCCAGGCCTGGAGACATGGACGACCCTGAACAGGCCCTCGCACACGGGTGAAAGCTTGTGCAGCCCTTCCCTGGAGAGGACCCGCCTCAGGACGAGGTCGCCCACCTCGAGCGTCCTGGAGCAGATGTTGTGGCAGTGGTATCGCCGCAGCGCCTGCTGGTACCTGGCCGCCCTCAGTGCAACTTCACGACGACGCTCCTCCCCTAGCACAATGTCCATCGCCCGCATGACTTGCTACGTTCCATAGAACGCCAGGACCCGTGCGGAGCGATGCCTAACCTCGTGAGGAAGGACTGCTTCAGCTCCGTAGACAAGGATTAATGGGGTCTCCCCCGTTGGTTTGGTGGCGGTGGTGCGGATAGACCATAGCGCGGACTGGGGCTCGTCATGCCAGCCCCTGCCACAGGCCTCGAGCTTCTTCTTGAAGGTCCTAGTCTTGAGGCCTCTTAGGACCTCCGCGTTGGCGCCTTCGACCTGACCATTTCTCAAGGGGTGCGCCACCGAAGCGTAGCAGATCTGCATTCCAAGGTTAGCACAATAAATTTTGAAAAGGTAACTAGTGAACTGCGAGCCGTTATTTGTGATGATGCGGTTGGGGACCCCGAAGCGGCTCATGAGGCCCTTGATGAACTTGACAGCGGAGCTAGCTGGGATGGCACGGACAGCTTCCACTTCCACCCACTTGGTGAACTTGTCGATGGCGACGTAGAGGTAACGGTAGCACCCAGGCGCTTGAGGGAATGGGCCCAAGATGTCTAGCCCCCAGACCGCGAACGGCCATGTGAGCGGAATGGTCTGGAGGCCCTGAGCCGGATGATGAATTTGCTTGGCGTGGAACTGGCAGGCTTCGCAAGACTTCACCAGCTCAGCTGCGTCGTTGAGCGCAGTGGGCCAGTAGAATCCACCACAGAATACCTTGCCGACGAGGGTCCATGATGATGAGTGGTGCCCGCAGTCCACACCGAGTATGTCAGTTAGCAGCTCCTTCCCCTGGTCCCTGGAAATGTAGCGCAGGGAAACATCGTTTGGCTATTTCCTATACAATTCACCATCCTGGATGTAGTACGGCGTGGCTTGCCGAACCATACGCTCTGCATCTTCCTCCTTGTCTGGCAGCGCCCCTTGCATCAGATATTCCTTGAATTCCTTGGTCCAGCATCCCTCCTGAGGTTCGAGCACCAAGAGCAAGCGAGCTCCTGAGGTCGGGCCATAGGCCGGGGCTCCTATGCCAGGAGGATGTGGGAGCTCCTCCCGAGGCTGAGCAGTGCTTGAAGGTGGCGGTGTCGCCGATGTCTTGAAGAGCCGTTCCTCAAAGACATCGGACTCCTGTGGCTGCCGCTTGGATGCTCTCTTGGTGATGTCGTCGGCTTCCTTGTTGATGCTCCAGGGTACGTGTTGCAGCTCCAGGCCCGAGAACTGCTTCTCCATCTTGCGCACCTCCGCGAGGTATACCTCCATATGCTCGTCCTTCGGCTCGTATACTTTGTTGGAGAAGTTGATGAGGAGCTGCGAGTCGCCTCTAACGGTAAGGCGCTTCACCCCAGAGCTGACGCGGCCTTCATGCCATCTATGAGGCCTTCGTATTCCGTGATGTTGTTGGAGACCTTCTCGCCCTGCTGAAAGCAGAGCTGCACGGTGTAGTAGAGCTTATCCTTAGTGGGCGAGATGAGTACTGCTCCAGCCCTCGCGCCCTGGTGCGTGAAGGTGCCATCGAAGTATAGGACCCAACCATCTGGTGCCTCACTTCCTGGCGAGGTGGAACAGTCTTCGCCTACTTCAAGTGTCGGGACGTCCGTCCATTCCGCCACAAAATCAGCGAGCGCGGCTCCCTTGATGACCCTGGTAGTGCTGAACTCTAACTGGAATGCTTGCAGCTCGATGTTCCACTCAGCGACCCTTCCAGCAGAATTTGGGCTCATGAGCACCCTCTCTAATGGGTAGGCTGAGACAACCTTGATGGGGTGCCCTTGGAAGTAGTGCCGTAGCTTGCACGAGGCCACCAAGAGTGCAAGCAGAAGCTTCTGAGGCATGGGATATCGTGCCCTCGCATCTCGCAACACGGTGCTGACGAAATACACCGGGTGTTTCGACGAGGTCTGGTGTGGTGTCTGGGCTCGCGTCTTGTGGAAGTTGAGACGCTTCGTGAGCTGACGGGGCTCCTGACGCCTGATCGTTTGTGGGGATTTTGGCGGCGGCGTCCTGTTGAGCTTGGTCTTGTGTCGATGCTGCCACGGCTCTTGCGGTGCCTTCCTGATCTTGCATTGCCTGAGTTGTAGCCCGGTGCAGCGTGCCCTTGGTTTGGTGCTCCTCCAGAACCGGCACCAGTGCTGCGCTGGCGGAGTACGGGGTAGCAGCGAGGTAGAGCACTAGGGGCTCGAGGGGACGTGGCACCACCATCATCGGAGGGCTGGTCAGGTATCTCTTGAGGTCTTGAAAAGCTCGTTGGGCCTCCTGGGTCCACTTGAATGGGCCCTTCTTTGTCATCAGCTTGAAGAAGGGTAGGGCGCATTCCCCTAGCTTGGAGATGAAGCGCCCCAACGCAGTTACCCGGCCAGCCAGCTTCTGCATCTCCCTAAGGGTCTACGGCAGGCTCATGTTCTTGATGGCCTTGATCTTCTATAGATTTTCCTCGATTCCTCTGTGGGACATGAGGAAGCCCAGCAGCTTGCCGGAAGGGACGCCGAACACGCACTTCTCCGGGCTAAGCCGCAAGTTCACTTGGCGCAAGCTCGCGAAGGTCTCCTCCAGGTCTTGAGTCAAGGTCCTCGCCTCCCGAGACTTCACCACAATGTCATCGACGTAGGCCTCTCTCTTTCTCCTGAGCTGCCACCCTAAGGCAATGTGCATCAGTCGCTGAAAGGTTGCGCCCGCGGTGCGCAATCCAAAAGGCATGCATGTGTAGCAGTACACCCCACATGGGGTCAGGAAGGCTGTCTTCTCCACATCTTCTACCGCCATCTTGATCTGGTGATATCGTGAGAACGCATCTAGGAAGCACAACAGGTCGCACTCGGCGGTGGAGTCGACGATCTGATCGATGCGCGGGAACGGGAACGGATCTTGGGGGAAGGCCTTGTTAAGGTTGGTGAAGTCAATGCACATCCATTCCTTCCTACCTTTCTTCGGTACTACGACGGGGTTCGCCAGCCATTCGGGATACCGAACCTCGCGAATGGCGCCCGCCGCCTCCAGCTTGCAAGTCTCTTGGACGATGAAGGCCTGCTTCTCAGTGGACTGCTGTCTCACCCGCTGCTTCACGGGGCGTACATTGGGGCATACCCTTAAGTGATGCTGAATCACTTCGCTCGGAACCCCTACTAGCTGATTGGGCTCCCACGCGAATATACTCTTGTTTGCGCACAAGAACTTCACCAATGCTTCCTCTTGACCTTGATCGAGGATGGCACCTATGGTAAAGGTGGCTCCTGAGGGCCCGTCCTCATTGACTGGCAGCTGCTTGGTTTCCGCCTTGTCTTGTGTGAACAACTGCTTCTTCTTGGTCGGTACTGCTCCCTTGGGCTCGGAGGTGCCCGCGTCAGCAGGATGCGCCACCGCGGCGGTTTTGAGGGCGAGCCAGAGCACTACCAGAGCCTCCTTGGTGTCCCCTTTGACTGTGAGGACGCCCTTGCTCCCAGGCATCTTCATGATATTGTAGGCCGGATGAGTCGCTGCCATGAACTGGGCCAGAGCCGGGTACCCGAGAATGGCGTTGTATGGGAGGCCGATGCGGGCGATGTCGAAGTCGACCAGCTCAGTGCGATAGTTGTCGCGCGTGCTGAAGGTGACGGGAAGGCGGATCTGTCCCAAAGAGCAGGCAGTGCCACCACCAACTCTTGAGAAAGGCTTGCTGAGGCTGAGCCGCTCGAGCTGCACGTGAAGATGGCTGAAGGCTTCCACGGAGAGCAAGTTGAGTCCGGCACCGCCGTCGATGAGGGTCTTGGTAACAGCCACGTTGCAGATGGTGGGCATGCATAGAATTGGGAGCATGCCTGATCCGGCGGTGGAGTCGGGGTGGTCCTCTAAGCCAAAGGTGAGGTCGGCCTCTGGCGCAGCCCAGCCTGGCGGAGCCCCCGGGCGCTTGCAAGTGGCACCAATCTGGCGGAGGAACGGCTTGACGTGGTGATCTGAAGGCGGTGCTTGAGAGCCGCCTAGCAGGGCCGCAACTGCGTGGTGCGCCGGTACCGCGTAGCGAGCAGTGAAGAGGTCGCGGAGTTCCCCCCAGGATGCCACCATGGATCCAGGGAGGTTGAGCAGCCAGGCGCGTGGCTCGCCGGCGAGGGCCATGGGGAGCTAGTTGGCCATGACCTTGTCGTCACCCCCGGCCTCAAGGATGGCCTCCTCGTATGCCAGCAGGAAGGCAGGCGGGTCCGCCGCGCCGTCGTAGCGCGGCGGCATCTCCGGCCTGAACTTAGGTGGCCATAGCACCTGCCGCAGGGCGGGGGCTAGGGCTCGGAGCCCCCTGGACCCGTTGTGAGCACCGGCCGTTGGAGCCGGTGGCGGGGCACCTGCCATGAGGGCGAAGTGCGGTGGCGTGGAGCATAGGCCGGTGGAGAGGAGCTACAGCGCACCCCTACCTAGCGCGCCAAATGTCGGATCACGGGTTCCAGCAGACCCTTGAGGTTCGAACTCTGGGGTGCGTGTGAAGTTCTTTCCCTCCTTCCAATCTACGCCCTTGCTCGCTAAGGTCTCGCGGACGAACTCGAGGCACTCGCAACACAAAAGACAGAAGGTTTAGACTGGTTCGGGCCACCGATGTGGTGTAATACCCTAATCCACTGTGGTGGTGGTGGATTGCCTCTTGGGCTGATGATGAACAGTACAAGGGGAAGAACAGCCTCCTGAGGTTGAGGTGTTCTTGTGCCTGGTGTGCTAAGGGTTGGCCTTCTATCAGATCCTCACTCTTTAGATCTCTCCCCCCTTTTGGTGGTGGCTAGTACTACTTATATAGGCCATGGTCCTCTCCCAAAATATTGAGCGGGAAGGGAGCCAACAACGGCGGCCAATTTGAAAGGGGACAGCTAGTACAAGCTATCCTAACAAAAGGTGGTCTTCGCCTGCCAAAGGTTCTAGTGGTGACGCCGTCCTGGGCTCCATGGTGACATCTGTCCTGCCGTCCTTCTGGTCTTGGTCTCTTTGCACCGATATGGAAACCTTTGCCTGATGCCTCGGTACTCCGCGCCCGCACTTGCCTCCTTAGCACCAAAGAGGAAACAAGGACGCTGCGCATGCTGGTGCCCGCCTGGCGCCGATCGTCATGACTCATGTCACAAGAGCCTCATGAGGTTCGCCCCGCCTTGATATCTCCGCTCCTCGCGAGGTAGCCCGGTGAGGCCGCTCCTGAGGAGGTCTTGCGTCGTCCGCCTCGCGGGGGTCTTGAATGCCTTGTTGATGATGATGGGCCGTACAGACCTGCCAGCACAGCCACGCCATGGGCCGCAGGCAGGCAAGGATGGGGACCCCCATTCCCTGAACGCCGACAATGAGCACCTGAATGTGTGGAGTATACCCACAAGATGTCTTTGATCAGCAGCTATCCTCTTGATTATCTCAACAATCAGACTCATGACCTTGAATTTCTGAGGCACATCAAATATCTGCGGCCACTTGATTGAATGGCCTCTCATCATCTTGTGATCTCCAAATTTGGGCAATAATGTATGCCTCAATATAGTGTTGATTGTTGCTAGGCCAGACAACAAGTAATGTACAGATCCAAGCTTGTGTGTTTCCAAAGCTTTGTCTGGGATCTCTTTGTACATGTTGGCCATAGAGTTGTGGTCTTTCTTCTTCTTGGCATACACATGCAAATCATCCTCATGCTCTTCAGGGGCATTTATCAACTTAGCCCACTCATCAACAGTTGACTGGTACCTTGTACCCTCAGACTTCCACACAATCCTACCATCTGGATAAAAATGAGAAGTGGAGTAGAATTGCATGATGAGTTCATCATTCCATTTTGTCAGCTCTTGACCCACAAACTCGTCAACACCACATGATCTGAAGCTCTCATGTACACCGAGAAAATAGTATTTATTCTCATCAATGTACTGTGAGTCAACCCATTTCATATCAGAGACTATTGGCTTCTTGTCCAGCAGAATGGTCTCATAGAAATCTTGTTGTTCTTTGGTGTGGAATATATAGTCCACTGCAGTCCTCCTCCTCACAGCATAGGGATCATACTGTCTCAGAAGTCTCAGACTTACATCCTTCCTGATGTTCGTATCCTCTGCCATTGGATGGGTGTCATTGTGATCTGGAATCTTTGGTTTAAGCTTTATGAGCACTTGGGCTTCAGCATCTTCTTCTTCCATCTCAGGCACTAGGGCCTTCTTCTTCTCTTTAGCTGGAATGTTCCTGGTGCATCTCTTGGGCTTAGAAGTCTTTTGAACTTGGGCAGCAGCTTTGGGGGCAGTTTTGGGCCTTGAAGGAGCAACCCCTGACTTAATGACATCCCCCATATGATTTTGGGACTTGGGTGCTGGTGCAGCATCCTCTTCCTCTTCATCTTCTTCAGCTTGATCTCTCATTATAGAGGATCTACCAATGACTCTGGTAGTGGTCTTCTTGACCCTCTCTTTCCTTTTTTTACTCTCTCCAGTTGTCTCTTCAGTTGGCTTAGAGGTTTTAGCAGTTGCGACCCCGGCCTTTGACATATTAATCCTCTTGGCAGGTGCCTTCTTATGCATTCCAGGTTTTGTTGCAGCAGTAGTACCATATTCCTTCTTCAACACTTTCTTTTTGCAGATCACTTCTTCTTCAACAGCCACATAGTCCTCATCTTCAGAATCTGAGGTTTTACTTCTTCCTTGATCTGGTGGCTGCCTTGGGCAAATTGCTTGGAGTGCTCCTGCTTCCCTCATCATAGCTGCTTGAGGGACTAGTGCCCTCACTCATGTGCACTTGCTCTTCCAATTTGTTCTGGCTATCGCTCTAGTCAGACATTCTGGCAAGCAAACTGACAGCAAACCCTATGCTTAGATATAGATTGAGGTAGAGTGGATGAGCATCACAAAGTGCAGAGTTTTTGCAAAACTTATGAGTCAAAAACTTAGTTTTAGTTCTCCACAGAAACCATTTCGGAGCTACCGATTTGTTAAACTTGGTGACACCGAAGAAACTTTTGGAGTCTAAACTAGTGAACTCGGTCAGACCGAGTCATAGTTCGGTGGCTCCGAGATTGCTAGGGTTTCACAGAGAGTCGAACTCGGTCGCACCAATTTGCAACTTTCGGTCGGACCGAAAAGAGCAAGTGCAATGTCCTAAGCCAAATCGATGAGACCGATTTCTACAACTCGGTCGGTCCGAGATGAGTTCCGCAGAAACCTAACCCTAAATTTTCGAATCAAACCAAACCTAAAGGAAGTTTTCTCTGGATAGATTGATCTCATACGTGGTAAAGAACATGGCATTGCATTGTGCTAAGAATTGGAGTAAGGAATTAGCACAAAAGATTGAACTCATACCCTAGTTCGGTAGTGAGTTCTCTACGGCGGCAATGGTGGGTTTGAATCCTATTGACAGCGATGGAAAACAGCGGCAGGAGGTCGCTGGCGACGAGAAGACAAATCGGATACCCGAGGCGGTAGAGCAGGACACGCACGGGCTGAGGAGGTTTCAAGAAATTTCCAAAATCTCACCCGTGGGTTTATATATCCTGACCCCGTCGGTGTGACCGAGTGGAACAACTCGGTGGCACCAAGATGCAGAATTGCAAGCGGTTACTGCAACTCGGTGTGACGCAAAAGTTTAAATCGGTTGCACCGAGATTGAAAACCTAGATCAACTCAATGAACTCGGTGTGACCGCAGTGGATGGATCAGTCAGACCGAAATGCATAGAGAGGTTTTGGAAGTTTAAGTCTATGACGAATCGGGGACTCCTAGTGCTCCTCACACGGACTGGTTCGAATCTGACTTGATCAAACTTTCAGATGTACCAGGAATAGAGTTTGATACGAGAAGAGCATAGACACTACAAGAAATATGTCAACTTGTGACCAGCACTATTGGTCACTGAATGGTCACTGATTTCAATTTGTGACCTTTTTGTGACCAAAAACATAAGCTCGAAAGCTGGCGGTCGAAAACTGACTATAGCGTCCTTTCTTCTAGAATGGTCGTAGACGTTTATGACCAAAATACGTCTATTGTGGCGTTTTGGTCACTAGCAACCTCCCCAGGCCACGTAGGCATCCAACGTGGCAATCTGATGTGGCACATGATTCAGCCCGGTCCAATTCGATTTTCTACATGGGCCTAGCCCAACAATTCGGCCTTTTTATGATATATTTTCTCTAGCTACATGGGTTATTTTTTCTAATAGTTTTGATTTCTACATTGGCCTGACCCAACAATTGGGCCTTTCATTTTTGGGCCATGGCCTTTTGGATCAACAGTTACATTTCTTTTTTTAGTTACATTTCTTTTTTTAAGACAGATCCAATAGTCAGATGGGTTTGAGTGGGTCCCAATGGTCAGAGTCGTGTTCTTCAAATTTTGATTTTCCAGTAAATAAAAAAATATTTAAATCAGAACTGACTGAAAACAGAAGTAATACTTCAACAACCAAATTGGCACCTTACAATCAAACATACACCACGTTTATAATTGAACATACTTCACGTCAGGTTTACAGCCACCAAGAACACAACTAAATATCAAAATATAACTATCTATCAGAGTATAACTAGCTCCAATGAGCTAGAACTCAATGCTTCTTCACTTCTTGGAGCCCACGATGAAACACGAATGAAGTACAACATCTGCAAGTTATCAAACAATATGGTAAGGAGGAAAATAAAGGAAAATCTAAAAGCACATTAACTTGTAGGCAGTCTGTGTGCATAAATAAAGTAAAACAAGCAAAATGAGGCATAGAAATCAGTGGATACAAGTAGTTACTATCAGCAGCAAGTAAATACTACTCCAATCACATCAGGTTTACAATCCTATAAATGCGACATTTTTATCATGTAAGCATAGAAGGACAAAATAAACATCATTTAGATGTTTGAAACAAAGAACCAGAATTTAACCGTTTGAACGGCAAAAAAATTGTTCCAGTAGATCATATCCGGTTTAAATTAACTCCTTTGACACCAATATTATACAACATCAAAGAAGCCATAGAAGCCAAATACCAGTAACCGATGAAGAAATAATCCTGATATACAAAGGTAAGCTCATTGTGCATTTTCTTTTTCAATGTGATACACAATAAGCATAAGTAACCACCAAAATCTCTCAATACCGATCATTAACTAGAGACCTCCCGGGAGCCAAAGCCCTAACAGCCATGGCATCGAATAGAAGAGTTGGTGTGCAAAGAAAAAGCGACTACCTCTCAGGGGCCGTAGACGGCGGCGATGACCCTGGTGTTGCCCATCTCGAACAGCGCCGACCCGTCGGCCCTGGAGAAGATGTCGACCTCGCCCTTGAGCTGCCGCATCTGCAAGGCAAGGCAGCAAACAGGAAGAATCAGAGGCAGTCGAGCCAGCATGAAGACGATGAGGCTGCTCTGCTCTGGACAAGAAGATTTTAGCTAGGTATGATTGTTAAAAGAAATCAACAAGACAGTATAACAGTAGCAAACAGTATTCAGAGCATCATTACCCAGAGGTTAATCACGGGTACCTTGGCTTGAATTCAACATCAATTCAACAAGAGGGAGGGACGGATTGCAACAAGGGGGATCGAACCTTGATGATTCGATGATGTTGCTGCTTGTCCTTGTCCTTGCCCCGCCAGGCGGAGGAAGCGAAGCTCCGCTCAATCTGGCCACCGTCCGTGGAAGTCGAGGCCCATGCCCTCTTAGCTGCAAAAACAAACTTTCTCAATACACAAAGCAGGAAACAAGGGGGATCAAAAAACGTAACGCCTGCAAGTAGTACTGCTTTGCTATCAGGTGCAATCACACATTTTTTTTATTTCTACCATGCTTCCATTTTGCAGCAACCAGAAATCAATTGATTGTGGAGATCTTTCAAAAATTAGTTTACAGTTCATTAGGCAAGTTACAATCCATCTGTCAAATAAAATCGCTCATCTGCCAGAAGCATAAGCAATTAGACAGATCACACAAATTCAGTATTATTATTGTGCAAACAAAAAAATGTTCAGAGTGCCTCCATACACAAATCATAAACATCCTCTTATATTATGGATGCGCTTGTATCAAGCTAGCCCTCGCGGTTGGATGGATGCAAGTGTCCTGCCTGGCATGATTAACCCATTGTCTCTTAACCGACGCCGCCGAATACAGGGGACAGAACAAAATCAGGTTGTTTCTAATGCGTGCATACTGACTAACTGAAGAACTGCTCAAGTTTCAGTGGCCAAGAAGAATCGGATTTTGCATCACCAAGAGAGCACAAGGAAAGGGGATTGGCGGGGTTACCTGCCCTGATGCAGATGAACGCCGGAGGAGGCTGCAGGTCCCAGTGGTGAAGCTGGCGCTGATGAAGGCCCGCGTAGAGCGATCCTTGGTGTCGTTGCCCGTCGGAGGTGCGGGGGTCGTGCCGGTGACCCACTGCGGTGGCTAGGGTTCGGACCCGCCGTGGTTGTGGATCCTGCCGCCGTGGCCCCCGCGAGGAGCCTGAGCAGGACCCCACGGGCTTGGCCTTGGATCAGGCCGCGGCAGGAGCGACACGGCCTCCCCTCTCGATCTGGGTGCACGGCCGCGGCCCCCCGATCTGGAGTGTAGGGATATGAAGGAGAGACTAAGGGCGCCGACGGTGGGGTGGAGGGAAGAGGATGGGCCTCGAGGAGACGAGCTCGCCGCCGGTGGGGTTAGGATTGGGGGAGAGGGAGGAGGTCGGCGGCGGCGGCGATTGGGTGGGACGAGGAGGAGCAAGCCCCGTGTCTTCATTTTTTGGGCCGGTTGGACGAACGCATGCACGCCGGATGAAGGCGAGGGGAGGGGGATGGCGGAGACGAGGTCGGTGGTGGGTGGGGGCGGCGGTGGTGGGTGGGGATGGCGGCGGTGGCGGAGACTAGGTCGCGACAAGGGAGAGGACGGCACGGCAGCCTCGATTGGATCTGGAGAAGGAAAGGGTGGGTGGGTAGGTGGGTTAGGGTTTTGGTCTTTTAGGAGAGGATCCACCGTTGGATGGGCGCGTGATGGATGGCTCAGATCTTGTCCAACTTGGTGATCCGCATGGATGTGGTTCCTCGCTTCTCATTGGTTGGCTGGTGCGCGCTCAAATATCCAAAATTTGGACCCAAATTTCTGGAAAAAAATGCCTACAAATCTATGTTGCAAAATTGAACCAAATCAAGGGAGTTTGTTCAAATGATCTCATATTTTGCACAAGGGCACAACTTGAAATGGCAAACAATGTTGCCTAAGGGAGTTTCATTTTCTTTGCATGAAAAATTCATTTTCCATTTTCCGAGTGCCTGAAATGAGTTTTTTTGTGAAGGACCTACCATATATTTGTTGCAAAAATGGACCAAATCAATTTTATAAAAAACTAGGCCATATTTAATGCACAATTGACCAAATGGTTGCGTGTAAAAAGTTTTGATCCACCTCTGGTGAAAAAGACAAATTTCCGCCGATTCAGCTGGAAGCGGGTCAAATTTGAACTGCAGGTGCATTTTATTTTGCTCTTTATTTTTTCCAAAAATCATTTCTAGGTACATAAGTATCTATTTAATCAGAGAAACATCAAAAGTTTTCCAAGATTCAACCACTAGCTAGGAACGGTCAAGCCCGCCGTTTTGACCGCATTTTGAAACGGGCATAAAAAATTCGAAAAAAAATCAAAAAATTGGAAAACCTTCGCATTGGGTCATTATATATGACCAAGTTTCCAGGAAAAATAATAAACTTGTAATACGGAAATTATTTTAAAAAAGTGTTCTCAGAAATGAGCTATCATGCGTGAAGATTCATGGCTTTCAAGCCAAATGATGAATCTTATGGCCACATTCATGGCATAGTTTGTTCAAATGATCTCATATTGTGCACAAGGGTGCATCTTGGAATTCCAAACAATGTTGCTTTGGGTAGTTTTCACTTTCATTGCACAAAAGAGCCATTTTCCATTTTCCGAGTGCTCCAAATGAGGTTTTTTTGTGAAGAACCTAGCAAATAATTATTGCAAAATTGGACCAAATAAATTTGGTAAAATACTAGGCCATATTTAATGCACAACTGATCAAATGGTTGGGTGTAAAAAGTTTTGATCCACCTCTGGTGAAAAAGACAAATTTCCGCCGACTCAGTTAGAAGCGGGTCAAATTTGAACTACAGCTGCCTCATAGTTTGCTCTTTATTTTTTCCAAAAATCTTTTCTAGGTACATAAGTATCTATTTAATCAGAGAAACACCAAAAAAATTCCAAGATTCAACCACTAGTTAGGAACGGTCATTCCAGCCGTTTTGACCGCATTTTGAAACGGGTATAAAAAATTCAAAAAAATGAAAAAATTGGGAAACCTTCGCATTGTTTCATTATATGTGGCCAAGTTCCCAGGAAAAATAACTAACTTGTAATATGGCAATTATTTTAAAAAAAGTGTTCTCAGAAACGTGCTATCACGTATGGAGATCAATAGCTTTTAAGCCAAATGATCAATCTTATGGCCACATTCATGGCATAGTTTGTTCAAATGATCTCATATTGTGCACAAGGGTGCATATTGGAATGGCAAACAATGTTGCCTAAGGAAGTTTTCATTTTCTTTGGACGAAAAAACATTTTCCATTTTTTGAGTGCCCAAAAGAAGGTTTTTTTGTGAAGCACCTCCCAAATAATTGTTGCAAAATTGGAGCAAATCAATTTTTTAAAATACTTGGCCATATTTAATGCACAATTGACAAAATGATTGGGTGTAAAAAGTTTTGATCCACCTCTCGTGAAAAAGACAAATTTCCGCTGATTCAGCTGGAAGCAGGTCAAATTTGAACTGTAGCTGTCTCGTAGTTTGCTCTTTATTTTTTCCAAAAATCATTTCTAGGTACATAAGTATCTATTTAATCAGAGAAACACCAAAATGATTCCAAGATTCAACCACTAGCTAGGAACGGTCATTCCCGCCGTTTTGACCGCATTTTGAAACGGGCATAAAAAATTCAAAAAAATGGGAAACCTTTGCATTGTGTCATTATATGTGACCAAGTTTCCAGGAAAAATAATAAACTTGTAATATGGAAATTATTTTAAAAAAGTGTTCTCAGAAATGAGTTGTCATGCGTGAAGATTCATGGCTTTCAAGCCAAATGATCAATCTTATGGCCACATTCATGGCATAGTTTTTTCAAATGATCTCATATTTGTCCACAAGGGTGCATCTTGGAATTCCAAACAATGTTGCCTAAGGGAGTTTTCATTTTCTTTGCACGGAAAATTCATTTTCCATTTTCCGAGTGCCCGAAATGAGTTTTTTTTTGTGAAGGGCCTACCATATATTTGTTGCAAAATTGGACCAAATCAATTTTCTAAAATACTAAGCTATATTTAATGCACAATTGACAAAATGGTTGGGTGTCGAAAGTTTTGATCCACCTCTGATGAAAAAGACAAATTCCCGCCGATTCAGTTGGAAGCGGGTTAAATTTGAACTGCAGCTTCCTCATAGTTTACTATTTATTTTTTCCAAAAATCATTTCTAGGTACATAAGTACCTATTTAATCATAAATACATGGTTTGGTGGCGATACGTCAAGGTTTGGGCGGTGGCCGAGGCCCCCAACTCTAGAGCGCATAAACTCACATGCCCGCCGCATGGTCACCGCGTAACCGTGGTGTTTCCATGTGTTCTGGGCAGCCTAGGCATGTCTAGTGGGTTGGGCACTCCCCAGGTAGGTTCTAGGAAGAAAATCACAACATAAGACTCTCACGAGGAGACCGATCGATGCTCAAACATGAATTAGCAGCCAAGTGTTTGATTAGCGGTACGGGAAATGCACATGGCCAATGGGCGTGAGTTTTGGCTGAGGATGATCATCTACTAAGGAGAATGTCTTCACGCTGGACAAAAATATGAATGTTGAAGCTGGGCTCCAAATAATGAATGGATTGAGCTGAAATTTGGTGGAGGATGGTTATTTGGGCATAGGAAAGCATTGTAGAAAATTGATACCATTTGGACATGCCAAAGTAGTACTTCCTTCACAATGCTCTTCTATGGAAAAAAACTTGGGAAAACTAGTGAGAGAGATTGGATGAATGAAATGAGCTAAAAATTGGTGTAGGTAAGTTACATAGGTATGGTCATGCGCTGGTAAATTTTCAGATCATTTGGGTAAGCCTAGCTAGTACTTACTTCACAAAGCTTCTCTCGAGGTAGAAACTTTGGAAATTTCCTGAGAAAGATTTACTAGGAAAATTGAGCTGAATATTATCATGTGGCAATGATTTGGGTATGGAAGAGTGCCTGAAAAGTTTGAGGGTAATAGGAGGGGTCTATATAACACTTGCTTTGCAACGTGCCAATTTGGCCATAAAATAAAAATTGAACTTGGGCTGACATAGATGATTTGACTGAGCTGCAATTTGGAGGAGGGTGATAATTTGGGCATATGAAGGAAATGTATAAATTTAATGTCATTTCATGATATAAAAAAGGTACTTCCTTCACAATGCTTCTAGGTGGACAAAAACTTTGGAAATTTGCCGGGGAAGATTTGCTAGGCAAATGGAGCTTAATTTTGTCATGCGGTAATGATTTGGATAGGAAAGAGTGCCGAAAAATTCCGAGGGCAATCAAGAATATATAAATAGCACTTCCTTCATAAAGTGATATTGTGAACAGAATAGGAAAATGAATATTGTTGAATTAGTTTTGAACTAGGCAAGGAAGGATTTTTACATATTTGATGAAGATATGGCCCAAAGAATTTATGAGATTTTTTTGGGAATTTTGGGAATGACAGAAATATAGGTTGCTTCACAACCTAGGGCAAAAACTGCCACATGGACACGACACATAGGCAAAACTGATGAGGTGGCGCCTAGTCATAGCAACCCACCACAATTTACAAGGTTATGACCATCTCATATTGGTCATGATCAGCTAGAAATAAGGTAGCAGACCAGTGCTATCGGCTTTATGACCATTTCGTGTAAGGAAATTATGACCTTTCTGACCAAAATGGTCGTTATAGTTTAGGGTTTGGAGCCCCCCGAACAGCTTTTGACCAATTGGTATGAAATGGTCATAGATCTATGACCAATTCTTCCAGGGTCACTGACAGAGGGTCACTAGTTGACATATTTTTTGTAGTGAGATAGATAGAGGAAGTTCTTAGGAATTCTTGTCCATCCACTTGGAAAAAGAGAAAAAAGCCAAACAATCAAAACAACAAGTGGATGTCCTCGAATGAGTAAAATATGCAATCAACATGCCCACACAATAAAATGGCAAATGAAATATGTGACAAAGCATGCACATACACTCTAGCATCTATCAAGCAATTGGTGATGACTAGGTCATCTATATATGAGTATATTAACTTAGGAGTCAAATGAGAACATTTGATCGTAGGTCATTCTCATCGTTTAAGCTCAAGTGGGGTTACCACTTTTACATAAAGCATTGTTGTGTTCACACCATTAGAGTTTCTTTAGCTCAATTGATTAGAGTAAAGATCCCCCTAGATGTGATATCTCCCCTAAGAGGGATGAACTAACCTTGGGTTTTGTCGATGATGACTTCATGTAGATGTTGAAGATGTGGATGCTCAATGTTGATGTAGATCATTTGGATAAATCCATTGGAGTGGGTTGCACTTTCAATACCTACATGGGTTAGTCCCACAAGGAACAAACAGGAATTTCCATAGACATAGAGTGATGTACACATAGATGATGTCCATGAAAGCATTAGGTTACCTTGTCCCTTTTCTTACCAACAAGAGGGTTTGTGACTCCTTGAACTAGTGCAAGACGTGGAAGTTATTTGCACTTGTCCTTGCCAAGATGATATGAGTGTAGTATGTTGCCAGACTCACCCTCAAGAACTCTCTAGTTCTTCTTCTTTGGGATCCACGTCATCTTGATGGGAATCCTTGGAGTTGTAGTCGTACTTGATGAAGTAGAACTTGATGTAGTCTTGGGAACCCACTTTACCAAGGCCTTAGGAACTTCTTCAAATGCATCAATCTCCTGTTGAATCTTGTCCTTGCCCTTTTGCTTGTGATATTGTGGTGGAAGATCATCTTGAGCTTGTGTCCCTTGGAAAGAAGTAGGATCATACTTCTCTTGTTGAGGAACAAACTTCGTCTTGGGGTATTGATCTCCATCCCATTCAACTCCATTGGCATTGAACTTTCGTTCAAAACCAATACCTTAATTCTTTCGGTGCCTTCCTTGATTGCATACAATTTCCTCAAATTGTTTAAACCCGTCAAGGCTCTTGTAAACACCTTTCTCTATAATTCCCTTCAATAAGCTATGTTCTTGCTCAAGTGTAACTTGGCTAAGATAATCGTTAGTGGAATCAAGAGAACTACTAGAAGCAACAATATTGGATTTAACATTATTATTGTTACTACTAGAAGAAGAATCTTTCTTACTCTTGTTGCTATATTTTACTTGTGTCATATAAGTGTGTCGGTGTTCTAGGAATGGGGGTCCCCAGACTTGCCTGCCTGCGGCCCATGGCGTGGCTCTGCGAGCGGGCCCGTATGGCCCATCTTCACCATCAAGGACTCAAGACCCTCGCGACGGGCCAAGCCTCGCAAGGCGGACGACACAAGGCCTCCTCAGGAGCAGCCTCACCAGGCTGGCTCATGAGGGGCGTAGAGATCAAGGCCAGGCAAACCTCGCGATGTTCCGATGACGTGAGCCATGACGACCGAGATCAGGCGGGCGTCGGGCGGGTGCCAGCGCGCATAGTGTCCTTGTTTCCTCTTTGGTGCCAAGGGAACAAACACAGGCGCAGAGTACCGAGGTGTCAAGCAACGAGACCAAGACCAGCAAGACGGCAAGACGTAGGTCACCATGGAGCCCAAGACGGTGTCACCGCCAGAGCCTTTGGCAGGAAAAGACCACCTTTGTCAGGATAAGTTGTACTAGCTATCCCCTTTCGAATTGGTCGTTGTTGGCTCCCTTCCCGCTCAATATTTGGGGAGAGAACCAGGGCCTATACAAATAGGACTAGCCACCACCATAGCTAGAGGGGGGATCAATCGGTAGGATCAAGAGAGACCAGAACAACCAGTTCACCGTGCACAAGAACACCACACCTCAGGAGGCTGTTCTTCCCCTTGTACTGTTCATCCTCAGCCCAAGAGGCAATCCACCACCACACACTGGAGTAGGGTATTACACCACAACAGTGGCCCGAACCCGTATAAATCTTGTGTTATGAGTTCGTCGTGTTAGCCTGTAAGATCTTAGCAAAGCTAGGACGTGGATCGGTAGGGGGAGATCTTCGCACGCACCCCAGAGTTCGAACCTTGAGGGTTTTTTTGGAACCCATGATCCGACATTTGGCGCGCCGGGTAGGGGTGCGCCGAAGCTTCCCTTCCGTCGCTCCGCGTCCCGTTGCTCCATCGTCTCCATGGTGGACGCTCGCCGCGCTCGCGCTGAGCGCCGGGCTGCCCTCGCCGCCCGCATCGCTCAGACGGCTCCCGTTGGCGGGCCGCCCCGTCGCCTGCCGCCAATGCCGCCATCGGCCCGGTAGGGAACGAGCATCAAGCATCCTCGCTGCACCCCTCGGTGCGGCGGGACGGCCGCACCGCCACTCCATCACTGACCCCAGCCGGCTCGTCATCCCACGCTCGTCGCCCTCCCATGGACAGGAGGCCGCTCTGTGCAAGGTGCGTGAGCTCCTGCGCTACCGCCCAGTCGGATACCTCTATGAGGACTAGCTCGAACGCATTGCCGAGCTTGTTAGCGCCGCAGGGGGCTCCCCTGCATCGTCCCTCTTGCTGCCTCCCCCTCCGCCAGCCGCAGGCGGCGTGGCCCATGGAGCGCCCCCACCACCTCTGCCCCAAGACGGAGTCTTGGTGCCCAGGCGCGCGGCCCCATGGCGCGACCTGCCGCGTCCTGTCATGGAATTGTCACGGAAGATGTCCTAGCAAAAGGACTTAGTCGTAGGGCCATCACAACTAGGAAGCTTAAAGGGGTTAATCATGACAAAGGACACGAGAGGTTTATACTGGTTCGGCCCCTTATGATGACAGTAAGGCCTAGTCCAGTTGATGTTGTATTTCTAGGTTTCGATGACCAAGGAGCGAATCCGCTAGCTTGTCTATCGATCTCTTGTTTCTTGTCCTAAGCCGCCGCTGGGTCATCCCCTTATATACACGGGTTGACGCCTGGCGGCCTACAAAGTCCAGCTCGGTGACTTCTTTTATATGCCTTTCTTTACAAGTCTTCCTTTACATACGGCGTTTTACAATATTGGGCCTTAAGCCGCCTCCGGGCTTAGGCCTTCTACAAGTCTTAATAGATTATCACCTTGAATATTACTGGGCTTCTTTTGTAACCCACCGTTGGGGTTGATCCGGCCCCTCCTGGGTGGGTCATACCTGGTAGCTATATCCCCAACATTAGGCCCCAGGTTGACTTGAACTTTGTTCTTTGTCAATCTTCAACACTTAGACGAAATCTATCTTCCTTTGTCTAAAAAAACTCTGGAACCCTCCATGACGTCATCTTCTGAAAACATGAAAGCATGCTATGACGTCATCTTCAATGGATCTTTTATCTTTTACTGTATTTCGAGAATCGAGGCACCCGTTTAGCTGGATAATCATTATTTTGGTCTTCCTCAATTCTCGCGCCTGCATGTTCACTTATCTACTTATAAATAGGCTTGGCCGGCCCTTCTTCTTTCTTCTTCTTCATTCCCTCTTCTCGCTACCTCTGCTTCTCAAGCTCCGCCGCTGCTGTAGCACTCACCGTTGCCCTCAACGTCGGCCACTGCATCACCCTAAGCTCCTCCAAAGACCCGCGGCAACTCTTCGCAGTAGATCTGCATTTCGTAAGTTCCTTCTTTTTCACACACTTAGATCTGTATTAGGGTTGCGAGTTCATCGGTGTTCTTCGCTGTTCATCATGGATCTTCTTGTAGTTCTTCCTCCGCAGCCTCACATAACTCGTGTGGTAGTTGTTTTGCATCCATTTTTCTATACCAGTAGATCCCTTTTTTCTGTACAGATGCCTCATTATAACTCACGAACTCATTTATACTAGATTTTTAGGTCTAGAATATTTTCTTTTTGGAACGGTCATTTGATCCAAAATTATAATGATAGCTTGGTAAACTTGTTTGTGCCAACACTTAGCCATTCCCTCCTTCTAGCATCCTTTGAATATCTTTAGTCATGGCGGCTTATGACTCCGGCTTTCCTTTATATGTCATTAGCCCTTATTTAAGACGCCATGATTCATCTGTATCATGATCATGAACCTGTAACTTCATCAAATAAATTTAACTGGCAAATTACTTTCTTTTCAGCTTCCCCTTTTTCATCATGCTGTCAAAAGCACCAACAGTCTGCAACTGGGTCCCCTCCACAGTAACTGAGGATAACTTGAAAGAGTTTGTCACCATTGGATTTTTCCAGAGAGAAATGTTATGTCTTATTGTGCTCCTGACCCGGACGAGGAACGGACTAATCCCAAAGACGGTGAAGTTATTGTCTTCACTGGCCACATGAATCGGGGTTTTTCACCACCCGGCTCAAAGTTTTTCGGAGACGTTCTTCATTTTTTCAAACTTCACCCTCAAGACCTTGGACCCAATTCCATATCCAACATTTGCAATTTTCAAGTTCTCTGTGAGGTGTATCTTCAAGAAGAGCCGACTGTGGAACTCTTCAGAGAGTACTTTTATCTGAACCGCCAGAATGAGTGTACCAATGGCCCTAGCTTGGAACTTGGTGGAATCTCAATTCAGCGCCAACAGGGCGCCGTCTTTCCCTTAATAGTCTTACTGAGTCATCCCAAAGATTGGAATCAGACCTGGTTCTATTGCCAAGATACGTCTCCAGCCAATGAAAAACCACTGCCGGGATATCGCGCGGAGCGTCTGGATTCCAAGTTTGTGCTCCCTGATAAACTTGCTGCTGCTGAACGCAAGAAGCTTATTCCATCTATTAAAAGGATTAATGCCTTACTGGGGAATGGCTTAGCCGGAGTTGACTTGATCCATTGCTGGATCTCATGGCGGGTCATCCCTCTAAGCCGCCGATCCAAATTAATGTATGAGTATGGCGGAGGCCCAAATGACTCTCTGCGTCACAGCTCTGCACAACTAACTGAATAAGACATTGTTGCAATGTCAACCATCCTTGTGAACGGAAAATATGAGGACTGCAGTAAAGTTGGGTTAAACCCCTTCTGCAAACTTAACCCAGCACCAGAGGTGAAAAAACCCCTGACCTCTTTCTCTTTTTGTATTTTCCTCAGTAGTTTTAAATACTTGCATGAACTTTTATCCTGTTTATTTGTTTACAGGCCAAATCTAGCTTCTGGAAGGCCAAGTATGACCATGAAGCTGCCAAGAAGGCTAGAGCCGCCGCCATAGCCGCTCGGAAGATGACCCGGAGGTCCAAGAAGAAAAGGAGCACTGCTTCGGAATTGTTAAAGCTTGACGATGATACTGAGTCGGAGGTAGCCCTTGACTCCCTTGGTCAGTTTTTTAATAACCTTATAGACACTGACTATTGCCAGGACGACACGGGAGCCAGCCAGGCCGTACAAGAAGAGGTAACTATTTCCTCCAACTCAGCCCATTAGCCAAGACATAAACTTCGACGGGTAACCCGTAAAGTAAGTTTTTCACACCCTTTGGCTTATTTGGACCCTCATTTTCTTTTGAAAAAGCAGCAACATGAGAGCCGCCGTCAGGCCCGGAATAATGACGACAATGAACCGCCTTCCGTTTTACAAAAAACTCCTCGAAAGCGCCCGAATGAGGTTTCTTTCATCTTCATCTTTTGCTTTCATTAATGAATCTATTCCCTTGCCTCACTGACTTTATTTTACCTTTTACAGGAGGTTTCCCGCTCTTCTGGCAACACATCTCACCCTCAGTTTCTGGCTTTCAAAACCGCTCCTGGGTAAGGAAAAATCACCTTTCCTCTGTATCTTTAAAAACTGCATTCTTACACTAACTGCCTCATAAAACTTTTCTTAGCAGCGAAGCCAAATCCAATAAGGCCAAGGTGATTAAGCCGTCAGAAGACCCGAAGGTTCCTGCACCTGAGCCAGCCATGCCAACTCCCTCTGAAACAAAAACACCTGAAGACCCAGCTGTTCATACTCAATTGGATCCTCCTGAGTTGTCATCCGATGAGATCACCCTTAATCCGACTATCACTGAACCATCTAGTTCAGCTAACCCGCCAACAACTTCTGATACTGACGTGTTGATTACCGGTAGCCGATTTGTTGAACCAGGGACCCCCACTGTGTTAGCTCGGCACACTGCTAAGCAAGAAGCCTTGGAGAAGCAGAAAGTGCATTTTGATATCTCTCACTACACTCATCTGAATGCTAGTGACATACTGTCCGGCTATCTCAGTCATGTTCATTCCAGCCGTGAGTCGGAAATTGAGATGGTCAAGCAATTGCAGCTAAAATATGAGGTATGTTCTCCGATTCACTTATACTCTGCCAGCCCCCAAGTCTTCAGATGATGAACATGAATGATCTGTAGACTTTATTATATAGGTTGATACTTTGTATCTAAGCTTTTCGAAAATCCAACAAAGTAGCGTAAACTTCACCTGTAGTCCCCAAGGGCCGGCTCAATTTATCATAAATGAACCGGTACTTAACTTCTTAACTGTCTTTTACTAGTCCCAATAAGTATTGCAATCCGGCTTAATCTTGAGAAACTTTCTGAATATCAAGCATTAGCCCCCAAGTGCCAAGTGTTGTTACTTTGTAAAACACTTGGGACTTGAGACATATAAGAGTAATAAAAAATTGCTTTGGCAGACATTAGCCCCCAAGTGTCAAGTGGTATTGCGGTGCATAGTACTTGAGACTAGAACCCTTATAACTTTTAGTTTAAGCCTTGACACACCTGTGTATGTTTCATAGAACGCCCTATCTGAATTGAGCTCCCAATTAACTGATGCAAAGACCCGGCTGACGGATCAAGAGGCAGAAATCAAGACTGCTGACTCTAAACTCCAGTTGAGTCTTTTTGAGACAGAAAAATTGAAGACCAGCTTGACTGCAAAGAAGAAATCCAGGGCCAAAGAAAAGATGTTGTTGATACAACATGCTGAAATAGCTGAGGCGGCTCTTGAGGAGGTTACCATGGAGCTCACCGGCTGAAAGAACCGAGTGTCTCAAATGGTCTCCGCCATCTTTGGTAAGTCATCTGTATTAATCACTTATACCTTCTTTTGACCCGGAATATAAGCCGCCTGCTGAGCCTTTGTTTAAAAACACTCGTAGGTCCACAAAGCAAAAATCTGAGTCAAGACAGTGTGACAAAATTGAGGGCCGTTTATACCTTGGTGGAGCAATTGTATACTGGCGCTCAACGAGCACTTGCCACCATCTCCCCTGCCAACCAAGGACCCAATCGGTTGAGCGATGTCTTGAAGAAGTTATCAATCTTACCCGCCAGGTTTCAAGAGGTCAAACGATCCTGTGCGAGAGCCGGAGTCCTGACTACCCTGAGCTGTTCCAAAGCCTGGGTGCCAGATCTAGACCCGGCGGATGTAGCTAAGGGGTACCCTACTGTGAAGGAAGACGGGACTCTATTTGAGCAAGATGACTTCATTGCCTGTGTGAGGGGAGTTTGACCTCAAGCTACCATTCTTGGAGATGAGACCAACATCGATAAATATCAGTCGGGTTTTGATATGGAGAATAAGAAGATGGCGACTCCCTCTTATAAGGTGAGAGATCTTATCCCGCCGGTTCGTCAACACACTTTTGCTCCGGAAGTTGATCCGGCTAGCCTGATTGATGATGAAACGGATTTCATTGCTCTGAACGGTTTGACTAGTTCAATCCCAACTTCCAATCAGTAGAAGGAGACGAACCGGCGAGGGGAGAGTCATAACCATCTTGTGGGCTCTCAAAGCCTTGTAATAGATTTAGCTTGAAACTATATGTGTTGCTTATGCCATCGTACACAAAATGTTGCATATTACATCTGCAATGTTTTAACTTTGCTCCTGCAAAAAGTGAAAGAGCTGGTCTGGCGGCTTAACACCAGAGGGGTCAAAAACACCCGGTATATGTCTTTATGAAATTTTCATATTGGGAAAGATAAACAAGGCTGAAAAACCTGTTCGTGAACAACACTGTCATACCTGTGTTTATGGACTGCTGGTTTTCACGATACAATCTTTTTGAGAAGTCAATGCTTCCATATACCTGATGACTATCATGCTTTGGCAGCATATTGTCAAATTGTCAAACCGGGTTAAAGAAATACCATACAGATAGTTTAGATTTGAGACAATAAAAACCAGTAAGACAAAATAGCAGATTTCAAAGAACATAAATGTGGGGGGCTTTTGATTCGAAGACGATCAGTAAACCGACAAAAGGGGTTAAGCTAAGTTTCGAATACGATCATATAGCCCCCAGTGGCTTTGGCGTTGCGCCGATCAAGAGGGTACCGACAGCTATGTTCTCTTTGGTTCGAATATGACCTATGTTTGAACAGGAAGCCCCCAAATGACCTTGAGAGGTTTTTAACGACCCTGATTCGAATACAATCCAAGTCAAACACAAAAAGGGGTCAAGCTATGATTCGGATACGATAAAGAAGCCCCCTAGTGAGTGTGGCTTTGAGCCGATCAAGAGGGTTACGACAGCTATGTTCTCTTTGGTTCGAATACGACCTATGTTTGAACAGGAAGCTCCCAAGTGATCATGAAGTTTACAGCTAGATTCGAATACGATCATAAGCCGGACCAGAAAGGTTAAGGTAGATTCAGATATGATCAGCTCCTTAATAGTCATTTAAATAATGAAAATAGTAAAGATATATGATCTTTGAAGAGGAAAAAGACAGAGGTCCTACTTTATTACTAATCATAATATATACAACGTCAAAGTATGTACATGATGAGAGTCGGTAGCTGAGGTGTAGTGTGGCCGAAGCTGAGCAATGTTCCACGGCCGGCGGGTTTCCTCCTCCGACTTACGTGAGTCTTTGTGCTCTCGAACATCAATGAGGTAATATGACTCATTGTTTAAATTCTTGCTGACCACAAAGTGTCTTCCCAAGGCGGGGATGGTTTGTGTGCATCCGACAGATCCTGGATGAGCCAGAGCACCAGGTCACCTTCTTGAAAGGTCCTGGACTTAACCCGGCGGCTGTGATAACGGCGCAGGTCCTGTTGATAAATTGCTGATCGAGCCGCCACCAAGCCTCTCTCCTCATCTAACAGGGCAAGTGCATCTTGTCGGGCTTGTTCATTATCAGCTTCAACGTAAGCCGCCACGCGAGGCGAGTCATGGCGGATGTCACTAGGTAGCACTGCTTCCGCTCCAAAAACCATGAAGAAAGTTGTATAACCTGTA
Organism: Triticum urartu; assembly: GCF_056163025.1. Classification (NCBI taxonomy): domain Eukaryota; kingdom Viridiplantae; phylum Streptophyta; class Magnoliopsida; order Poales; family Poaceae; genus Triticum; species Triticum urartu. Next base: position 686,520,237 of record NC_141874.1, read on the forward strand.
GACCTGTTAGGAGTGGTGTTGATATTCCACAGCACCGAGGGTAATTCCTCTACCTAACAACCCGGCGTCCGTTGTAAGGGAACCATAAGCCGGGGCTTGAGACCTTTTAAGATTTCCTGATTTGCTCTCTCAGCCTGACCATTAGATTGAGGGTGAGCTACGGAAGAAACATCAAGCCGGATATGCTCACGTTGACAAAACTCCTCCATAGCACCTTGGGACAAATTGGTGCCATTGTCCATGATAATGTTGTGTGGAAAACCAAAGCGAAAAATCACCTTTTTCATGAATTGAACCGCCGTGGCTGCATCACACTTACTCACTGGCTCTGCCTCAACCCATTTTGTGAATTTGTCAACTGCCACTAAAAGATGTGTCTTTTTATCCTTGGACCTTTTGAAAGGTCCAACTATGTCAAGACCCCAAACTGCAAACAGACAAGTGATTGGAATCATCCGCAACTCTTGAGCCGGCACATGCGCTCGTCGTGCAAATTTTTGACATCCATCACACCTACTGACCAGATCCTCTGCATCAGCGTGAGCCGTTAACCAGTAAAAACCATGACGAAAAGCTTTGGCCACAAGAGACTTTGACCCGGTGTTATGAAAACAACCCCCTTCATGGATATCACAAAGTATTTCTTGACCTTCTTCAGGAGAAACACAACGCTAAAACGCTCCAGTGACGCTGCGATGATACAACTCTCCGTCAGAAATCGTCATTGACTTGGACCGCCGGGTTATCTGTCAGGCCAGCGTCTCATCCTCTGGCAACTCACGCCGGGTCATGTAAGCCAGGAATGGTACTGTCCAATCTGGAATAACATGAATGGCCGTCACTAACTGTGCCTCCGGGTCAGGAATGGCCAAATCTTCCTCTGTAGGCAACTTAATAGACGGGTTATGTAAAACATCCAAAAAAGTGTTAGGTGGTACCGGCTTACGCTGAGATCCCAACCGGCTTAAGGCATCAGCCGCTTCGTTCTTTCTGCGGTCAATGTGTTCCACTTGATAACCCTTAAAATGCCCCGCAATAGCGTCGACCTCGTGGCGATAAGCCACCATGATAGGGTCCTTGGAATCCCACTTTCCTGACACCTATCGAGCCACCAAATCTGAATTGCCAAGGCACCGGACCCGGGTCAGACTCATCTCTTTAGCCATTCGAAGACCATGTAGCAAGGCTTCATATTCTGCTGCGTTGTTATACAAGGAAACATCAATCGCAACACATAACAAAACTTGTCCCCTCTAGGAGAAGTTAAAACAACTCCAGCCCCCGAGCCTTCCAACTGTCTGGACCCATCAAAGTGAATCGTCCAATATGTGTTATCTGGTTTCTCCTCTGGCATCTGCAACTCTGTCCAGTCATTAATGAAGTCAACCAGCACTTGAGATTTGATCGCAGTACGTGGCATATACTTCAAACCATGAGACCCAAGTTCAATAGCCCATTTGGCGACTCGTCCTGTGGCTTCTCTATTTTGAATGATATCTCCTAGAGGAGCAGAGCTAACCACAGTGATTGGGTGATGTGTACTACACAACCTTCTTCTTGTAGACGTTGTTAGGACTCCAAGTGCAGAGGTTTGTAGGACAGTAGCAAATTTCCCTCAAGTGAATGACCTAAGATTTATCAATCCGTAGGAGGCGTAGGATGAAGATGGTCTCTCTCAAGCAACCCTGCAACCAAATAACAAAGAGTCTCTTGTGTCCCCAACACACCTAATACAATGGTAAATTGTATAGGTGCACTAGTTCGGCGAAGAGATGCTGATACAAGTGCAATATGAATAGTAGATAATAGTTTTTGTAATCTGAAAATATAAAAACAGCAAGGTAACTAATGGTAAAAGTGAGCATAAACGGTATTGCAATGACAGAAAACAAGGCCTAGGGTTCATACTTTCACTAGTGCAAGTTCTCTCAATAATAATAATATAATTGGATCACATAACTATCCCTGAACATGCAAGAAAGAGTCACTCCAAAGTCACTAATAGCGGAGAACAAACAAAGAGATTATGGTAGGGTACGAAACCACCTCAAAGTTATTTTTTCCAATCAATCCGTTGGGCTATTCCTATAAGTGTCACAAACAGCCCTAGAATTCATACTAGAATAACACCTTAAGACACAAATCAACCAAAACCCTAATGTCACCTAGATACTCCAATGTCACCTCAAGTATCCGTGGGTATGATTATACGATATGCGTCACACAATCTCAGATTAATCTATTCAACCAACACATAGAACCTCAAAGAGTGCCCCAAAGTTTCTACTAGAGAGTCAAGACTAAAACGTGTGCCAACCCCTATGCATAGGTTCATGGGCGGAACCCGCAAGTTGATCACCAAAACATACATCAAGTGAATCACGTGATATCCCATTGTCACCACGGCAAGACATACATCAAGTGTTCTCAAATCATTAAAGACTCAATCCGATAAGATTACTTCAAAGGGAAAACTCAATCCATTACAAGAGAGTAGAGGGGGAGAAACATCATAATATCCAACTATAATAGCAAAGATCGCGATACATCAAGATCGTGCCAAATCAAGAACACGAGAGAGAGAGAGATCAAACACATAGCTACTGGTACATACCCTCAGCCACGAGGGAGAACTACTCCCTCCTCGTCATGGAGAGCACCGGGATGATGAAGATGGCCACCGGAGAGTGATTCCCCCCTCCGGCAGGGTGTCGAAATGGGTCTAGATTGGTTTTCGATGGCTACGGAGGCTTCTGGCGGCGGGTCTCCCGATCTATTCAGCTCTTCAATCGTTTTAGGGTATAAGGAGATATATAGGAGGAAGAAGTACGTCAGGGGAGCCACGAGGTGCCCACGAGGGTGGAGGGCGCGCCCCCTACCTCGTGGCTTCCTCGAAGCTTCCTTGACATGGACTCCAAGTCTTCGGGGTTGCTTTCCTTCCGAAAATAACTTCTCCAGAAGGTTTCATTCTGTTTCGACTCCGTTTGATATTCCTTTTCTTCGAAACACTGAAACAAGGGGAAAACAGGAACTGACACTGGGCTCTGGGTCAATAAGTTAGTCCCAAAAATAATATAAAAGTGCATAATAAAGCCCAATAATGTCCAAAACAGAAGATAATATAGCATGGAGCAATCAAAAATTTTAGATACGTTGGAGACGTATCAGCATCCCCAAGCTTAATTCCTGCTCGTCCTCGAGTAGGTAAATGATAAAAACAGAATTTTTGATGTGGAGTGCTACTTGGCATAATTTCAATGTAATTCTTCTTAATTGTGATAAGAATATTCAGATCCGAAAGATTCAAGATAAAAGTTCATATTGACATAAAAGTAATAATACTTCAAGCGTACTAACTAAGCAATTATGTCCTCTCAAAATAACATGGCCAAAGAAAGTTCATCCCTACAAAATCATATAGTTTAGTCATGCTCCATTTTCGTCACACAAGAATGATCTCATCATGCACAACCCCGATAACAAGCCAAGCAATTGTTTCATACTTTAGTATTCTCAAACTTTATAAACCTTCATGCAATACATGAGCGTGAGCCATGGATATAGAACTATGGGTGGAATAGAATATGATGATGGGGGTTATGTGGAGAAGAGAAAAAGGAGAAAGTCTCACATCAACGAGGCTAATCAATGAGCTATGGAGATGCCCATCGATTGATGTTAATGCAAGGAGTAGGGATTGCCATGTAACGGATGCACTAGAGCTATAAATGTATGAAAGCTCAACAAAAGAAACTAAGTGGGTGTGCATCCAACTTGCTTGCTCACGAAGACCTAGGGCACTTGAGGAGGCCCATTGTTGCAATATACAAGCCAAGTTCTATAATGAAAAATTCCCACTAGTATATGAAAGTGAGAAAACAAGAGACTCTCTATCATGAGGATTATGGTGCTACTTTGAAGCACAAGTGTGGCAAAGGATTGTAGCATTGTCCCTTCTCTCTTTTTCTCTCATTTTTTGGGCCTTCTCTTTTTTATGGCCTTTCTCTTTTTTTGGGCCTTCTCTTTTTTACGGCCTTTCTCTCTTTTTTTATTCCTCACTTGGGACAATGCTCTAGAAAATGATGAGCATCACACTTCTATTTATTTACAGCTCAATGATTACAACTCGATACTAGAACGAAAGATGACTCTATATGAATGCCTCCGATGGTGTACCGGGATATGTAATGAACCAAGAGTGACATGTATGAAAGAATTATTAACGGTGGCTTTGCCACAAATACTATGTCAACTACATGATAACGCAGAGCAATATGACAATATTAACGGTGGCTGTTTTGAGGAAGATATAAGGAGGTTTATGTGTGAAAGAGCGTATCACATCACGGGGTTTGGATGCCCCGGCGAAGTTTGCACCAACTCTCAATGTGAGAAAGGGCAATGCACGGTACCGAAGAGGCTAGCAATGATGGAAGGGTGAGAGTGCGTACAATCCATGGACTCAACATTAGTTATAAAGAACTCACATACTTATTGCAAAAATCTACAAGTCATCAAAAACCAAGCACTACGCGCATGCTCCTAGGGGGATAGATTGGTAGGAAAAGACCATCGCTCGTCCCCGGCCGCCACTCATAAGGAGGACAATCAAAGAACACCTCATGTTTCAAATTTGTTACATAACGTTTACCATACGTGCATGCTACGGGACTTGCAAACTTCAACACAAGTATTTCTCAAATTCACAACTACTCAACTAGCACAACTTTAATATCACTACCTCCATATCTCAAAACAATCATAGAGCATCAAACTTCTCTTAGTATTCAACACACTCATAAGAAAGTTTTTACTAATCTTGAATACCTAGCATATTAGGATTATTTAAGAAAATTACCATGCTATTTAAGACTCTCAAAATAATCTAAGTGAAGCATGAGAGTTCATCTATTTCTTCAAAATAAAACTACCACCATGCTCTAAAAGATATATGTGAAGTACTATAGCAAACAACAAACTACTCCAAAAGATATGAGTGAAGATCAATGAGTAGTTGTATAATTATGTAACTTTGTGAAGACTCTCTAACATTTAAAAATTTCAGATCTTGGTATTTTATTCAAACAACAAGCAAAACAAAAGAAAATAAAATGATGCTCCAAGCAAAACACATATCATGTGGTGAATAAAAATATAGCTCCAAGTAAAGTTACCGATGAACGAAGACGAAAGAGGGGATGCCATCCGGGGCATCCCTAAGCTTAGACACTTGGTTATCCTTGCATATTACCTTGGGGTGCCTTGGTCATCCCCAATCTTAGGCTCTTTCCACTCTTTATTCCATAGTCCATCGAATCTTTACCCAAAACTTGAAAACTTCACAACACAAAACTTAACAGAAAACTCGTAAGCTCTGTTAGCGAAAGAAAACAAAACACCACTTCAAGGTACTGTAATGACCTCATTCTTTATTTATATTGGTGTTAAACCTACTATATTCCAAGTTCTGTATGGTTTATAAACTATTTTACTAGCCATAGATTCATCAAAATAGGCAAACAAGACAATGAAAACATAGTCTGTCAAAAACAGAACAGTCTGTACTAATCTGTAGGTTTAGACCACTTCTGGAACTCATAAAATTCTCAAATAAATTGGTGGACCTGAGGAATTTGTCTATTAATCATCTGCAAAAATAATTAACTAAATAGCACTCTCCAATAAAAATGGCAGCAATTCTCGTGGGCGCTAAAGTTTCTGTTTCTTACAGCATGATCATAAAGACTTCACCCAAGTCTTCCCAAAGGTTCTACTTGGCACAAACACTAATTAAAAGCATACAACCACATCTAAACAGAGGCTAGATGAATTATTTATTAATAAAAAGTAGCAAAAAGCAAGGAACAAAAATAAAATTGGGTTGTGTTGGGGATATTACTACTGGAGGTAAACCGGCCTTATGTAGCCGGGTTGACTCCTTGAAGATTAGAAGCCCATAAAGATGCAAGGATGATGGCGCTTCATGGAGGCCCAAGGCCCAAAGGCGGGTTAAAGCCTGTAAATGTAAACTGGCTTAGTCATGTAACTTGTATTGTAAGATAGGAAGGATAGAGACCGAACTGGATACGTTTATGATCCGGCTTCGGGACTCGGTAAACCGACGGGCGTCAACCTATGTATATAAAGGGATGACCCGACAGCGGTTTAGGGACAGACAACAACTCGAGAGCCAGACAAAGCGGATTCGCTCCCTGGCCTTCCAAACCCTAGCAATACCAATCACAACTAGACGTAGGCTTTTACCTTCCTCGAAGGGGCCGAACTAGTATAAAATTCCCCGTGTCCCCTTGTCCGGTTTAAACCCCTTAACCTAACCCGTAGTGATGGCTCCACGACTAAGTCCTTTCACAAGGACATCTGCCGTGATAAACCCACAACAGTTGGCTATCACACGATGGTTTTGAGTTCTTGAAGGGCAGCTTCGATGGACTTAAGGGATACGCTGTGGGCCGGATGACGAAGAGTCATCGCGGCAAGCTCTACATCGACAACGCAGGATGGGGTCCCGAGGCCGATTCAATCAAATACGGGTACCGGGTCCCCTTCGGTGTGATTCACGTCTTCATCGGCAAGATCGGCCGGCCGGCCCCTGAGCCGGACATCTGCACCGACATCATCGAGACGGCTCGGCATGCAAATTCTTCACCGGTTCAGCCCGAGGCAAGGCATGTTTTCGTGGGTGTCATCCATGGACCGAGGTACGAGGACGGGCCGGTGTCCGATGTAGAGACCATGGTCTGCTCTGATGACGAGTCTTCTGGAGAGACCGAATCACTTTACCAGTTGCAGGACGGCCGGATTGACGGAGGATCCGAGGGCAACAATATTCCGGATTCCCCTGATTTGCCAAACTGGGCCACCATCTTCATTGCCGGCACACAATCGGCGCCTCATTCATCTACCGCCGCAGCGATGCTCTCTGGTTCAACAACGGCCACACCAGCAGGGGCAGGAAGCTCAGCGCCGCCTCCAGCCCAAGTCTTGTCTGATTTGTTTGATGCTTTGGCAACGTTGATGGCCGCAGAGGTGGATGCAGAAGCCAGGGATCAGCACAATGTGGAGATTGCAAAGGTGATCAGATAGCCCAGGCTAAAGCGGACCTGGCGACAGAGAATGCTAGGGTGGCTACAGAGCGGGCTGAATTGGAAGCACAGGCCTACCGGATTAGGCTGGATCAGAATGCTTCAGAGGAAGTCATGAGAAGAAGGTATCGATCACGTCTCCCGTCGGTTTATGAGCCGCATAATCTCTTCAACACACCAGGAGCAGGAGCTGGTAGCCAACCCATACTAAACCGGGTGGAGGCGCCAGGAACAGGAGCTCTGGTTCAACTGCGCATGATGGACCCGCCTCGCCAGAACAACGTTGTGCCACAGTATGTACCAACACCGCCCAGGCATTATTCCAACCCGTTGGACAACATTGTGGCCGCCGCTTCACGCCTGGCAGCCCTCCCAACCGACGGCGAGTCACCAGTTGCAGTGGAAGCACGTCGGGCCAGGGATCTCCTTCAAAGAGCACTAAATCAACAGTAGACGTATTCACACAGTCGTGAGAGGATTCATTCCACTCCCCGTCCAAGCCGGAGCTATAGCAGACACATGGAGGACGAACCGGCCGTGTCCAGTACTGCACGTCGCCGAAATTCACCACGAGGAAACAACCCGGCCAGGAGAGGCGCTAATGCGGAGGATGTTGTGGACCATGGCCGCGCACGTCGGGAGGCCGAGTTGGCAGCTCGACACGGAGCACGACAACATACTCCGGTTCATCCCACGGCCTCCATGGAGCCAGGTGTGGTGTTTAGTTCCTTAGGGGTGCCGTGTCTAACCCCTGCTTTGCGTAATGTGAGACTGCCCAAGGATTTCAAGGCACCTCGTAAGGTACCAAATTACACCGCCGATTTGCAACCAGAGGCGTTGGTGGAGAGCTATGAGATGCCAATGGAGATGTTAGATGTGGATGAGGCAGTGTGTGCTAAATATTTCACCATGATGTTGGAAGGAACAACTCGCTCTTGGTTGAAGAGCTTGCCGACCAACTCTGTTGGATCATGGGCTGAATTGAAGCACCGGTTTATCCAGAACTTCAAGGATACGTGTAAGCAGTCGATGTCAATCATGGATCTGGCCGCTTGTGACCAAGAGGAAGGGGAGTCCACGACCCATTGGGTCAAACGGGTCTCAGCAATTTTGCATTCATCAGATCGTATCAATGCAGACACTGCAGTGTTAACATTGGAGGACAATTGTCGTTTCTTACCGGTAAAACAGAAATTGGGAAGGCTCAAACGTCACTGCAATGATATGTCAACACTCATGGCCGCTTTGGTTAAATACGCCGATTCAGATAATACCAAGGATCCGGATTCAGAGGAGGATAAACTAGGGAAAGGTAAGAAGAACGGAAATGCCAAGGGTCAACAGCATAATCCGGCAGCCCATGGAAATGGTTGTAAGTGCAAGGCCGACAGTAGCTTGGACTTTGTGGCTAACACCAATGCATGGGAGAATGGCCAGCACCGTAAGGGCAAGCAGCCCCAGAGGGGCGGAGGTTCAGGCCCCAGTCTGGAGCGCCTGTTAAATCAGCTCTGTCCAAATCATGGATCAAAGGAGAAGCCAGCCTCACATCTTCGGAAGGACCGTTATATCATGCGGGATTTCAAGAATTCCAATATGTTTCAGTATAATAACAACCCACCCGGCGGTTCAGGAGGAGGTTTCCATGGGCCGGGCTACGGAGGTGGTGGTTCCGGTTTAGGGTTTCAAGGCAACCAAACCGGACACCTCAATCAAGGGCACAAAGGCAACTAGCGAGGTTACAACCATCAGGGGAATCAGCAGCAGCAACAGTCGGGTTATCAGAGTAATCCCAAACAGCTAAACAGCGGGCAATATCATGTCTTCACTACTAGTTTGTGTAAACGTGATCAGAAGCTTCACAAAAGGGCAGTAAACTCTGTTGAATCGGCAGTACCTCAGTATTTACGCCGGTCTGAGCAACCTATTCTGTGGAGTAGAGAGGATCACCCACCCTGGGTTGATAATCTAGGTCACTTGGCCCTAGTGGTAGCCCCTCAAGTTGGGGGATACAACTTTACCAAAGTACTCATGGATGGGGGAAGTAGTATCAACATTTTATATTATGATACATTCCGCCGTATGGGGTTGACAGATAAGAATCTTAAGCCGTCGAATACGGTCTTTCATGGTGTGGTGCCTGGTAAGTCTGCATATCCTGTTGGCGAGATAGCTTTGGAGGTAGCTTTTGGAGATGACTATGATTCAAGGTCAGAAACATTAACATTTGAGGTGGTAAAGATCAAAAGTTTGTACCACTCCTTGTTTAGGCGGCCGGCCTATGCTAAATTCATGGCGAGGCCGTGTTATGTTTATCTACAGCTTAAAATGCCAGGTCATAAAGGGACTATCACAGTACATGGAAGTAGAAAGATTGCTTTGGAGTGTGAAGAAGGTGATGCGGCTTATGCTGAGTCGGTTTGTGCCACGGAAGAGTTGAAATTCTATAAGGAGCAAGTTGATCCGGCAGACATGACCTCTTTGAAAAAGCCAACTACAGAATATGATCTAGCGTTGAAGTTCAAATCGGCTACAGACACTAAGATGGTTGACTTTCTTCCTGGCGATTCATCCAAACAGTTCAACATCAGTGCTAACCTGGATCCCAAATAGGAAAGCGCGCTCACCGAGTTCATCCGTGAGAATCGGGACATCTTTGCATGGAAACCTTCTGACATGCCAGGTGTACCAGGGGAACTCGCTGAGCACACACTCAACATTGATCCTATGTTTAAACCGGTCCGGCAGTTCCTTAGCCATTTCAATGAAGAGAGACATAAGGCTATAGGTGAAGAGGTAGCCCGTCTGTTGGCCGCAGGGTTTATTGTCGAAGTTTTTCATCCAGAGTAGTTAGCTAATCCGGTGATGGTTCTTAAGAAAAACGGCACTTGCCCATGTGTGTGGACTACACAGATTTAAACAAGGCTTGCCCTGCAGACCCCTTTGTTCTCCCTCGCATTGATCAAATAATTGATGCTATGGCGGGTTGTGACCATTTGTGTTTTCTGGATGCTTATTCTGGTTATCATCAGATCAAAATGGCGGTTAAGGACCAGGAGAAGACATCTTTCATAACTCCCTTTGGAGCCTTCTGCTATGTTTCCATGCCTTTTGGACTCAAGAGTGCCCAGGCAACTTACCAGCAATGTGTTCATAATTGCCTTCATAAACAAATTGGGTTCATACATATGTGGATGATATTGTGGTAAAATCCAAAAAGGAGGAAATGTTGATAGAGGATTTAAGAGAAACCTTTGACAATCTCTGGATTTACAAGATGATGCTCAATCCGGAGAAGTGTGTTTTTGGTGTCCCGGCAGGCAAGCTCTTGGGTTTTTCGGTGTCAAACAGAGGCATTGAGGCTAATCCGGAAAAATTGCAGCAATTACATCCTTGGCTAAACCGGCGTGTATCAACGATGTTCAATGTCTGGCCGGCCGGATTACACCCTTGAGCCGGTTTATCAATCGCCTTGGAGAGAAGGCCATCCCCTTATATCAGATGCTCAAGAAAACAGATAACTTTGTCTGGAGTGAGGCAGCTGATAAGGCGTTCGAGGATCTGAAGAGGCAGCTAGCTGAACCGCCTGTCCTTGCAGCGCCGATCGATAAAGAGCCATTATTATAATATTTGGCTGCTAATGCCTGGGCTGTTAGCGTAGCCATTGTGGTAGAGCGCAAGGAGCTTGGCAAGGAATATCCGGTTCAATGGCCGGTTTATTATATCAGCGAGGTGCTCATTGAGTCAAAGCAGAGGTATCCGCATTGGCAGAAGCTAGTGTATGGGGTGTTTATAGCGAGCCGGAAGCTTAAACATTATTTTCAGGGCCATCCCATCACAGTGGTCAGTTGAGCTCCTCTGGACGACATCATTCAAAACAGAGAAGCAACTGGCCGGATTGCCAAGTGGGCTATTGAGATTGGACCTCACGGGCTTAAGTATATACCCCGCACAGCGATAAAATCCCAGGCACTCATGGACTTCATTAATGATTGGACAGAGTTGCGGGCACCAGAGGAGAAGCCAGATAATAAATATTGGACTATTCATTTTGATGGGTCCAGACAGTTGGAGGGCTCGGGGGCTGGAGTCATACTAACTTCCCCACAAGGTGAGAAGTTTTGTTATGTCCTCCGTTTAACGTTCCCTTGTACTAACAATGCAGCTGAATATGAGGCTTTGCTCCACGGTCTTCGAATGGCTAAGGAGATGAATTTGAGCTGGGTTAAGTGCTTCGGCGATTCAGATCTAGTGGCTCAGCAGGTGTCTGGCACTTGGGATTCTAAGGACCCACTCATGGCTGCATATCGGCGAGAGGTGGACGCAGTGGCTGGTCACTTTAAAGGTTATCAGGTGGACCATATAGACCGGCGGAAGAATGAAGCGGCAGACGCTTTAAGTCGTCTTGGTTCCAGCGTAAACCGGTCCCGCCCAATGTCTTTCTTGATGTGTTGCATAATCCGTCATTCAAAGTGCCAACCGAAGAAGATTTGGCTATTCCTGATCCGGAGTCTCAGTTGGTGGCAGCTCTGCATGCCATACCGGATTGGACGATCCCATATCTGGCTTACATGAACCGGGGCGAGTTACCAGACGATGAAATGTTGGCTCGACAGATAATCCGGTGTTCCAAGTCCATGACCATACTCAATGGGGAGTTACGTTGTTACAGTGTTTCAGGAGCAATTCAGCGTTGTGTTTCTCCTCAAGAAGGTTGTGAGATTTTGTGAGAAATCCATGAAGGGGATTGCGGTCACCATGCCGGTTCAAAGTCGTTGGTTGCCAAAGCTTTTCGCCACGGTTTTTACTAGTTGACGGCGCATGCTGATGCGGAGAATTTAGTCAAGAGATGTGATGGATGTCAAAAATTTGCCCGCCGTGCGCATGTTCCGGCTCAAGAATTGCGGATGATTCCAATTACATGGCCGTTTGCAACTTGGGGGCTTGATATGGTTGGACCCTTCAAGCGTTCTAAGGACAAAAAGACCCACCTGTTAGTAGCAGTTGATAAATTCACTAAATGGGTGGAGGTAGAGCCAGTCAGCAAGTGTGATGCAGCCACGGCGGTTCAATTCATCAAGAAGGTGATATTCCGGTTTGGCTTTCCGCACAGCATTATAACTTGTCAAAAGGGGAGATGGAATAATTTTGTCAACGTGAGCACATCCGGCTCGATCTAGCTTCAGTGGCTCACCCCCAATCTAATGGTCAAGCAGAGAGAGAAAATCCAGAAATTCTACGAGGTATCAAACCCAGGCTTATGGTTCCCTTAAAGCGGACGCCCGGTTGTTGGGTTGAGGAGCTACCTTCTGTGTTATGGAGCATCAACACCACACCCAATAGGTCTACGGGTACACACCTTTCTTCATGGTCTATGGAGCGGAGGCCTTTCTTCCTAGTAACATCTTTCATGATTCACCCCGTGTGACAGCTTATGTTGAAGCTGATAATGAGAAGGCACGTCAGGATTCTCTGGACCTGTTGGATGAAGAGCGTGATCTTGTAGCAGCACGGTCGGTGATTTATCAACAAGATCTCCGACGTTATCATAGCCGCCGGGTTAAAACCAGGACCTTTCAAGAAGGCGATTTGGTGCTCCGGCTCATCCAGGATCAGACTGATATGCATAAGCTATCCCCACCTTGGGAATGACCCTTTCTGGTCAGCAAAAATCTGCACAACGGCTCTTACTATCTCATTGATGTTCGAGAGCATAAAGACTCACGTCAATCAGAGGAGGAGACCAAGCGGCCATGGAACATAGCCCTTATTCGGCCTTACTATACTTGAACCATAGGCTCTTCCTATGTACATATTTATGATAATGTATATATTATATAATAAACTGGAGCCTCCATTAAAGCAGGGTCTCTGTTCTTTTTACATCATGTGTGCGCTCACAAGAGTTTCTACTTACAAAGCGGAGTTTCTTGTTAAACCGGTTTCTACAGCCACACGGGTGTAAAGAATATCACTAGGGGGCTTGGTCATATCTGAACCATAGCTACACCTCTTGATCGGTTTGAAACGACAAAGGGACATCAGTAGGGGGCTTGGTTTTTATCACACCATAGCTACACCTCTTGATAGGCGTTTAGCCAGAAAGGTAATTATGTGGGGCCAAAGAGAGTGTTGCACAAAGCACAAACTCAAACATGGGCACCCACGGAGCACAGCTCACAAAATTACTTAGGGGCTCTTTATGCAAGCAACAAAGAGTTTGAAAGGACCCTCGTAATTGGCTATCAAGCTACGGCTTGGAAGCCTGGTGTATTCACCTAAAAACCTGGGTTAACCTGCCTTCATCAAGTAAGCCACCCCTGTCCAAGTAATCCTGGTATGACCCATCGAACGTTTGACAAGTCAATCTTTTACAGACCCTGAACTTGTCACAGTTAAAATGATGATTGGTTAATTGGAGGCCCATCGTAAAAGGCTTTGTTAAATGGTTTAACTCAGAGGCCTGGCAGCCCATGAAAAGCCTCGATTTGGAGCCTGGCAGCTCGTAAAAAGCCTTGCTTATTTTCCTGTTTGAATTTTGTTTGTTGAAAATCATAAGTATTTTTTGATAAACCAGCGTCCTTGACCCGGCTTGCTTCTCAACTACAAGTTGTTGGCACATGATCAGTTATAAACTGGTGTTTATTGACCCGGTCTGGTTTGACTAAATCACCAGTGTTATAAAGAAAGCCCAGTAGTTATCCCGGTCCGGTTTAAACCGGCAATACAGAGATAAGGTTATCAACGTTCCGGATTGGTATTAACACCTTTGTCGTATGCACCGTTGGTCAACCAATGAGGTATTTTATGTATATTCTTTTTTATACAAACACTTTGATTATTTCATCTATATCATGTACACTTCTTGGATATACTGACCCATCTAGCGGTAAACCGCTAGACACTTTTACGTTGTTGAAACCAGGAACACAACTCATCATGGGTTATGCATAAATAAATCCCAAAGGGTGGCAAAAGTTGTCATGAGGTATTACAAAACATGCTCAAAGGCATGGCAAATAAAGGAGTTTTGGTTGTCCTATTACAAGAAGCCTTCAAAGCGGCTCCAATGGCATAATTGTTTTTCATAAAATCGGCACACGGTGGATAGTAAACCGGCGACCAGTTCAGGACGCTTCGTCGGCACGGTTTGATGGTTGAGGGTCCGTTGGTGTAGGCACTTCTTCATCCCTCCCAGTCGCTGGAAATCAACCGTTGACCAATCGATTCTAGTTAAAGCTTGAAACACTGCTTCTTCCTGGATAAGATTGGAGGGGTTAATATTAGGAGCATAAGTGTGCTTACGAATCAGAGGCACAAGTTCTTCAACTTCATGGATGTCGGCCGACTGCCTTTTCCCCTCCGCATTGTAAAACTGTTGAAAATGGGACAAATCGGTATCACCGGCCAACTTGCTAGCTACTGGCCGCATCTGTTTAGTCAGCCGCTAGAGATCATCATTGTCAAAGTTGGAACCATCTTCTTTAACACCTGGGTATCCTTTGATGATGTCTTCTGCTTCAAGATCCGGAATCCAGGCTTTTGCTTGAATAAGTGCAGTTAAAGCTCCGGCTCTGGCAGCTGCTTTCTTCAACTCAGCGATGCGGGCTGGTAACATGGCCAACTTCTCAAGAGTTTCTTTAATCAAATAGGGAGCCAGTTTGTTATAAGCTGCCGTGCAAATAGCCTGCTGCGACCCAGAGTACAACTGTTCAATCAATGTGTATGCCGCTTTGAGCTTCATCCGCATATCCGAACCAAGATGAGTGTTCCGGCTCCCTGCCAAAGATTTTATCAACATTTTGGTCAGCAGTAAAGTTCATTGACTTGCGCAACACACATAAGCAGGCACTTACCAAAGATAGCAGAGGTCATAGCATTGATTTGACGTTTCAAACCGGCTAGTTCATCAACCACTGGCTTCAGGGCTGCCTCGGCGTCTACAGCTCTTTTGGTTAAACCAGATTTCTCTATTTCCCAGTCAGCATGATCTTTATTGAAAGATTCTTTCAATTTTTCCATCACAGCCAGGGCCTGGGTCAGCTCCTCTTTGGCTTTTTCAGCCTCGGCCTTCAGGATTTTTGGCTGATGATACTGGAATTTCAGCATCTTTCACCAGACTAGACCGGTTTGGTTCTGCCAGTTCAGAACCGGGCACGGCAGGCTCAGTGTCTATGGGCCCATTAGTATTTTGGCCTTCAAGGGGCGGGTCATTAGAAGTAGCCTCAGGATGAGGACCTTCCGGTTCACATGTTTCTACCGGTTCACCTCTGGGTTCTTCTTCTTTGGCGACCGGGTCTTCGGATGGATTGGTGACCCGAGCTTTCTTGCTAGGTCTAGCTTGGGCTCTGCAAATAAAGATAAAGGATTAACATCTTATTCAAATTCTGCAATGCATTAAAGAAAAAGGTTTTACAACTTACCCGGCCACAACTTTTAGTGGAGGGAGTTGAGTTGCGGTTGACTCGCCAGATGATGAGGGAGGTGTCACCTGATAATTTGAATCGGACGGATTAAGAGGTTGTCTGAAATAACCTGCCTTGGGGTAAGAATGGTCAGAAGTAGGAGAGACCTCAGATCGGCGCTTCCGAACCGGAGTATCAGGTAAACCGGCTGAAGTGACTTGTTGGCCACTGTACCGGGTTGTCCGGCAAGCTTCATGCTGCTGAGTCTTCAAAATAAATGTTGGATCCAAGTGAGCAAGAGGATGAGAAAAGCTTACTTTCCAGACTGCTTGGCGAGTTTTTTGTGTTGGCACAGAGTCTGAACCGGAGGAAAGGGTAATTACCTCTACATCATTAGCTTGGCTAGCTTCTGCGTCCTCCTGAGGAAGATCATTGTTAATGAGATGCATGAAAAGAGAGCCAAGTGAGTCAAGTTCTACCTCAACTTCTGGATCATCAGTGTCATCATCAAGCTCCATGTTAATCCGGTCAGCTTTTTTCTGTTTTGATGTTCGCTTTATGGCTTTGGTCTTTGGGTGGGATGGTTTGACCGCTTTATCTCCAGTCGGCTTTGCCGCTTTCTCTATGGTTTTCCGTTTCCAGAAGGGTTCATCTCCCTATATACAAAGAAGAAGGATTACAGGTTGCATAAGCTAAAAACATTAGAAATGAGGGGGAAATATAATGCTTACAGCAGGCGGTTTGTTCTTGGCATAGAAGGGACTCAGACCGGTTTGACTACAGATCAGTTCCAACTCATTCAGAATCTTCTTTACGCCTTCAGTGACTTCTTCCTCAGATAATTGGATGTTGCAATGGCGTTGAGGGTCGTCAACCTCACCGGTATATTCACACATTAAACCGGGATGCCGGCTTAGCGGCAAGATACTCCAGGATATCCAACAGCGCACAAAGCCCACGCCTGTTAAACCGTTTGCCATAAAGGCCCAGAGTTTGGTGAGTTGAGGAGCGTATTTCGCCCTTTCTGAAGAGCTCGGGCGTTGTGGCATTGGGTGAGTATTGGATAGTCTGTGATCACGAAAGTCGGGGAGGGGATTTTCATCTTCAGGCGAAGTGTCTCTGCAATAAAACCAAGTTTGATTCCATTCCTTTGGGTGGCTATGATGTTTGGCATGAGGAAATTCAACTTCTTTCCGCTTTTGAATCGAGACACCACCAAGTTCTGTTTTCGGGCCATTTACAAACTCTGTGCGCCAGTTTAAGGGAAAGAAATCCCGGAACAGTTCTGCAGTTGGTTCTTCTTGTAAATATACTTCACAGAAGACCTGGAAGTTGCATAAATTGGAAACCGAGTTGGGACCAATATCTAGCGGATGAAGTTGGAAGCTGGCAAGCACATTCGATAAAACTTTGACCCTGGCGGTTTGAAGCCACGGCCTATATGGTCAACAAAGACCACCACCTCGCCTTGCCTTGGGGTTGGAGGATTTTCTGTTCCTGGAACTCGCCATTTGATTTCAGTTTTCTTAGGCAGGGAGCCGATTGTAACCATCTCATTCAACTGAGTCTCAGTAACCCGGGAACAAGCCCAGTTGCAGGCAGTGAATTGTTTAGCCATTGTGGAACAAATAAAGCTGAAAATGAAAGGCCGGTTTATAAATTACGCCTGGTTATATGCAATATACAAGGGAGTAAGAAACATACTGATATGTGAAATGGTGTAAACCAGAGGCTAATGCAATAAGGGGAAAAGGTAATACTAGCACAGGATTACTCAGACACTGTTAAACCGGAGCATAATTATGAAGGTAAAATGCTCCTTCGGTTTATCAGAGGGCTAATGGCATAGACTGCTTATACAAGGTTAAATCGCCTATGTTGGCGTAAGGAGAAACAGATCTCACAGGGACATAGAAACAGATCTCACAGTGACATATGAAATTTTCGGATCTAAGATAAGACAGAAAAGTAAAAGTAATTGGATCTAGAAGGGGTGCAGAACCGAAGCAACTTATGAAGGACTAGATCAGTTCTTTGCGCATAAGGGTTTGTGGTGACAATGGAAGGTTAGCTACGACAAGGAGTACGTCAGATACGAAGTATTCACCTAAAGGCCATGAAATAGCAACACCGAAAGCTCTGATGAACCTCAAGAACAGTGAAGAACAAGGAAACCCTAATGGATCTAAGAAAGAAAGGGGAAAAGACTTACCGCGATGCCGGAAGCAGCGGAAGGGCGCTGTGGAATTCTGGTGCGAACAGGTTGATGCAGCGGCCAACGGCGAAGCAGAGGCGGAGTTCGAAGATGACGGCGGTGCTCGGGTTCGGGGTCGTCGAGAGGAAGAAGAAGAGATGAATGGGTAGCGGAAAGAAAAGAAAAGGGGTCCGCTGTCCCTATTTATAAGGCGAAGAGATGAAACGACAAGTGCGGGAATCAAGGAGCCCAAAAATGGATAACTTAATAAGGGTGTCGCCTCGATGGCTGAAGACATATTAAATGAAGGTAATCTTCGACATCAACGGATGGATGACGTCGGGACGGTTTATCATAATTTTGAAGTGTGACGTCACGGCGATTTACAAGATCGAGGTGAAGATATGATGGAAGAATTTTTCTAACTATAGAAGATTGACATGAACGAGTTCAAACCAATCTGGGGCCTAATGTTGGGGATATTACTACTGGAGGTAAACCGGCCTTATGTAGCCGAGTTGACTCCTTGAAGATTAGAAGCCCATAAAGATGCAAGGATGATGGCGCTTCATGGAGGCCCAAGGCCCAAAGGCGGGTTAAAGCCTGTAAATGTAAACCGGCTTAGTCATGTAACTTGTATTGTAAGATAGGAAGGATAGAGACCAAGCTGGATATGTTTATGATCCGGCTTCGGGACTCTGTAAACCAGCGGGCGTCAACCTATGTATATAAGGGAACGACCCGGCAGTAGTTTAGGGATAGACAACAACTCGAGAGCCAGACAAAGTGGATTCGCTCCCTGGCCTTCGAAACCCTAGCAATACCAATCACAACTAGACGTAATCTTTTACCTTCCTCGAAGGGGCCGAACTAGTATAAAATTCCCCGTGTCCCCTTGTCTGGTTTAAACCCCTTAAGCTAACCCGTAGCGATGGCTCCACAACTAAGTCCTTTCACAAGGACATCTGCCGTGATAAACCCACGACAGGTTGCCTCCCAACAAGCGCTATCGTTTAACGCCCCAAGCTAGGCATGATGATTTCAATGATGCTCACATAAAATATTAGAATTGAAACATAAAGAGAGCATCATGAAGAATATGACTAGCACATTTAAGTCTAACCCTCTTCCTATGCATAGGGATTTGTGAGTAAACAACTTATGAGAACAATAATCAACTAGCATAGGAGGGAAAAAACAAGCATAACT
Source organism: Triticum urartu (assembly GCF_056163025.1). NCBI lineage: Eukaryota > Viridiplantae > Streptophyta > Magnoliopsida > Poales > Poaceae > Triticum > Triticum urartu. Next base: position 686,539,145 of record NC_141874.1, read on the forward strand.
TCAAGATTTTAAGCACATAGAGAGGAAACTTGATATTATTGCAACTCCTACAATCACATATTCCTCCCTCATAATAATTTTCAGTAGCATCATGAATGAATTCAACAATATAACCAGCACCTAAAGCATTCTTTTCATGATCTACAAGCATAGAAATTTTATTACTCTCCACATAAGAAAAATTCTTCTCTTGAATAGTAGTGGGAGAAAACTCAACAAAGTAACTATCATGGGATTGAAAATTGAAATCAAGATGACAAGTTTCATTGTTATCATTATTCTTTAAAGCATACATGTCATCACAATAATCATCATAGATAGGAGGCATGCTTTCATCATAATAAATTTGCTGATCAAAACTTGGGGGACAAAAAATATCATCTTCATCAAACATAGCTTCCCCAAGATTGTGGCTTTGCATATTGTTAGCATCATAGATATTCAAGGAATTCATACTAACAACATTGCAATCATGCTCATCATTGAAATATTTAGTGCCAAACATTCTAATGCATTCTTCTTCTAGCACTTGAGCACAATTATCGGAATCCTTATTTTCATGATAGATATTAAAAATATGAAGCATATGAGGTACCCTTAATTCCATTTTTTGTTAGTTTTCTTTTATAGACTAAACAAGTGATAAAACAAGATACAAAAAGATTCGATTGCAAGATCTAAATATATACCTTCAAGCACTCACCTCCCCAGCAACGGCGCCAGAAAAGAGCTTGATGTCTACTACACAACCTTCTTCTTGTAGACGTTGTTGGGCCTCCAAGTGCAGAGGTTTGTAGGACAGTAGCAAATTTCCCTTAAGTTTATCAATCCGTGGGAGGCGTATGACGAAGATGGTATCTCTCAAGCAACCCTACAACCAAATAACAAAGAGTCTCTTGTGTCCCCAACACACCCAATATAATGGTAGATTGTATAGGTGCACTAGTTCGGCGAAGAGATGGTGATACAAGTGCAATATGGATAGTAGATAATAGTTTTTGCAATCTGAAAATATAAAAACAGCAAGGTAACTAATTGTAAAAGTGAGCATAAACGGTATTGCAATGATAGAAAACAAGGCCTACGGTTTATACTTTCACTAGTGCAAGTTCTCTCAACAATAATAACATAATTGGATCACATAACTATCCCTGAACATGCAACAAAGAGTCACTCCAAAGTCACTAATAGCGTAGAACAAACGAAGAGATTATGGTAGGGTACGAAACCACCTCAAAGTTATTCTTTCCAATTAATCCGTTGGGCTATTCCTATAAGTGTCACAAACATCCCTAGAGTTTGTACTAGAATAACACCTTAAGACACAAATCAACCAAAGCCCTAATGTCACCTAGATACTCCAATGTCACCTCAAGTATCTGTGGGTATGATTATACGATATGCGCCACACAATCTCAGATTCATCTATTCAACCAACACATAGAACATCAAAGAGTGCCCCAAAGTTTCTACCGGAGAGTCAAGACGAAAACGTGTGCCAACCCCTATGCATAGGTTCATGGGCTGAACCCGCAAGTTGATACCAAAACATACATCAAGTGAATCACGTGATATCCCATTGTCACCACAGATATGCACGGCAAGACATACATCAAGTGTTCTCAAATCATTAAAGACTCAATCCGCAAAGATTACTTCAAAGGGAAAACTCAATCCATTACAAGAGAATAGAGGGGGAGAAACATCATAAGATCCTACTATAATAGCAAAGCTCGCGATACATCAAGATCGTGCCAAATCAAGAACACGAGAGAGAGAGAGAGAGAGAGAGAGAGATCAAACACATAGCTACTGGTACATACCCTCAGCTCCGAGGGAGAACTACTCCCTCCTCATCATGGAGAGCGCCGGGATGATGAAGATGGCCACCGGAGAGGGATTCCCCCCTCCGGTAGGGCGCCGGAACAGGTCCAGATTGGTTTTCGGTGGCTATGGAGGCTTCTGGCGGCGGGACTCCCGATCTATTCTGCTCTTCGATCGTTTTAGGGTATATGGAGATATATAGCAGGAAGAAGTACGTCAGGGGAGCCACGAGGGACCCACGAGGGTGGAGGGCGCGCCCCCTACCTCGTGGCTTCCTTGAAGCTTCCTTGACGTGGACTCCAAGTCTCCCGGGTTGCTTTCCTTCCAAAAATAACTTCTCCAGAAGGTTTCATTCCATTTCGACTCCATTTGGTATTACTTTTCTTCAAAACACAGAAACGAGGGAAAAAACAAGAACTGGCACTGGGCTCTGGTCAATAAGTTAGTCCAAAAAATAATATAAAAGTGCATAATAAAGCCCAATAATGTCCAAAACAGAATATAATATAACATGGAGCAATCAAAAATTATAGATACGTTGGAGACGTATCATTGGGGTGACCCTGAAAGTAATGTTTGAGCTTCCGGCTTCCCATGAACACCCCATAAACGAGCTTCTGCCAATGTGGATATCTTTGTTTAGATTCGATGAGCACCTCATTGACTTAGTAAACCGGCCGTTGGACCGGATGTTCTTTGCCAGCCTCCTTGCGCTCCATAACAATGGCCACACTGAGAGCACGTGAGTTAGCAGCTACATATAACAACAACGGCTCTTTCTCAACCGGAGCAGCAAGAACCGGCGGCTCAGCGAGCTATTTCTTCGGATCCTCAATAGCAGAGTTAGCAGCGTCACTCCAGACAAAGTCATCCGCCTTTTTCATCATTTGATACAAAGGCATCGCCTTCTCCCCTAACCGGCTTAAAGCAGCGACGCGACCCGCCAAACGTTGAACGTCATTGATGCACACCGGTTTGGCCAGAGATGTAGTTGCCTTAATTTTCTCTGAATTAGCCTCAATACCTTTGTTAGACACCAAAAAACCCAAAAGTTTGCCAGCTGGGAATCCAAAAACACATTTGGCCGGGTTAAGCATCATCTTGTAGACCCGGAGGTTATCAAACGTCTCCTTCAGATCAGTTACCAAGGTTTCCTTCTCTCTGGATTTCACCACTATGTCATCCACATAAGCATGAACGTTACGCCCAATCTGACTGTGAAGACAATTCTGTACACATCATTGATAAGTCGCCTGGGCACTTTTCAGCCCAAAAGGCATAGACACATAGTAGAAGGCTCCAAACGGAGTAATGAAAGCCGTCTTCTCCTGGTGTTTAACTGCCATCTTGATCTGATGATAACCTAAATATGCATCCAAAAAACTCAAACGCTCGCAATCCGCCGTAGCATCAATGATCTGATCAATACGAGGGAGAGCAAAAGGATCAGCCGGACAAGCCTTGTTCAAATCGGTGTAATCCACACACATACGCCAGGTGCCATTCTTCTTGAGTACAAGCACCGGGTTAGCCAACCACTCTGGTTGAAAAACTTCAACAATGAACCCGGCCGCCAAGAGCCGAGCCACCTCTTCTCCAATGGCCTTGCGCCATTCCTCGTTAAACCGTCAAAGAAACTGCCTGACCGGCTTAAACTTCGGATCAATATTAAGAGTGTGCTTAGTGAGTTCTCTGGGGACACGCGGCATGTCAGAAGGTTTCCATGCAAAGATGTCCCGGTTCTCACGGATGAACTCGATGAGCGCGCTTTCCTATTTTGGATCCAAGTTGGCACTGATGATGAACTGTATGGATGAGTCGCCAGGCACAAAATCAACCATCTTGGTGTCATTAGCTGACTTGAATTTCAACACCGGTTCATGCTCCGTAGTTGGCTTCTTCAAAGACGTCATGTCTTCCGGGTCAACATTGTCTTTCTAAAACTTTAATTCCTCTGTCGCACAAACAGATTCAGCATAAGTGCCATCACCTTCTTCACACTCCTGGGCTATTTTCCAGCTTCCATGTACTGTGTGATGGTTCCTTTATAACCCGGCATCTTAGGCTGCAGATACACATAACACGGCCGAGCCATGAACTTGGCATAAGCCGGCCGTCCAAACAGAGCATGATATGGGCTTTTGATCTTAACCACCTCAAAAGTTAACTTCTCAGCCCTGGAATCATATTCATCCCCAAAGGCTACTTCCAGCCCAATCTTACCAACTGGGTATGCCGACTTACCAGGCACAACACCATGAAAAACAGTGTTGGATTGTTTAAGACTCTTATCAGTCAACACCATCCGACGAAACGTCTCATAATAGAAGATGTTGATGCTACTTCCTCCATCCATGAGCACCTTAGTGAACTTATATCCACCAACCTGAGGTGCCACCACCAAGGCCAAGTGACCCGGATTATCAACCCGGGGAGGGTGATCTTCCCTACTCCACACAATAGGCTGTTCTGACCACCTCAAATAACGTGGAATCGCTGGCTCAACAGTGTTGACAACCCTCTTCTGAAGCTTCTGGTCCCTCTTGCATAAACTATTGGTAAATACGTGGTACTGACCACTATTCAACCGTTTTGGATTACTCTGATACTCGGACTATTGTTTTTGTTGCTGCTGATTACCTTGGCCGGGTTGCTGATTATAGCCACCCTGGTTACCCGGATGGCCCTGACCGTGAAAACCGCCCCCCGCCAGAACCGGCGCCCGGGCCATGAAAGCCGCCTCCGCCTGAACCGCCGCCATGTCCGTGGCTACTGTCGGTGTCAAAACCGGCGGATCTCGGGTAGGGGGTCCCGAACTATGCGTCTAGGACGGATGGTAATAGGAGACAAGGGACACAATGTTTTACCCGGGTTCGGGCCCTCTTGATGGAGGTAAAACCCTACGTCCTGCTTGATTAATATTGATGATATGGGTAGTACAAGAGTAGATCTACCACGAGATCGAGGAGGCTAAACCCTAGAAGCTAGCCTATGGTATGATTGTTGTATGATGAAGTTGTCCTACGGACTAAAACCCTCCGGTTTATATAGACACCGGAGAGGGTTAGGGTTACACAAAGTCGGTTACAATGGTAGGAGATCTTGAATATCCGCATCGCCAAGCTTGCCTTCCACGCCAAGGAAAGTCCCATCCGGACACGGGAAAGAGTCTTCAATCTTGTATCTTCATAGTCCTGGAGTTCGGCTGAAGGTATAGTCCGGCTACCCGAACACCCCCTAATCCAGGACTCCCTCAGTAGCCCCTGAACCAGGCTTCAATGACGACGAGTCCGGCGCGCAGATTGTCTTCGGCATTGCAAGGCGGGTTCCTCCTCCAAATCCTTCATAAAAGTTTGTAAACACCAAGAGTAGTGTCCGGCTCTGCAAAATAAGCTTCCACGTATTGCCATAGAGAGAATAATATTAACACAAATCTAATCTGCTGACGTATTCCGCAGCGTGATATCACACTACGGCCAAGCCTTTATTCGAATCGTTTTCACTTCTCCACCTCAGCGTGTTTTGCGAGGCGGTTTCCTTGGCATGTCTTGTCAAAGCAGAGATCGTGTCCCCTTTGTTTATGGGATTCTCGTTAATACGGACGTGGGTAACCCAACCGCGCCACTTATCACGGCGCTTTGGAGGCAAGCGAGTTTTACTAGGCTGGTGGGGACGCATAGTCGCATCCGCCCATATAAGGGGATAAGGATCCACCTTTTTACCTACGCCTTCTTCCTCCTTTGCCTATCCATCTTCTGCGCACCCGAGCTCCAGCGCCCATGCCCGCACTTCCTCCCTCAACCCTCTCCAACAATGTTCAGAGCGGGAGGCAAGTGGATGGTCTCCTCCGTCACGGAGGGCCATGTCAAAAGGTTAAGGAAGGCCGGATAATTGTCCAAAGACATCGCGCACTGGCTTCCTGAGGAGGGGCAGCTTCTCCTCACCCCAAGGCCCCATGAGAGGGTAGTATTTCTTCCCCACTTCCTCCGCGGACTGGGTTTTCCTCTCCACCCATTTGTCCACGGGCTCATGTTCTACTATGGCCTAGATTTCCACGATCTGGCCCCGAACTTCATCCTCAATATCTCGGCGTTTATTGTCATGTGAGAGGCTTTCCTCTGCATTCGCCCCCATTTCGGCCTCTGGCTCAAGACCTTCAACGTCAAGCCAAAGGTGGTGTGCGGCAACCAGGCGGAGTGCGGAGGTGCCATGGCGGGAAAAATTGCCAACGTCCTATGGCTCGAGGGCTCCTTTGTGGAGACCTTGAAGGGGTGGCAGTCAGGGTGGTTTTACATCACCGAGCCACGCGATCCGAAGTGGATCACAGCCCCTGAATTCCGATCTGGACCCCCTATGCGGCTCATGTCCTGGAAGGAGACGAGCTTGTCGTGGGGTGACGAAGAAGAGTTGACCGGACTGCAAAAATGCATCCAGTCCCTGGTGAACAAGCAGCTCAAGCTTGTCAACGTAATCCAGGTCATGCTCGTCTGCCGGATCCTTCCATGTCAAGAACGGGACTTCAATTTGTGGGAGTTCAACCCGGTGCAACACTGAACTCTAAGCAGGCTCTTCGACACGACGTACGAAGATGTGTGGAGGGGGCTAACCAAAGGCGCCGAGGCTCCCACATCCGCCTCCGAAGACCGCGGATTCAGCTCGCAGCGTCCTACTGGCGAGGTAAGATATTTCCATCTTTTACATGATGTTAAGTTTTTTCATAGTTTGACTCTATACGGGATCTAAACTCCCTTACCTTTGACAGGATTGGCGGGAGAAGTCCAGACGGATTAACTGTCCAGCTCCCTTGCTCGAAGACCCAGCCCCAGCTCTCCTAGAGAAGCTGCTGGTTCCGGCACCTTATGTGGTGCCGGAGAAGAAGGCCACGGGGACTCGAAAGAGTTCCCGACATATGGTGGTGTCGGACTCGTCGTTCGACGAGTCTGAGACGCACTCCTCCCGTGAAGGCAAGGAGGAGGAAGAAGAAACCTCTCCCCCTCCAGCGGGGGGAGGAAAGAAGAGGGAGGCCGCCCCAGTAGGGGAGGCCGAGGGGTCCAAGAAGAGGAAAACCCCTCCACCGGACTACGTCCCTGACACCGACGAGGACGAAGAGGAGTGGCCGGACAGGGCCAAGCGTCCGGCGAGATCATAAGTGTTCGGATACCAGAGTAACTCGTGATATTCCTTTTGTTGCACAGCTTTCCCTAATGTCAGATATAATCATGCAGTCCGCCCAAGGACGGGCTCGACGAGTCGTTGAGCGGCTCCCTGGATTCATCGGACATGAATTCAGTTCCGGCCGCTGCTTCCCCCTGTGCTGCGGATGACGCCGAAGTGGCATCGCAACAAGCTCTGGGGCGAGAGGAGGTGGCCTGGGAGGAGCCGTGAGGCGACCTCCCGGACTCCAGGAGTGAAGGGGACAAGACCCCCCTAGGCTCCAAGTCCGGATTTAAGCCGGACACTGCACCGGAATCATCAACGGTTCCGGACCGCGGTAGGCGAACTCCTGCCAAGAGGAGCAAGCCCACTGAGCCAGCGTCCTCCGTCCAACCGGAGGCGCCGGACAATCTGCTGGAGGAGCTTAAGGGCGCCTCCATCGACGAGGAGCACCGTGCCATCATGAGTACGGTGATCCAGAAGGTTTGGTCCGCCAAAAGCAGACTGACTGAAGCTTGTGCTAGCCTTCTAACAGGCTTCGAGGTAAGTAAAAATATGTAAAAATATTACCGTATAGACAGTAGCCCCTGATGCTCTGTTTGGCGTTCGGAAAGAAAAGCCGAATACAGGATCTATTAAATATCGCAGGAGTCTAACTAAAAAGGAGTCAATATACGTATGCAGGCTTCGCTGCTGGCCACCGCCACACTGACTGCGGAGGTGGGTGCCCTGAAGCAAGGCCTCGAGCGGACCGAGCAAGAGCTCGGCCTTGCCAATCGGCAGCTCGAGGAGAAAGAAGGTAAGAGATACCTTATAGAAAAAATGCCTATAGGGAGGCGCAATTGCAAAAAATGACATGAGTATACTACTTATTGTAGGGGCCACAACTGAGGTGGCAACCCTCAAGCAGGCGCTGTCCGAGGCCGAGAAGAGAGAGGCCACGGAGCGTGCCGAGCGGGAGAAATTTGAGGCGCGGGTCAGCGAGGTGCGGCAAGAGCTTCAGGTTCTCATGCAGAAACATGAGAGTTTGGAGCTCGACTCGAAGACGCGAGCGTCCGAGCTTGCTGCGGCCCTTACAACTGCCAAGGCCGAAGCCCAGAAGGCCCTCCAGGAATTGGATGCGGTAAAAAAGATAGCGGGGGGTAAGGCATTCTATATGCAAAGCAGACATATAAAAGTAAACTACTTGTTACTTACCCGAATCCGGAGATCTCCAGTGGCATTCGGAGATCTTCCACGCAACGTATCCGATGCCGCCGCATTCTACCGAGCCGAGGAAGGCAGCTTGACAGAGAAGGTGTTCTGGTCTCAGTACGCTGAGGATGGACACCCTGTGCCCTTGAGCGACCAGCTGAAGCAGCTGGTCGAGCTCCACAAGGCGGACGAACAGGCCCTGAAGGGCTTCATAGTTCGGCTGTGGCCTAGAGAGGCCCTGCCTGGGAGCTACTTCAGACTGGCGCGGTGGCTGGTGGAGGCTTGTCCAAGGCTCGAGGTCACCAAGCGCTCCGTCTGCATCGAAGGTGCCCGTAGGGCCGTTGCCCGTGCAAAGGTGCATTGGGGTAAGCTGGACGGTGAGAAGCTTGTGAAGGACGGGCTGCCGCCAGGGAAGGAGCATCACAAGCCCAAGAACTATTACAAGGATGTTCTTGCTGGTGCCCGCCTTGTGGTGGATGAATGTACCAAGGATGTAATTTTTGAATGAACTCGCTCGTGTTATCCTGTGCACTGAAAACTTGTTCATATGCGCTAAGCAATGCTTGAATTTAAAATATTACTTTCTGTGCGGCCGTTTATCAAAAAATTGAGAGATGGCCAGTCGTCGACTTCTGCCCCCATGCCACTAGTGCTGGGGTGTTCGGGATAAACCTGAGCGCTCTTTTTCCCATGATTGGGTCCGTCGAGGGAGGCGGTCAGCACAACGAACAAGGCAATCGGACTATAATTCTTGAACACTCTCACTTAGCCATAGAACTCTATAATTTTAAATTTCGGCGAAGCCCCTAGTATTCGGAAGACCGAGTTCGGGGCGCTATCCACGCCTTGGCCGGACAAAGCCGGTTCCTCGCTCGAAGCGGCATAAGCCTTTAAGGACTCGAAAAACCTCTCGAACAGCGGCCGGTCTCTCGCCTCATCATGACAGTCAGTTTTAGCTTTCTCCACTGAGGTGCTCGGCCCAGCTCAACTGGGGCACAATCGCAGTGGTTCTCCTAGTGCTACCTTAGTCGATATAGCGGAACGTAAGGCACCAAAACATAGGAGCCAGGCAAACCCAACCATTGACCCAAATCATGATTCGGAGCCGATGCATATAGTGCTATAAGTTCGGGGTGCCGCACTTGTGAAAGTGGACGGACTTCTCACGCCATATTGATGGGTACTGAAGCCCCTGGCATATTTTGCCGTACCACAGTGTATGGATGCAGCATGTTATTAATAAACATATATATATATAAAAAGAGGGTAATGCAAAAAATAGACAAAAAGCTATGCATTGTTTATAGAAAGGCTGCTATGAAAGCGGAACGATACAAATAGTGCGATAGGCAAAATAAATTGGATTATTTGACATGTCCTGGCCAGGGGCAGGCCGCGGAATTGTATTAAAAAAACAGGTATACTGCTCGCAATAGAGACCACCTGAGAGTTCCATAATGCGGCGTGGCTTGTCTGCTTCCCTGGATCTTGCATCGTTTGTGCGGCAGTTGAATTGCCGAACGGGTCGTCCGAGGTATGGAGTCCTGAGAGTAAGAGAAAAAAAAGAAGGAATCCGGCAGCCCCTGGTGCGGTTTAAGCCGTATTTCGGGTGTGCCATGATAGTGCCCCTTCCCCTGTGTCCATGGTATTTCAAGAGCGTAGTTATGTACGCGAAGCGCTGGTTTCGCTATATCGCGAGGGCTAGGGTTGGGGCCGCATTGCTACGCTAGCTCGGAACGTGCCAGGCGGTCTTGTTGTAGGGTAGTCCAGGCGCGCTTGGCAGTGTCAGGCTTTTTGAAGGCCGAACTGGAGGATTGCCTAGAGAGGCTGCTTTGTACTTCTGCTGCGAGCGCTCTCGTGTGCTCCTTCGTTCGGAGGGAGCGTTCAGTGTTCCCATTGACCGTGATTACTCCCCTAGGGCCTGGCATCTTGAGCTTGAGGTATGCATAGTGCGGTACCGCATTGAATTTTGCGAATGCGGTTCGCCCGAGCAGTGCGTGATAGCCACTGCGGGACGGGACTATGTCGAAGATTAACTCCTCGCTTCGGAAGTTATCCGGAGATCCGAAGACCACTTCCAGTGTAACTGAGCCTGTACAGTTGGCTTCTACACCTGGTCTGACGCCTTTAATGGTCGTTTTGGTGGTCTTGATCCTCGAGGGATCTATGCCCATCTTTCGCACTGTATCCTGGTAAAGCAGGTTCAGGCTGCTGCCGCCGTCCATGAGGACTCTTGTGAGATGAAATCCGTCAATGATTGGGTCTAGAACCAATGCGGCGAAGCTGCTGTGACGGATGCTAGTGGGGTGGTCCCTTCGATCAAAGGTGATCGGGCAGGAGGACCATGGGTTGAACTTTGGGGCGACCGGCTCCATCGCATATACGTCCCGTAACGCACGCTTCCGCTCCCTCTTGGGGATGTGGGTTGCGTATATCATGTTCACCGTCCGCACTTGCGGGGGAAATCCCTTCTGTCCACTGTTGTTCGGCGGCCTGGGCTCCTCCTCGTCGTCGCTATGCAACCCCTTGTCTTTGTTTTCGGCTCTTAACTTGCCTGCCTACTTGAACACCCAAAAATCCCTGTTGGTGTGATTGGCTGGCTTTTTGGGGGTTCCATGTATCTGGCACAAGCGGTCGAGTATTCGGTCCAAAATGGACGGGCCCTGAGTTTTTCTTTTGAATGGCTGTTTCCGTTAACCAGATTTGTAGCCTCGGAATCCGGCATTAACTGCCGTATCCTCGTTGCTGTCGTTGTTAACGCGGTGCTTTTGCTTGTTCCGACGCGACCTGTCACTTTTGTCCTTGGTATTCGAATTACGAGTGTTCTTGGTTAAGTTGTTACTGCGAGCTAGCCAGTTGTCTTCTTCCGCGCAAAAGCGGGTCATGAGTGTCGTGAGGGCTGCCATAGATTTCGGCTTTTCCTGTCCCAGGTGCCGGGCCAGCCACTCGTCACGGATATTATGCTTGAAGGCCGCTAAGGCCTCTGCGTCCGGACAGTCGACTATCTGGTTTTTCTTTGTTAGGAACCGTGTCCAGAATTGCCTGGCCGATTCTTCTGGCTGCTGAATTATGTGGCTTAGGTCATCAGCGTCCGGTGGTCGCACATAAGTGCCCTGGAAGTTGTCAAGGAATGCGGCTTCCAGGTCCTCCCAAGAACCGATTGAGTTTGCTGGCAAGTTGTTAAGCCAATGCCGGGCCGGTCCCTTAAGTTTGAGTGGGAGGTATTTGATGGCGTGTAGATCATCGCCGCGGGCCATGTGGATATGAAGGAGATAATCCTCGATCCATACCGCAGGATCTGTTGTGCCATCGTATGATTCGATGTTTACGGGTTTGAAGCCCTCAGGGATTTTATGATCCATTACGTCATCTGTGAAGCATAGTGGGTGTGCGGCGCCTCTGTATTGGGCTATATCACGACAGCTCGAAGGAGCTTTGTCTGTTGAGTTCGGCCCGGCCGGATTCATTGCGTCCGAGTGATGATCACCGTCACGTGCCGTGGGGCGCCTGCGCGATCCGTAGATCGATCTTGTTTGCCTTGTCTTGTCCTCCAGTATGTCACGCAGGTCGGGCGCATTTTCCCGTGCCTTAGTATGCTTGACGCGGTGCTGGGGCATGGCTTGAGTGGAGGGCCAAGAGGCCTCTCTGTCGCGGCCACGAGGTGGCCGGTCGGCCATGTCATGCGCTGGTGATGTAGGTGCTTCCTCCTCTAGTCGGGGTAGAAGCCTGCGCTTTGGGTAACTTTTGGAGGGGCGTTCGAGTTCATACTCTTCGGCTGCAAGGACTTTAGTCCATCTGTCATCTAGCAAATCCTGATCAGCTCTAAGATGTTGCCACTTTCTCTTGAGGCTGCAAGCCGTGGCCATGAGCCTGCATTTAAAATGCTCTTGTTCGGCAAGATCCTCTGGCACGACGAACTCGTCATCATCGAGGCTTGCCTCGTCTTCGGAGGGAGGCGTATAATTATCGTCCTCAACCTCTTGGTCCGCCGCCCTCTCGTGAGGGCTGGCTTCTCTGTCCTCCTGTGCCGAATTTTGCTGGAGGGGGTGTTCTTCGGTGCTATTCGGAGTAGTATTATCTCCCGTGCCGGAATCACCGTTTTTGCTTTGGCGGGATTTAGAGCGGCACCGCTGACGCCGACGCTTGGGCTGTTTCTTAGAGGTGTCGTCCACCGCTGTTCCATCGCCATCTCCATCCTTTGGAGTGTCCACCATATATATGTCATATGACGAGGTGGCCTTCCAACGCCCTATAGGTGCTAGTTCTTGTTCGTCTCCTGCATCGTCGTCCATGTCGTCGATGTCTTCGGAGTCAAAGTCAAGCATGTCGGTTAAGTCGTCGACAGTGGCTACGAAGTGGGTGGTGGGTGGGTTTTGAATTTCTTCATCGTCCGTATCCCAACCTTGCTGACCGTAGTCCAGCCAGAGCTCTCCTGATAAAGAGAGAGACTTTAGAGAATTTAGGATGTCGCCGAAGGGCGAGTGCTGAAAGATGTCCGCGGCGGTGAACTCCATTACCGGCACCCAATCGGATTCGATCGGCGGGGACGCGGGGGGCTCGGAGTTCGGAGAGGAATCCGGTTCCTCGGAGTCACAGGCCATGCGAAGTGCGGGGCTGGAGTTCGTCTCGATCGCCTCTGAGATCGCAGCCCCTGAGGCGACGTCCAACCGCTGATCCTTGATTGGCACAGTGGGCTCTGAATCAATGGTCGGAACCGATGCGTGTGCGGCCTTCAAGGCGTTGTTCGGTGGCAGAGCTATATCATGCCCATCGAGATAGTGTGGCACGCTTGGCTGTGGTTCAAATCTATCGAAGATCAAGTCCCTGCGGATGTCAGCCATGTAGTTTAGGCTTCCAAACCTGACCTGATGGCCAAGGGCGTAACTTTCGATCTGCTCAAGGTGACCAAGCGAGTTGGCCCGCAGTGCGAAGCCGCCGAAGACGAAGATCTGTCCGGGGAGAAAAGTCTCACCTTGGACTGCATCGTGGTTGATGATCGAAGAAGCCATCGGGCCTGAAAGCGACGACACAGAGGAACTCTCAATGAAAGCACCAATGTCGGTGTCAAAACCGGCGGATCTCGGGTAGGGGGTCCTGAACTGTGCGTCTAGGCCGGATGGTAACAGGAGACAAGGGACACAATGTTTTACCCAGGTTCGGGCCCTCTTGATGGAGGTAAAACCCTACGTCCTGCTTGATTAATATTGATGATATGGGTAGTACAAGAGTAGATCTACCCCGAGATCAAGGAGGCTAAACCCTAGAAGCTAGCCTATGGTATGATTGTTGTATGATGAAGTTGTCCTACAGACTAAAACCCTCCGGTTTATATAGACACCAGAGAGGGTTAGGGTTACACAAAGTCAGTTACAATGGTAGGAGATCTTGAATATCCGCATCGCCAAGCTTGCCTTCCACGCCAAGGAAAGTCCCATCCGGACACGGGACGGAGTCTTCAATCTTGTATCTTCATAGTCCTGGAGTTTGGCTGAAGGTATAGTCCGTCTACCCGAACACCCCCTAATCCAGGACTCCCTCAGCTACCATCAAACATGTTGGAATTTTTAAATGCCTTTATGATCGTATAATCTTTCCACAGATGGGTGGCTGGCTTCTCCTGGGTGTCGTGTCTTGGACAAGGTTCATTCAGTAGTTGCTCAAGGGTGGGACCTGACCCGCCTGACCGAGGAGGTGTCCTACCCTTGCGCCGTTGGTTGTTGCCCTGTGTATTGGTGTTAGCCACAAACTCATCAGCCTTACATTTATTACCTCCTTGATTCGTTGGGTTATGCTGGTGACCCTTGCCGTTGCCGTTCTTCTTTCCCTTCCCTGTCTTTTCTTCATCAGACACGGGATCCTTGGTACTGTCAGAATCAGCATATTTAACCAGGGCTGCCATCAACTGGCCCATGTCGTTACAATCACGCTAGAGCCGGCCCAACTTCTGTTTCAGAGGTTCAAAACAGCAATTTTTTCCAACATTAAGACCGCAGAGCCGGCATCCATCTCATCAGATGAATGTATTATCTCTTTGACCCGATGCACCCAATGGGTCGTGGACTCACCTTCCTCTTGCTTGCAATTAGTCAGGTCCACGATTGACATAGGTTGTTTACATGTGTCCTTGAAGTTCTGAATGAACCGGTCTTTTAACTCCTCCCATGAGCCGATGGAGTTGGGTGGCAACCCTTTCAACCAAGTGCGAGCTGTTCCATCCAACATCATAGTGAAATACTTTGCCATTGTTGCATCGCCGACCTCCAACAGCTCCATCGCCATCTCATAACTTTCAATCCATGCCCCAGGCTGCAAGTCGGCCGTGTAATTAGGCACCTTACGAGGCCCCTTAAAGTCTTTTTTCAAGCGCTCATTACGTATAGCCGACACCAGGCAAGGGACACCTCTTGTTCTTGTGGCTACTCCTACCTCAATAGAGGTTGCCGGATAAACCGGAAAAGCCTGATGAGCCGCCTGCTCAGCTGCCAGTTGAACCACCCGCTCAGCCTCTTGATGGATTCTCTCCTAATCCGCCAAGTTAAGGGCTCCACCCTGCGCCGGCTCATGCCTGCGCGGTTGGTTACAGCGTTGAGGGTTGCTCGACATAGCGGCTGAGTCCATATGCATGCTATAGCTCGGGCTCCGGCTTGGGCGAGGGGTTGAATGGATTCTATCTCGACTGTAAGAGTACGCATCCTGCTGCGCCAGAGCCGTCTGAAGAAGTTCTCTCACTCTTCGTGTTTCAATTGTTGTCGGAGAGTCACCTTCCATCGGGAGAGCTGCCAAATGAGCCGACGCAGCAATGAGATTCTCTAAAGGGTTAGAAAAGTGACCCGGTGGCATTAGTGTGTAATGAGGCGGAGAAGTATTCATACGGGGTGGCTCCATGGCCCGCGGTTGAACCAGCGCCCCAGCCCCGGGTGTCGTGATCCGGTTTGCCTCCGGTGGGTGATTTGGACCAGCCCCGGGTGTGTAGAAAAGGTTCCTAGGATCGTAAGTCAGAGGCAAACGTGACTGAGTTTTTTGGTGCCTTCTCCTCATGACCTCGTTTGACGCGTTCAGATCCACCGAGAGCCGGAAAGTCTCCACTTGAAGCTGCTGAGCACGAGCATCCAAAGCCGCCCACTCCATGGCCATCCTGACCTCTTCTGCTGCTAAATTTTCATTGGCATGTGCCATATCTTCGCATAGCTGTGCCACCTCCGCATCCTGCTGAGCCTTATCGGCCGGCTCCACTACAGCAGTTAACAGAGCCGTCAACTTATCCATGAGGTCCATTAGCACCTGAGCCAGGGGTCGCGCGGGGTCTCCTGACCCGGCTGCTGCTGACCCAATGGTTATTGCTGCTGTAGCTGTAGAGTTCTGCCCGGGTTGAGTGCCAGCCATGAAAACTCCGGCTCGATTTGGCGGCTCAGAGAGGTCCGAAATACTGCTGCCATCGGAATAGCCCCGAAGCACGCCATCTTGTAGCTGATACAAAGAATCTGTCTCGCCTGAGGACGACTCACCGTCGGAACAGATGGCCGTCTCACCTCCATCCACTGATCCTTCAGAGAATTCACCTCCATGGATGCAACCCATGAAGGCATGCCTCACGGCAGGTTGAGCCCGGGCGCATCTCGCGCGCTGAGCCGTCTCGATGATGTTGGTGCAGACGTCCGGCTCAGGGCCCGACTCGCCAATCCGGCCGATGAAGACATGGATTCCGCCAAAGGGGACCCGGTACCCGTACTCAATTGAGCCGGCCTCGGGGCCCCAGCCTTCGTCGTCGATGTAGAGCTTGCCGCGATAGCTCTTGGTCATCCGGCCCACAGCGTATCCCTTGAGACGTTCGAAGTTTCCCTTCAAGAACTAAAATCCACCATGTGCTGGCCCCACGGTGGGCGCCAACTATTGTGGAATTGTCACGGCAGATGTCCTAGCGAAAGGACTTAGTCGTAGGGCCATCGCAACTAGGAAGCTTAAAGGGGTTAATCGGGACAAAGGACACGAGAGGTTTATACTGGTTCGGCCCCTTACGATGAAGGTAAGGCCTAGTCCAGTTGATGTTGCATTGCTAGGTTTTGATGACCAAGGAGCGAATCCGCTAGCTTGGCTATCGATCTCTTGTTTCTTGTCCTAAGCCGCCGCCGGGTCGTCCCCTTATATACACGGGTTGACGCCTGGCGGCCTACAGAGTCCCGGCCAGCTCATAAAACGTGTCCGGCTTGGTGACTTCTTTTATATGCCTTTCTTTACAAGTCTTTCTTTACATACGACGGTTTACAATATTGGGCCTTAAGCCACCTCCGGGCTTAGGCCTTCTACAAGTCTTAATAGACTATCACCTTGAATATCACTGGGCTTCTTTTGTAACCCGCCGTTGGGGTTGACCCGGCCCCTCCTGGGTGGGTCATACCTGGTAGCTATATCCCCAACACGTCCGGCGCCCGCGCAAGAAGAGAGAAGCTGCCAAGAAGTCCCTCGACCGCGAGAAAACGCACCGCGCTCCTTGCGCCACCGCGGTAAGACCGCATGCCACCTGCGGCGGCGGTGCGCAGACCTCATCAAGGACAAGTTCTCCACCAGCGCAGAGTCCCGGTGACCACGGTAGGCTGCCGCGCCTTCACCCCAAAGTTGTGTAGCGTCACTTGGCTGGGCAAGTTCAAGTCGGATCTGCCTCCTCGCTATGACGGCACCCCCGACCCCGTGGAGTTCCTGCAGCTCTATGAACTAAGCATCGAGGCGGCCAACGGCGATGAGAAAGTCATGGCGAACTGGTTTCCCATGGCTCTCAAGGATGGTGCCCGCTGCTGGCTCCTGAATATGCCTCCAGGCTCGATCTCCTCTTAGGACGAGATGCGCGACTGTTTCGTCGCCAACTTCCAGGGCACTCGCGACCGCCCACCGGCTGCGGGTGACCTACGCCACGTCAAGCAACAGCCAGGAGAGACCCTATAGAAGTACATCCAGTGCTTCAACAATGTTCGTCTCAAGATCCCCAAGGTGACGGACGAGGCCATCATCTCCATGTTCTCCGATGGCGTCTGCGAAGTCAAGATGAAGGAGGAGCTCGCCATCCATGAGGAGTTGTGCACGTCTCTGGAGCTGTTCAACCTGGCGACCAAGTGCGCAAGAGCTGAGGAGGGGCGCCTCTCCCTCCTCGAGCTCCCGGCTGTGGACCCGGAGGAGAAGAAAGCCAAGGCCAAAGACGTGAAGCGCAAGGGAGCAGCCGTGCTCGTAGGGGAGCCGGACACAAAGCGTGGCAGGGACCAGCCCGAGTCATCCAAGAGCAGCCGACCGTTCTGCGCCTTCCATAACCTGCATAGCCACGACACCAGTGATTGTCAAGACCTCAGGGCCATTCGATAAGGACGCTTCGGTCGACGCCCCGTGCGCAACGACCGGGGCTACGACCGAGGACGAGGACGTGGTGGCGGACGCTGGGATGACTTTGGCCCATGCCAGGAGTGGCGCGACCGGCCTCGTGAGGACCACTGGCAGGATCAGCCTCGGGAGGGGGCCTGGAGGGATCAGCCTCGTGAGGATCGTCCTCAGGGCCACACCAGTCTCCCTCCACTACCGCCACCACCAAGAAGGAACGACGACCACCACCAAGACGAGGGGGTTGGGGGCTTCCAGGAGCCGCGTGCTATCGCCTACATCTTGGGCGGAGCTCAAGCCCCAGCCTCACAGTGTATCTTCAAGAAGTTTGCTCGCGAGGTGAACACAGTCCTCCCCAAGCTCGAGGCCACACGCTCACTCAGGTGGTCCCAGTGCGCCATCACATTCAGCTCGGCAGATCAGCTCAAGTGCGCGGCCACCGCCGGAGTCCTCCCGATGCTTTGTTCACCCGTCATCAGCAACGTGCAAGTCACCAAGACCCTCATCGACGGCGGCGCAGAGCTCAACGTCCTATCCGTCGAGACGTTCGACAACCTCCAAGTGCCGTATGATCAGCTTCAGCCCACTAAGCCTTTCTCAGGAGTGACCGACGGCTCCACCACGCCGATCGGTCAGGTCCGCCTCCCAGTCACCTTCGGACAGCGCAACAACTACCGCACCGATCTCATCGACTTCGAAGTCACCCACATTCATCTGCCGTACAATGCCATCCTCGGGTATCCAGCCCTGGCCAAGTTCATGGCCGTGACGCACCACGGCTACAATGTCCTCAAGATGCCAGGAAGCGGAGGGATCATCACAGTCCCATGCGAAGAAAGAGATGCAGTGTGCTCCATTGAGCGCGCCTTCCAAGCAGCGTCAATCGAAGACCCCGACCACAATGCAGCTCGGCACCCTCCGAAATTCGTCCCCAAGAAGAAGAAGCAGCAACTCTGTGCCGGACCTCGGGAGGGCAGCACCACAAGTGGCACCTCATCAGGATCAGCGCCCGCACCTGGGGCGTCTCCCTCTATCACATAGGAAGGCGCGCCCGGCGCCCTCCTCGTGCAGGGCTCAGGGGCTCTCTTCTGGAGGGCCTCAGACCTAGCCAACATCACGAGGGAGGCGCTCGGGCACCACTTGTAGGCGTGATGTCTACTACACAACCTTATTCTTGTAGACGTTCTTGGGCCTCTAGGTGCAGAGGTTTGTAGGACAGTAGCAAATTCCCTCAAGTGGATGACCTAAGGTTTATCAATCCGTAGGAGGCGTAGGATGAAGATGGTCTCTCTCAAGCAACCCTGCAACCAAATAACAAAGAGTCTCTTGTGTCCCCAACACACCCAATACAATGGTAAATTGTATAGGTGCACTAGTTCGGCGAAGAGATGGTGATACAAGTGGTATATGGATAGTAGATGATGGTTTTGTAATCTGAAAATATAAAAACAGCAAGGTAACTAATGATAAAAGTGAGCATAAACGGTATTGCAATGCGTTAAAACAAGGCCTAGGGTTCATACTTTCACTACTGCAAGTCCTCTCAACAATAATAACATAATTGGATCACATAACTATCCCTCAACATGCAACGAAGAGTCACTCCAAAGTAACTAATAGCGGAGAACAAATGAAGAGATTATGGTAGGGTACGAAACCACCTCAAAGTTGTTCTTTCCAATCAATCCGTTGGGCTATTCCTATAAGTGTCACAAACAGCCCTAGAGTTCAGACTAGAATAACACCTTAAGACACAAATCAACCAAAGCCCTAATGTCACCTAGATACTCCAATGTCACCTCAAGTATCCGTGGGTATGATTATACGATATGCATCACACAATCTCAGATTCATCTATTCAACCAATACATAGAACCTCAAAGAGTGCCCCAAAGTTTCTACCGGAGAGTCAAGACGAAAGCGTGTGCCAACCCCTATGCATAGATTCACAAGGTCACGGAACCCGCAAGTTGATCACAAAAACATACATCAAGTGGATCAATAGAATACCCCATTGTCACCATGGGTATCCCACGCAAGACATACATCAAGTGTTCTCAAATCCTTAAAGACTCAATCCGATAAGATAACTTCAAAGGGAAACTCAATCCATTACAAAAGAGTGGAGGGGGAGAAACATCATAGGATCCAACTATAACAGCAAAGCTCGCGATACATCAAGATCGTACCACCTCAAGAACACGAGAGAGAGAGAGAGAGAGAGAGAGAGATCAAACACATAGCTACTGGTACGTATCCTCAGCCCCAAGGGAGAACTACTCCCTCCTCATCATGGAGAGCACCGGGATGATGAAGATGGCCACCGGAGAGGGATTCCCCCTCCGATAGGGTGCCGGAACGGGTCTAGATTGGTTTTCGGTGGCTACGGAGGCTTCTGGCGGCGGAACTCCCGATCTATTGTGCTCCTCGAAGTTTTTGGGGTATATGGGTATATATGGGAGGAAGAAGTACGTCGGTGGACCTCCGGGCTGTCCACGAGGCAGGGGGCACGCCCAGGGGGGTGGGCGCGCCCCCACCCTCGTGGGTAGCCCGGGACTCTCCTGGTCCATCTCCGATACTCCGTGGGCTTCTTCTAGTCGAAAAATAAGTTCCGTGAAGTTTCAGGTCAATTGGAGTCTGTTTGATTTTCCTTTTCTGCGATACTCTAAAACAAGAAAAAAAAAGTGGCACTGGGCTCTAGGTTAATAGGTTAGTCCCAAAAATCATATAAAATAGCATATTAATGCATATAAAACATCCAAGGTTGATAATATAATAGCATGGAACAATCAAAAATTATGGATACGTTGGAGACGTATCAAGGCGTGTTTCGCGGCACGTCTCCTTCAGGAGGACACTGGGCAAGGAGCGCCCGGCGCTCAGGAGTTCATCACGAAGGTATCTCAGGAGCTTCAGGAAGCAGAGCAATACGGGGAGAGCGCTACCCACCTGGCGCTGCTCTCCACCCAGGCTAGGGTGGTGAGCTGTGCGTCTACATCGACATACCAGGGCTCAACTGAGCCGTATCTCAGGAGCGCTTCTGGCCTTCGGGTGTCGGGCGCTACGAAGGTCCGCCTCATAGCTACGTTCGCATGCCGTTTGGCCTACCAAGCGTGGTTGCTGCCTTCCAGCGCAACCTGCGGAGCATCATGGTGGGTCAGGAGGCCAGGCACCACGCAGTCCTGGCGAAGATGGCGACGGTCCTCAAGGAACCGCCTGGACCCCTAGAGCCTCCTGAGGCTCAGGGCCCCGGCGGCTCGTGAGGAGCAACACCTTCGCCACGTACCTTTAGCTGCCTTAACACCCCTTCACCAATGGAGCCAGGTGACATTTTCCAAGTTCATTTAGCTGGGAGCACCCCCAGGGCTGCATCATTCCCAGGCCACGTGGATCTGTCCCTGTGGCATGTATCCTTTCTTGCTTATGTCTTTAGCTTACCTTGCTGGGGGCACCCCTTGGGCTGCATCATCCCCAAGCCGCTCGGGCCAGACCCAGTGGCGCATATCGTTTATGCATTTACTTGAGCTAGGTTTCCTTTGATGCTTAATCTATCTATGACTATCACCTGCTTGATTGTCACCCATCGCGCGCTGGTCGTCTTTCTTCAGGACCCTTCGCGTGAGAGGGATAGGCACGACGTCTGTGCTCGGGCCCGTCCCTACAGCATCGATAAATCCAACAGCTGAGCTCTGTCTGGCGGGCCGGCCCCGTTCATGTTACCTCCTGCGCCCATTAGTGCTCGGTTTCTCACACGATAACCTCAGGAGATTCATTCAGCGTAGGTTGTCTGACTACCTCGCAGGACCAAGACAGCGAACAAGAATCAAGACCAGGCGCAACCCGCCTTGATGTAGGGCCTCGTGAGTCCCACGCTGGCTCACGAGTGCCCAGACACACCTCGTTTAGCCCTGCCGTGCAAGCCACGTGTCAAGGCGGGGCTGTACATGCCCCAGGGGCTCTCCGTAGTAGGGAGTCCCCTCCCACGTACTAGTGGAAGCACGATGCTCCGTGCTGGCAGTCGACACTGCCGAGGAGCGGCTATTCCCGTGCAAGTGCGGAAGCGCCATGGTCCATACTGGTGATAAACAACTGAGGGCGGCCTCACGGCCATATCAACCGCAGGGAGCCTCCGGGCTCGGTGTCTGGCCTCAACGCAACGCCTCCCCTCGGGAGAGCCACGCGAGGGGGCTTGGCACGGGGGCTGCGCTCGGGTCACGCCCAAGCGTACACCACCCCGCCATGTCCCTTGAAACTGGTCCTCGCGTGCCCTCCCAAGCAGAGCTAAGGTATGAAGGTAGTTTTGCACGTAAGGGGGACTCCTGAGCATCGCAACTCTGGATCCTAACTGACCACGTATCCCCTCACTCCTTGGTCTGTTCTGGTCTCCGGTCGGCCCAACGGCGATTAAGGTATGCGCGGGGTCGGGCCCTGCTGACATAAAACACAAGACCAACCATTGCATCTCCTTTCCACAAGCTGTTTGCGCGTCAAGGGGGACTCCTGAGCATCGCGACTCAGGAGCCTAACTGGTCACATAGCCCCTCACTCCTTGGGTCCGTCCTGGTCTCCGATCGGTCCAACGGCGGTTGAGGTATGCGCGGGGCCGGGCTCTGCTGACGTAGAACATAAAGCAAATAGGAAGAAAATCGCAAAATCTCAAAGCAAATATTACAAGACATATTATTCTCCGAATACCAAACACAAGTTTAAACGCCTCCATGAGGCACGCTACATGCTGCAAGAGTTTTAAACAGGAAAGAAGCCGCAAGCCAGTCATCCCTCGATACTGCGGGCACCTGCAAGGGGTGCCCCCTCCTGAGTGGCGCTGTCTTCACCTGCACCACCAGTCGAAGGCACGGGGGCGAAGGCGTCGAACTTCTTCAGCAGGGCTTCCACCTGACCCTTCACGGTTGCGGTGGTCGCCGCACAACGCTCCTCATCCACAGGCTCTAGCAGCTCATCAAGGCAGGCGGCAAGATCGTGAAGATGGAGGTGGCTGAAGACGCGCGTTAGCGCGGCTAAAGAAAGGACGCGAGCCTCTGCCTCCACCATGGGGCCGATGCCACGCACGACTTCCTCAAGCACATCGACCAAGTAGGGAAGCATCTGGGCGGGGCCGTCCTCATTGGTGGCCAACGGCTTCTCCAAGCCCTTCTCATAGAGTGACTTCAGGGCCTCGCGAGACCTCTTCTCCAGAAGCACAAAGGCCGCACGGTCCTCGTCCAGAACCTTCGCCTTGGCGTAAAGATCGACCCCCTTCGCCTCCACCTTTCGCTCCAGCTCCTCCATCCGGCTGCGTTCAGTGGCATGCACCTTCGCCAACTCCCCCAGCTCGGCGTCGCAGTCCTTGATGGTGTCCTCCGGGCCTTCATCTCCTCCTCCTTCACTTGACGGCCGCGAGCTTCTTCTACGCGCTCATCACGCAGACTCTTCAGCTCGTCCTCCAACGCCCGGCAGCGGTCACAGGCGGCTTCAGCGTCCTTTAGCACTGCCTCGTGATCTACCGCGGCTTGAGCGACGGCCCGCTTCTCCTCCTCGGAGGTCGTCGCGGCCTGGCTCAGTGCCGCTCGGACTGCTGCATCATACTGAAGCCAGGCGGAGGCCAACTCCAGGCGCCCGGCTACCAGGAGTAGATCCACGCCCAGGAGATCTTCTCGTAGCTGAGTCATCTCTGAAAGGACACGCTCCAAGACAGCAGAGGAGGCAGAAGAACCTGGGAGTAATGGCGTAGAGGGAGGAAGAGGTGTCGTCACCATGGCCGGAGAGGCAGGAAGCTCCCGAGCCACTTGGACCAAAGCACCGAGCCGGACGCCGGCACGTCCTGAGCCAGCGGCGCTTCGGTGGCTGACTCTTCCCGAGAATGCTCCACCTGGCCTCGCGAGGATGATCGGGCTGGAGAAGCATGAGCACCGTCCCCACCTTTGTTCATGGAGAGGGGCACGGTCGCAGGAGGCAACCCGAACTCAAGCAGCACCACCTCGCTCTCTCTCCTCCTCTTCACCGCAGGCGTCAGCCTAGTTGCACAACAAGGAAAAAGAGTCGGAAACAAGCACCAACAGCAAAAACAAGGACGAATGTCAAGAGGCAGCAGTATAAGCAAGAGCAAGATGAAGCACTTACTGATCCACAGCAGCGTAGTCCACCCTCCGCTTGGTGAGCTTAAAGCCGAAGAGCTTCGCAACCTGAGGCGCGGGCACGCCAGCCTCGGAAGTTGAAGCAGGAGCGGCAGCTGGGCTGGAAGCGGCTCCACGTGGTGTCGGAGTAGAAGCAGCGTCTCGGGAGATCAACACCGATCGATCCCTCGTCGGGACGACGGGCGGCTCTCCCCTCTCCAGGCGGTCGTCGGCCTCGTCATCGTCAGGAAAGGCGTGGAGGATGTCAGCTTTACTCAGGGGGGAGGTCTCCCCCGTCCCTTCGGGTGTCACCTCCGAGTCTTCCTCCTCCTCTTCTTCCTCCCTATGGGACTCACCAGAAGACAGCTCCACCGGCGTCGGCGCCGCAGGGGCCCCGGTGAGCACCGGCGGCACCAGTCCGCACCCATCAAAGGTCGGCCTAGAGGCCACGACCAGCGCCCCATCCTTGTAGCGGAA